>NW_024098482.1:0-394396 GCF_016545835.1 Crotalus tigris | reverse complement strand
TGGTAGTAGTTTTAGCCTGGGGGAAAGGGGTGTTATGTCCGAGCCTTGCAAACGGCTCGGGGCGTTTGCAGGCAGTCCCGGGCAGGTGCAAAGCTGCCCGGGACCAGACAGGCTGTCGCCAGCGCCGTGCGCATGCGCGGGTGCTGGCGCGGGAAAAGTAACCCATTTACCGGGGAGTTGCCTATATAAGAGGCTGCGAGGCGTTTGGGCGAGGCTGAAGCCATCTTCCTGTAAGCTGAACGCTGAATAAAAGAAACTGAGAACTCCAGCTGCTTCTCGTGTCTGTTTTCCCGCCAAGGACGCAACAATCGCATACTCTATCCTCTATCATCTACATCTATCATCGATATATCTATATCTAGCTGTATCATCATTATATCAGGGTGAGGCAACCTTGGCTCTTTCTATGACTGTGGACTCAAACTCCCAGAATTCCCTGTGCAGCATGGCCTCAGCTTGGAAACCCTCCCTTCCCTCAGCATAGCTGGTCTTGAGGAATTATGGGAGTTGAAGTCCACCAGTCATAAAAGAGCCAAGGTTGCCTACCCCTGGGTTAGACAACCATTTGTCTGAATGAAATGGTATGGGGCCTCCTGCTTGAGCAGGAGGTTGGACTAGAAGATCTCCAAGGTCCCTTCCAACTCTGTTATTCTTATTCCAACCTGCTTACCTTCTAGATTAGGGGTAGGCAACCTTGGCTCTTTTATGACTCATGGACTTCAACTCCCAGAATTCCTGAGTCAGCATGAGGGACCTATGGCCCCTTCATGGCTTGTGGACTTCAATTCCCAGAATTCCTGAGCCAGCATGGGGGAACTATGCCCCCCCTCATGACTTGTTGACTTCAACTCCCAGAATTCCTGAGCCAGCATGGCTCAGCTTGGAAGCCTCTCCATTTCCCTTCAGCATGGCTGGCTCAGGAATTCTGGGAGTTAAAGTCAACAGGTCGCAAAGAGGTCATAGTTCCCCACCCCATCTATATCATCTGTAGCTGATTCTCTCTCTCTCTCTCTCTCTCTCTCTCTCTCTCTCTCTCTCTCTCTCTCATCGGCATCTGCAAAGCTGGCTGAGGAATTCTGGGCGTTGAAGTCCACAGGTCTTAAATGTGTATGTAGGTTCTCTGTCATCCAGGCCAAAGGTGCTTTTTCCAAAGGCAATTGGACTTTCTTTGTTTTTCCTTTGAAGATATTTTGCTTCTCATCCAAGAAGCTTCTTCAGTCTTCAAGGAAAAAAACAGTCCAGTTGCCTTTTGAAAAAGCATCTTTGGGACACATGTTATAAATATGCCAAGGACCCCTGTTGCAATGGCTTATTTATATTATATTTATATTATGTTTATATATTTATATTATATTTTATAGTTATGTTATGCTATGCTATGTTATGTTATGCTAATATTATATTATATTGCATTGCATTGCATTGCATTGCATTGCATTGCATTATATTATTATATGTTATGTTATGTATGTTATATTACATTACATTACTATATTATTATATATTATATTATTTATTATATTACATTACATTACATTACATTATTATGTTATGTATGTTATATTACATTACATTACTATATTATTATATTATATTATATCATATTATATATCATATCATATATTATATTATTTATGAAGAATGGTTGCAGGACTTGGGTTTGGCTAGTCTAAAGAAGAGAAGAAAAAGGGGTGACCTGATAGCAGAGTTCCAGTATCTGAGGGGCTGCCCCAAAGAAGAGGAGGGGGTCAAACTATTCTCCAAAGCACCAGAGGGCAGGAAGAGAAACAATGGTTGGAAACTGATCAAAGAGAGAAGCAACCTGGAGTTAAGGAGAAACTTCCTGACAGGGAGGACAACCAGTGGAACAGCTTGCCACCAGACATCGTGGGCGCTCCATCGCTGGAGGTTTTTAAGAAGAGACTGGACAATGAGCCGAGGTGGCGCAGCAGTTAGAGTGCAGTACTGCAGGCCACTTTAGCTGACTGTGTTCAGCAGGTCAGCGGTTCAAATCTCACCGGCTCAAGGTGGACTCAGCCTTCCATCCTTCCGGGGTAGGTAAAATGAGGACCCAGATTGTTGGGGGCAATGTCAATATATATATACATTGCTTACTGGTGTACACCGCTTAGAGAGTGCTTGCACTTAAAGCGGTATAGAAGTCTCATAAATAAATAAATAAATCACCTGTCCGAGATGGTGAGGTTCTCCTGCTTGAGCAGGGGTTAGAGTCCTCAGCTGCTTCTCATCCTTGGGCCTAGATGCTCAGGGGACAGCTTAGTACAAACCAACCTGTTAAACTCAACAGACATTCTCTGCTGGGCAAAAGGGTGAGGACAGTCTACAATGCTGGAGAGATGTCAAGATAAAAGTTCAATCCTTGGTTCTCTTGTCTATCTACGTCAGCCTTTCCAACTTTATGTTGGGTTGATCTTGCAGGCATCTGAAAACATGGCAAGACTAGGGGATTATGGGAATAGCAGATGTGAAGATCTCCACTTTGGGAAACGGTCACCACGCTGTGTTGAGCTGAAAATCCTGCAAATCTTTCTTCCAAAAGGATGGCAGAGATCAGCGGCTTTAAGACTTGTGGACTTCAACTCCCAACTGGCTGGCTGGGGAATCCTGGGAGTTGAAGTCCACTAAGTCTTAAAGCTGCCAACATTGGACATCCCTGAAAGTCCCGGTAGACTGGACATCCTGTGCAAGTGGATCATCCTTTCCTAATCTGGCTGCTGTAGGAGAACGGAGCTGCGGATTGCAGCATTCCCAACTTTGCCTGGGAATTTTTAGGCGTGAAAAGTCGTTCCTTTGGGAGATGCTAGCAAATTGGGGAGACTGGCTTAGATTTTCCCTAAAAGGTAAGAAACTAAGCACTCAAACAAAAGTCTTTGAAGGCTGCGTTCAGAAGGATCTGTGGTTAGTGCTCCTTCTCTTTAATTAGGAAGAACAGCCCTCACCCACTGCTGGAGCCGGTCTAGACGCCAGAAAAGCCCATCTCTCTTTCTTCAGGGGCTGCCCAAATTCTACCCTCTTGGCATCCTTCTCTGTAGAGCAGCGGGCATGCCACGATGCCCGTTTGCAGATGGGCTTCCTGGAAAGGCCTCAGGACTACAGGGACCTAAGGAACCTCCTCATTCTCCAGAGCTGGAGTCCTGCCTTGCAACAGCCTGACGTTCACCTCTTTGCTATTAGGAGTAAAACACAAACTCATCCTAGTCAGCTTTTCTTTTAATCCCGGGGAGATAAAAGTTCCAAGCGTGATGCCTCATTTTCTTTGTTGAGGCTTGGTCTGCAAGGCAGGGCACACACACGTCTGGCCCTGAGCTTCTTCTGAAGAAACCGGAAGCTCTTGTTTTGAATGGGGAACGTGTCTCTGGACCCCGAGTATTGTGCGCAGAGGGTAAAGGGGCACAGCCAAAGAGATTCTGGGCACAGACTGCCTCTTTCTGTCTCCCATGGACTCAAAAAAAAAAATTGGTCTGAGTTCCCAGTAAGTACCCTGCGTGATTCACCTAACGAGTTAGCTTTTCAGATAGGCATCGCTTATCCAGCCCCTGGGAGCTGGCCAATTTTGTCTTTGCCAGACGCTTAGCTTGGAAAATATCCTGTAGTAAGCACTCGGTAAGTGCGATAAATTAAATGAAAGTGGTTTTTGAATTAAATAACTCCATCCAAAATTCCCAAATGGAGATGCTTCTGTTTTCTCATGGGGACGTAGCCTAGTTCAAACCCAAACTCAGCGCTTTGGGTTTATACCTGAGGGAGAAAGGCAGTTGGGCTTTAATTACGCCTTGATTAAACCGAATTTAATAACTGCGTCTTTGCATGCATGTTCTACCCAAAAAAGTTGGATTTCTTTTAAGGGCTGAAATTCCCTTTGCAGAATTCAGGGATTGCGGTGCAAGCGCTTGCTCTTAAAATGCAGGCAGTCCTCAACTAACGACCGTAATTGATGTTCACGAAGCGACTGGACATCAATCAAGGACAAACTATATTTGCATCCAGGAAGTGCTGTGCAGAATAAGTGGCTTTTTTGTTTGTTTGTTTGTTTCTGGAAAAGCATCTTTTTTAAAACGGAAAACAATAGCAATGAACTCCTGGGGTTGTGTATGTGTTGTGACAGGTTTCCCCTCCCTACTGACTGTGTCTTTTTAAAAAAGTCATAAGGAGAAAGGATGGGGAAACCAGCAGTCTTAACTTCCACACTTTTGCAAGGCATTATTTACTCACTTATTATTTCCTTTATTATTATTATTATGGATCGTCGCACAGTCAGCCAGATGTTCAAACTGCATTTGGCATTTTTGTCTACCTCTCGAGTCCTTCCCAAGGACCTGGGATAGGCAGATGTGGATGCTTGATGGTTTTACAGATCTCGTCGCAGGATGGAAGCAATTATTATTATTATTATTAATAATAATAATAATAGTATTATTAATATTAGTATTATTAATATTAGTATTATTATACTACTACTACTACTAATGATGATGATGATGATGATGATGTTGGAGGGACCTTGGAGATCATCTAGTACAACCCCTACAACCAACTCCCTTTTGATTATGGGTAAGTCCTCAATTTACAGCCATTCATTTTACCACCCCCCCTTTGAAGTTATGATGGTGCTAAAAAAAGTGACTAACAACCAGTTTCCGCACTTACGACCGTCACAGCATCCTTATGATCACATGACCTGTATTTGTGTGCTTGGCCACCTACGTGTACAACCTACAACAGTTGCGGCATCCTGAGCGCAGCGGATGGTTGTTTCCAGCCGTCCCAGCCAGCTTCCAACCAGCGAAGTTCATGGGAAAGGGGGAGCTGGATTCACTTACCGTACGGGCCTCGTGACCCGCTTAATGACGACTGCAAAAAAGCTATTAAAATTGGCCACAGTTCACTCTGCGACTCCACACCACTTAGTAGCAAGGAAATTTCGAGTTTTCCAACTCGAGAAATACAGTGCGCCCTCGACTTACGACCACAACCGAACCCAACATTCCTGTCGTTAAGCGAGAAATGTGAGGTGAGTTTCGCCCCGTTTTACCACATTTCTTCCCACCGTCCTTACGTGAATCCTTGCGGTTGTTAAGTGAGTCACACCGTCGTTAAGTGAATCTGGCTTCCACCCCTTGACTTGGCTTGTCCCAAGGTCACAAAAGGGGATCACATGACACCGCCCCAAGCCCCCCGGGATGCTGCGACCGTCATAAAGATGAGCCGGTTGCAAAGCGTCCAAATGTAAAACACGGTCCTAAGTGTGAAAAATGGTCACAAGTCACTTTTTCAAGTGCTGTTGCGACTTGGAACGGTCCGTAAATGAAGTGTTGTAAAATGGAAACCAATCAAGGAGAGAAGCAACCTGGAACTAAGGAGAAACTTCCTGACAGTGAAGTTAATTAACCAGTGGAACAACCTGCCTCCACAAGCGGTGAATGCTCCAACACTGGAAGAGACTGGACAGCCATTTGTCCGAAATAGTAATAGTAGTAAAGTTGGAAGGGACCTTGGAGGTCATCTAGTCCAACCCCCTGCTCAGGCAGGAAACCCTACACCGTTTCAGACAAATGGCTGTCCAGTCTCTTCTTAAAAACTTCCAGTGTTGGAGCATTCACAGCTTCTGGAGGCAGGTTGTTCCACTGGTTAATTGTTCTAACTGTCAGGAAGTTTCTCCTTAGTTCCAGGTTGCTTCTCTCCTTGATGAGTTTCCATCCGTTGCTTCTTGTTCTTGTCCTGCCTTCGGGCACTTTGGAGAATAGCTTGACTGCCTCTTCTTTGGGGCAGCCCCTGAGACATCGGAAGACTGCTATCCTGCCCCCCCTCGTCTTTCTGTTCGTTAAACTAGACATCCCCAATTCCAGCAACCATTCCTTAAATGGTTTAGCCTCAAGTCCCCTAATCATCTTTGTTGTTCTTCTCTGCACTCTTTCTAGAGTCTCAGCATCTTTTTACATCGTGGTGACCAAAACTGGATGCAGTATTCCAACTGTGGCCTTACCAAGGCATTGAAGAGTGGTATTAATACTTCATGTGATCTTGATTTTATCCCTCTGTTAATGCAGCTTAGCACTGTGTTGGCCTTTTTGGCAGCTACAGCACACTGCTGGCTCATATTTAGGTGATTGTCTACTAGGACTCCGAGGTCTCTCTCACAGTTACTACTATTGAGCATGGTGCCACCTATGCTGTACTTGTGCATTTGGTTTTTCTTGCCTAAATGTAGAACCTTGCTTTTTTCACCATTGAATTTCATTTTGTTAGTTAGTGCCCAGTGTTCAAGTCTGTCCAGATCCTTCTGTATCCTAAGCCTGTCTTCTGGAGTGTTGGCTATTCCTGCCAGCTTGGTGTCATCTGCAAATTTGATGAGTTCCCCATCTATCCCTTCATCCAAATCGTTGATAGTGTAGGGTTTCCTGCCTGAGCAGGGGGTTGGACTAGATGACCTCGAAGATCCCTTCCGACTTTATTATTATTATTATTATGGATCATCGCACAGTCAGCCAGATGTTCAGACTGGATTTGGCATTTTGTCTACCTATCGAGTCCTTACCCAGGACCTGGGATAGGCAGATGTGGATGTTTGATGGTATTACAGATATCGTCGCAGGATGAAAGCAGTTCCTAATAAGGCCGCCTTTTGCAATTGACTAATAGCAAATTTGTCAATGCCAATTGTGTTCAAGTGGTGCTCCAGCTGTTTTGGGATTGCATCCAAGGAGCCTACAACTATTGGTACTACCCTTGCTTGCTTTTGCCACAGTCTTTCTATTTCTATTTGTAGGTCTTTGTATTTTGTTATCTTCTCCAGTTCTTTCTCGTCTATTTTGCTATCTCCAGGCACTGCCCTGTCCACTATCCAGACTTTTTTGTCTTTCTTATCGACAATTGTTAAGTCTGGGGTGTTATGTTGCAGGTGCTTGTCTCTTTGAATTCTGAAGTCCCAGAGCAGTTTAATTTTATCATTTTCTATGGCTTTCTCTATTTTATGATCCCACCAGTTTTAGCTTACGGGCAAATGATATTTTTTGTAGATCTTCCAATGCACCATTGTTGCTACTTTGTCATGCCGTTGCTTGTAGTCTGTGCAATAATAACTACAATTATTATTATTATTATTTGTGTCATTTAATTTTCAGAATAGTGAGCTTCTCACTAGAGACCGTCTCCATGGGTTTTCTCATTCTGCTGATTGCTGCAAAGCCTGACCTTAGACTTGGCTTGTTGCCTCCCTTGCAAAGCTGGGGCTCAGCCCCTCTGCCCCCCCTTGGGAGGGCTGGCTCCTTTGCAGAGTTGCTGCTGGAGGGGCCTTGTCCTCCATAATCTTCCCCCTTCATCTCCAGACTATCTGCCTGGGTTCATTACACAGAATGACAGCCAAATTGCCTTCCTCGCTAAATCACCAGGGACCTGCCAGGGCAGAGTTCTAGTCTTTGGCTTTGTGGGCATCTGCGTGTGCACATGTGTACCTACAAGCAGTGGCAACTTTCTCTGTTTCCTCTCCTTGCAAGGAAGGGACAGTGGAAGAAGGCTTGAGGGTTGAGAAGATCAGAATAGGGCCCTGTCTCATCGACCTTCCACATAATCACTTGCTCTTCCCTTTGGTCTCACTCAAGAGTCTAGGACAGGGGTGTCAAACTGCTGGCCTACGGGCTGGTTTTATCATACCGGAGCTGCACCCACCCCATTGCTGGCAATGCCAAAAAAGCTCAAATACATCGTGCAACGTCACGTGACGTCGCAAGTTTGACATGCCTGGTTTAGGACAGGGGTAGGCAACCTTGGCTCTTTTATGACTGGTGGACTTCAACTCCCAGAATTCCTGAGCCAGCATGAGGGAGCTATGGCCCCCTCATGACTCGTGGACTTCAACTCCCAGATTCCTGAGCCAGCATGGAGGAGCTATGGCCCCCTCATGATTCGTGGACTTCAACTCCCAGAATTCCTGAGCCAGCCTGGCTCAGCTTGGAAACCTCTCCCTTTCCCCTCAGCATGGCTGGCGCAGGAATTCTGGGAGTTGAAGTCCACGAGTCATCAAAGGGCCAAGTTTGAAGACTCCTACCCTAGGCCTAGAGTCTAGACCAGGGGTAGGCAACCTTGGCTCTTTTATGACTGGTGGACTTCAACTCCCAGAATTCCTGAGTTCAGCATGGCTCAACTTGGAAACCTCTCCCTTTCCCCTCAGCGTGGCTGGCTCAGGAATTCTGGGAGTTGAAGTCCACCAGTCATAAAAGGGCCAAGATTGCCTACCCCTGATCTAGACTAAGCATCTAGAGTCTAGCAAGAGTGCAGAGAAGAGCAACAAAGATGATCAGGGGACTGGAGGCTAAAACATATAAGGAAAGGCTGCTGGAATTGGGGATGTCTAATTTAATGAAGAGAAGGACGAGGGGGGACATGATAGCAGCGTTCCAATCTCCCAGGGGCTGCCCCAAAGAAGAGGGAGTCAAGCTATTCTCCAAAGCACCTGAAGGCTTGGAAATTCATCAAGGAGAGAAGCAACCTGGAACTAAGGAGAAGCTTCCTGACAGTGAGAACAAATTAATCAGTGAAATGACTTCCCTCCAGAAGCTGTGAATGCTCCAACACTGGAGGTTTTTAAGCAGAGATTGGATAGCCATTTATCTACATGAAATAGGCTCTTCTCCCTGAGCAGAGGGTTGGACTAGATTACTAGAAGATCACCAAGATCCTTTCCAATTCTGTTTCTATTCCATTCCATTCCATATTTTCTATTCTATTCTATTCTATTCTATTCTATTTTCTGCTCTGCTCTGTTAGTTTTTCTCAAGCTTAGCAACCTTAAAAGGTCTGGACCTCAACTCCCAGAATTCTCCAGCCAGAATAGACTTCAACCCAGAGAATTCTGGGTGTTGAAGTCCAAACTTTTTGAAGTTATCAAAGTGGACAAACCCTAGTCTGGACAGATGTTGTTCATCAAATGGGAAAAGTCGTACATTTGGACTTCCACACAGCCACACCTGCATAGCGCTGACACAAACTATATAATAAAAAAAATGAAGCAAGCAACAGCGACCCCCCCCCCCACAGACACCAATAAAAGTGAGCCAGGAAGACAGGACCCCAACTTCACCTAGTTTTAGAAATCAAGGGGGGAAATTTTGTCCTCTGAGCCCCATGGACTTCCCAATCTCTGAAATGTTTTTCCGAGTAGTCTGTGAATAGCCAGCGGTGGTTTGGAGGAGCCATTGTGTCTCCTGGTGATCACCCATGGCCCCAGTAAGAGGGACACTAAGAAAGCCTACAGGGCTAAACCATTAGGCCATTTCCTCCATCAATTTCCAGGCTACCTTCAGGATGAAAAAAGAAAAAAAAAAAAGCAGGATATTCCCACTTAAAAGCTAAGCTCAGGTAGCTTAATAACATCAGCCTTCAAAATATATTATTGTGCTTTCTGCTTATTGTTAGCTCGCCTCTCTTCCCAATCTGTGGAAAGACCCAACCTCCGTTGTGAATTTCTGCAGCCATACGGTCTAGCAGTTTAATGGGCTATTTAATATTTAAATGAGAGCTGCAGAAAATGGATGGGTAGCTTCAGGAAAGGAACGGGCAGAGGGCAAAGAATGCAACATTTTAAGTCACCCAATACAGATTCACTGCGAGGCCTGTTTTGGATTTTTAAAATTATTCTCATCAACACCACCAGGATAATTTATTATTTTATTTATGTTCGCCTCCCATCTTGTATCCAATAACTTGGGGCAGCTTACAACAAAGAAACATTAAAAAAAAACATTAAAATCATCCATCGTAAAAAAAAAAAAACCCACAGCAGATAAAATCATTAACACGAGATGTCAAAGGATGGAGCCGGATACGGGGTGTGTGTGGGTGTGTGTGTGGGTGTGTGTGTGTGTGTGTGTGTGTGTGTGTGTAGGGTGGGGATAAGTTTTAATTAGTCAACCACCTCCAATATGAAGCTCCCCCATTGGGTGCCCCAGATTATTAATGAATATAGGTAGTCCCTGATTTACGACACAATGGAGCCCAAACTTTCTGTTGCTAAATGAGACATCATGAAGTGAGTTTTGCCCCATTTTACGAACTTTGTAGCCACCGTTGTTAAGGGAACCACTGCAGTTGCTAAGATAGTAACACAATTGTTAAGTGAATGGCTTCCCCGTTCACTTTGCTTGTCGGAAAGTTGCAAAGGGGGATCACGTGACCCCAAGACGCTGTGATCGTCGTAAATATGAGTCAGTTGCCAGGTGTCCGCATTTTGATAGTACTGCGATGGTGATAAGAATGACAAACAATCATAACTGATCAAGTAACAGGGCTGGCTGAGGAATTCTGGGAGTTGAAGTCCACAAGTCTTAAAGTTGCCAAGTGTGAAGACCCCTGTAATGTGGAATAATGAACAATCACTAGAATAATGATGTGTCTGCATTAATTACTGGAATAGTGCTGTGTTAGTAGTATGTGACCAACCTAATGCGCATTGCACTTGGCTACAATGTATGTAGCAAACTCTCCATTGTATACCCGTGAGAAACGAACCTAATGTATTACAATGTGTATTTCAATGTGTATTCCTTTGTTCCTGAGAAAAAGAAAGTATAAAACCCGCCCTCGGGGTTCAGAATTGCTTGTTGCTATTGCTTCTGAACCTGCGCAATAAATCTCTCTGCTAAAACCCTCTGGAATTCGTAAGAGGCCTTTCCTTTTCCACAAGACCTGCCTTACGCCCAACCTAGAAGGCTGTCATGGTGAATGGTACCAGAAGCTATAGAGAAAGCCTCCGGGGATTTCATACAGTCCTTCCACCCTTGATATTCTCTCGGTGAGTTTCATTCAACAGAATTAAGAGAGTCTTGTCCACAAATCAAATTGCACTAGATCTCAACGATCATACAAGAATTACAATAGCTGCTCATTCTTGGCCATTTTACTCACGAAAAGAGTAAAGTTACTGTTGTTCAAGTTATTGGGGTTAAGATTAGATTTCTTCAGGATGAATTACTGCGTTTTTTTTTTTTTTTAAAGAAGTTTGATATCTTCTCCCTCTTTCTTTTTCTCTCTTTCTCCCTAGATCAGTGATGGCAAATCTTTTAGAGACCGAGTGCCCAAACTGCAACCCAAAACACACTTTTGCATCGTCAAGTGCCGGGTGGGTGTGGCCCATTGGATGGGCGTGGCTGCGGAGGTAATGGCACACTGGGTGGGACTAAAAAGTTCAATCAATCAATTCCAACTTTGCAAGATCTTTTTTTTCTGTGAGAAGTTGAAATTGACTGATTGATTGAACCTTTTTTTTTTTTTTTTTTGCACATGGCGGCGGAGGCCTAAAGCGAAAAAGTTTTATAAAACCCAGCGGAAGGCCTAGGACTGGGGCGACGGTATGCGTGCCCACAGAGAGGGCTCTGCGTGCCGCCTCTGGCACCCGTGCCATTGGTATAGGTTCACCACCACTGCCCTAGATTCATACAGACATCTCCCCCCCCTTGTTCCATTTATTAATCTAAGAACTGCAAGGAGACAAGGGGTCAACCAGGTTTGATCAAAGGTATTATTTAATCCTTAGATTCCAGTAATTGAAGTTCACCCCCCCCATCCCAAAATTGCACCAGATGGTGCTTTGGCTAAGAAAACTCAAGATATGGGTCACCTCTCTCAAGGCTGTTGCCAAAGATGTACATTGTGCTGTTAAGTGTCTACTTTTATACTGAGCGAGATTTCAGCGGTCTTTTTGCCATGCACAAGTGTTCTGCTGGTCCATGCACGATGCTCAGAAGGCTACTTCATTGTCTCCCTCACTATCACCGCAAAACATTTAAAGTTCAAAGTTTGATAGGACTTCTAGTTTCTTCATAGGTGATGTGTTCCCTTCAGTGGAAGAAGCTACTTATAGCTTTAAGTGTCAACAGTCCACAGTGTAACTCTTCAAAGGTGGACCAGCAATTGACAGGATAACAGAGCTGGAAGGGACCTTGGAGGTCATCTAGTCCAGCCCTCTGCTCAAGCAGGAGACCCTATACCATTTCAGACTAAAGGTGGTCCAATCTCTTCTTTAAAACCTCCAGTGTTGGAGCATCCACAGCTTCTGGAGGCAAGTTGTTCCGTTGATTAATTGTTCTGTCAAGAAATTCCTCCTTAGTTCCAGGTTGCTTCTCTCCTTGATCAATTTCCATCCGTTGTTTCTTGTCCCGCCTTCAGGTGCTTTGGAGAATAGGTGGACCCCCCTCCTCTTTAGATATTGGAACATGGCTATCATGTCAACCCTAGTGCTTCTTTTCATTAAACTAGACATACCCAATTCTTACAACCATTTTTCGTATGTTTTAACCTCTGGTCCCCTAATCATCTTTGTTGCTCTTCTCTGCACCCTTTCTAGAGTCTCAAACTCTTTTTTATATAGTGGCAAGAAAACCAAGATCATGGCATCCGGCCCTCTCAATTCCTGGCCAATAGATGGGGAAGAAATGGAGGTAGTGACAGATTTTATTTTCCTGGGCTCCAAGATCACTACAGATGGGGACTGCAGCCAAGAAATTAGAAGATGCTTGCTCCTGGGGAGGAAAGCTATGGCAAATCTAGACAGCATACTAAAAAGCAGAGACATCACCCTGCCAACAAAAGTGCGTATAGTCCAGGCCATGGTTTTCCCAGTTGCAATGTATGGCTGTGAAAGTTGGACCATAAGAAAGGCTGAGTGCCAAAGAATTGAGGCCTTTGAACTATGGTGCTGGAGAAGACTCCTGCGAGTCCCCTGGACGGCAAGGCGATCCAACCGGTCAGTCCTGGAGGAGATCAACCCCGACTGCTCTTTAGAAGGCCAGATCCTGAAGTTGAAACTCAAGTACTTTGGCCATCTAATGAGAAGGAAGGACTCCCTGGAGAAGGGCCTGATGCTGGGAAAGATGGAAGGCAAGAGAAGAAGGGGACGACAGAGAAGGAGGGGGCTGGATAGAGACCCTGAAGCAGGAGGCGTGAGCTTCAAGGGACTCCAGAAGATGGTAGAGGACAGAAAGGTCTGGAGGAACGTTGTCCATGGGGTCGCAATGGGTCGGGCACGACTTCGCAATTAACAACAACAAAAAACAAAAACAAAATTGGATGCAAATATGGTTTTATCAAGGCATTATAAATTAGTATTAACATATTGCGTGATCTTTATTCTATACTTCTTTTAATACAGCCTAGGATTGCGTTGGCCTTTTTGGGAATTCCATGGGAGTTTTCAAAATGCCAACATCCATTTCCTCGCTGGCAGGGAAAACATTTACGCCCTGAGCCTCATCTCTCTTGCAGAGGTCAAACATCATTAAGATTTTAACCAGAAGAGATCCAGCTGTACTAATGAAACAAAAAAAAACAATAGAAGTCTAATAATAATTGATCTTCAGAGGAGTTTGAATTTATCCTGATTTATGTGTTGGAGTAACGATAAGCTGAAATAGCAACAAAACAACGTGGTCTCTGAGATATTTTCAACGGGCAGCAAAGCCATGCTTTGGGAAAGGTGGGAACAGTTCTGCCCCAAATATACAGGCTGTCAAGGATTATTTTTAAAGTCTTTGGTGTTAACTAAAACAAACATTGCAAAGTGCAAGCAGACGGCAAAATCCATAGTCTCCGATACAAGGACCAAAATCTGTTCCTGGCTTCAGGATATATTGTGAATGAAGCGTAGTGGGGAGCCCTGGGGTTTCCTAGAGAGTAAGAAGACGAGCTCAAGAAATAGGAAAAAAAAAAAAAAGCACAGAGGAAAGGAAAAAAAAAAAATCCTGAAACCTTGATGTCATAACCTTGCACAGCTGCGTCTGGAGAGAATTTAAATAAAGCTCCAACACTGGAAGTTTTTAAGAAGAGACTGGACAGCCATTTGTCTGAAATGGTCTAGGGTCTCCTGTCTGAGCAGGGGGTTGGACTAGATGACCTCCAAGGTAATAATAATAATAATAATAATAATAATAATAATAATAATAATAATAATAATAAAGTTGGAAGGGACCTTGGAGGTCATCTAGTCCAACCCCCTGCTCAGGCAGGAAAGCCTATACCATTTTGGACAAATGGCTGTCCAGTCTCTTCTTAAAAACTTCCGTTGTTGGAGCATTCACAGCTTCTGGAGGCAGGTAGTTCCACTGATTAATTGTTCTCACTGTCAGGAAGTTTCTCCTTAGTTCCAGGTTGCTTCTCTCCTTGATGAGTTTCCATCCGTTGCTTCTTGTCCTGCCTTCAGGCGCTTTGGAGAATAGCTTGACTCCCTCTTCTTTGGGGCAGCCCCTTTCAATGTTTTTATTATTATTATTATTATTATTATTATTACATTTTATTCATTAGACATGAACCTCAGTCAATTGAACATTCAAATTGACCGGCGCTGATGGTTGACACGGGTTGCTACCAGCATCCTGGCTGTCAACCAGGTACCTCCTTAAAATATAAGATGTTCCGAGTAGCGCAGTTTTTTGTAGCATTGCTGGAGTTATTGCAGGAAGCTTCAGTTTCTTGATGTGTTTTGCAAAGTTTTGGGACATAGTTCCCAATGCCCTGATGACAATGGGTGTCACTGTGACACGTTTCATCCATAATAGTGCAGTTTCGATGGCCAGGTCGTGATATTTCGTAATTTTTTTCCAGTTCTTTTTCTTTGACTCTGGCATCTCTGGGTACAGCGATATCAATCAGCTGCACGCTTCGGTTCTCTGCAGCTGCGATATCCAGTGTGTTGTGTTCCAAATGGCGATCTGCCTGCATTTGAAAGTCCCATAAGATCTTCACCCTCTCATTCTCGACAACTTTTTCCACCCTGTGTTTCCATGACTTTTCGGACACAGGCAAGTCGTAGTTTTTACACCATGCCCAGTGGATTAATTTAGCAACTCAGTCATGTCTAGCTTTATTATTATTGTTATTATTATTATTGCAGCTGTTAAGTTAATAACACGGTTGTTAAGTGAATCCAGCTTCCCCATCAACTTTGCTTGTCAGAAGATCACAAAAGGGGATCACATGACCACAGGACACTGCGACCGTCGTAAATGCGAGTCCATTGCCAAGTGTCCAAATTTTGATCACGTGACCACGGGGACGCTGCAGCGGTCGTAAATGTGAAAAACGGTCCTAAGTCAACTTTTTCAGTGCGGTTGTACATTCGAACGGTAGCTAAACAAACAGGGCCACCTGTAATTAAATAAAGGAAGACCAAGGGTCGAGAGAGAGATTGAGAAGTTTTAGAAAAGAAGTAAATTATTTCCCAGAAGGAGGATATTTATTTAATTATCTATTACATTTGTATGCTACCCATCTCATTGTCCAATGACTCTGGGCGACTGAGAACGTCGTAAAAGCAAGTGCAAAAAGGTTAAAATATCAAATACTGAAAGAGAGAGAGATTAAATAAGTTGGAAGATGGCGGCAAACAGCCATTTCGGTTTCATTGTCAAGAATACCGCACGACGATATCTTTTTCAGGAGTTCTCCCCTTGTCTTAAGATTGCTTTGACCTTTTTTTAAAAATAAAAATAAATGATCCCAGTTATTATTTTTCAACTCCCAGTGAGAGGCCATTTCCAACGAACAGGATGGGGAGTCCCAGGATTACCCTGTAAACAAGACGGATAAAATTAAATTAGACTCAGCCAAAGGAAGCTTTTTTAAACAGCATTGATCGAATAGGAAAGATGAGCATCCCTCTGGAAGACACCAGGACTTAAAAGCACTGAATTTTGTGAATGCAAACAAGCCTTAGAGGGCTGTCCACATTTTTGGAGGCATGTCAGCAACTTCAAAGGAAAGAGCTGGTCGCTTTCCATATTCAAATGTCCTTGTCCGTTAGCGGAACCTACCCTTCTCTCATTTTTATCCAAGAAGTTGACAAGAGAATAATATCAATCGCCCAAGCATCTTCCTAAATAATGCATTGAGGCTGAGAGCTATTCAGACCCATTTTTCTGAATTATTGTCTGGTCTCAAGTGACCGGTCCCTTCAGAATGCCTTCGCCAGAGCTGAGGAGAAACATCCTTTCAAAGTTCTCCAAACAGTTTTGGGAAGGACTGAGGAGAAAACATTAATTCCATTTCCCCCCCCGCCCCAACAACCGTTTCTCAAAGGCAAGGTTCCCCAGGGGAAGGGGGTCAAAAAAGTCAAGATGGCAGGCAGAGAGGCAGAGCAAAGCAATGCTTCTTCCTCCTCCTATTTTTCCCCACAGCGACAACCCTGTGAGGTGGATTGGGCTGAGACAGAGTAACTGGCCCAAAGTCACCCAATTGGCTTTCATGCCTAAGGCGGGACTAGAACTCACCGTCTCCTGGTGATTGGCCCAAAGTCACCCAGCTGGCTTTCATGCCTAAGGCAAGACTAGAACTCACAGTCTCCTGGTGATTGGCCCAAAGTCACCCAGCTGGCTTTTGTACCTAAGGCGGGACTAGAACTCACTGTCTCCTAGTGATTGGCCCAAAGTCACCCAGCTGGCTTTCATGCCTAAGGCGGGACTAGAACTCACCATCTCCTGGTGATTGGCCCAAAGTCACCCAGCTGGCTTTCATGCTCAAGGCAGGACTAGAACTCACCGTCTCCTGGTGATTGGCCCAAAGTCACCCAGCTGGCTTTCATGCCTAAGGCGGGACTAGAACTCACCATCTCCTGGTGATTGGCCCAAAGTCACCCAGCTGGCTTCATGCTTCAAGGCAGGACCTAGAACTCACCGTTCCTGGTGATTGCCCAAGGTCACCGAGTGGCTTTATGCCTAAGGCGGGGACTAGAAATCACCATCTCTGGTGATTGGCCCAAAGTCACCCAGCTGGCTTCATGCTCAAGGCAGGACTCAGAACTCACCGTCTCTGGGGATTGGCCCAAAGTCACCAGCTGGCTCTTTCATGCCGAAGGCGGGATAGAACTCACCATCTCCGGTGATTGGCCCAAAGGCACCCAGGGCTTTCATGCTAAGCGGACTAGAATCACCGTATCCTGGTGATTGGCCCAAAGTCACCCAGCTGGCTTTCATTGCCTAAGGCGGGACTAGAATTCACCGTCTCCTGGTGATTGGCCCAAGTCACCAGATGGCTTTCATGCTAAGGCGGGACTAGAACTCACCATCTCCTGGTGATTGGCCCAAAGTCACCCAGCTGGCTTTCATGCCTAAGGCGGGACTAGAACTCACCGTCTCCTGGTGATTGGCCCAAAGTCACCCAGCTGGCTTTCATGCCTAAGGCGGGACTAGAACTCACCATCTCCCAGATTTTAGCCTGGACTCTTTAGTCCAAACTGGACTCTTTACAATGTCATAACTTTCTACCTGTAAGAATTTAATCAGATTTTCTTTCCTCCTTATAAAACTGGATCAGAAGTAGTAGAAGGACAATTTATCTGCCTGGCACTAGTTTTACCATGAAGTCCCCATCAAAATGAACAGAGATTAATACCCAAATTGTGCCCTGTAATGAGGCTGTGTTTGTCTTCCTCCGAAATTAGATAGGCCTGTTCACGCCAACCCCAGGAATGAATCTTTAAGCCTAGTAACCCACCACCTCCTGGATGTTTAACCATCATGTCTGATTAAGGCAGTGGTTCTCAACCTTTTTAATGTCGCGACCCCCAACTGGTCGTAAGTCGAGGACTACTCAACCGGTCGTAAGTCGAGGACTACTCCACTGGTGCAGCACCGTTTGCAGAAGGGGACTTTTGGCGGGCTCAGCAGGGCAGAGACAGCCTGGACAATTCCTATTGGCTTTTGAAAGCCAATAGAATTAGGCTCTATTCAAGAGAGTCTCTCCTATTGGCTTTCAAAAGCCAAGAGAATAAAAGGGAGTAGCCCAGCTAAGGAAAAGGGGGAAAAAATGGTGGACTGCGTTGTTTGGCGACCCCCGTGAAATGGGCGTTCGACCCCAAATGGGGTCCCGACCCACAGGTGGAGAACCGCTGGATTAAGGTTTCTTAGGAACACAAAACCCTTGCATGCAATTTTGCAAACCTGCCATGGGCCGAAGAGCGGCGGCCTTACCCCGACACAAGATGTTACATTCTATTTATTTAAAAAGGAAATGCTAGTAGTTTAATCAAACAGATCACAAGAATTGTGATTTTAATTGTTCAGGATGGGGAGGGGGGGAGGGAAAGGATCCTTTCCTTGCATCTTTGTGGAGCGAGAGATGGAAGGGGGATTATATCTACTCTTCTGGCTTATACTCCAATTGTCACACCCTAGTGCCAGTTAGTTAGACAATTACCTGAACAGTTCCTCGGCTCCAGCTGTCTGCCAAACCCTGAATTGCATTGCAAATTAGCCCAGGTTTATCACTTCTCATTAACTCTTCAAAGGTAGCTGGGGACTAAGATTTCCAGAAGCATGCCCCTTTGGGAAGCCCAGTCTGGAAATACCACTTTGCCCCACCAATCCAAGAATCCTCGTCATTCCTGGAGACAGCGCAAGGAGGCCCCAGATTTGTCTGGCTCCACATTAACCCTCGTTGTCATTTTCCAATTGTGTAATAAAGAGGAAAGCCATTGCACAGCTGAGCAAATTAGGTTTATTTTGAATTTCAGAATGATGCCCGCTTACACGCAGGACGGTCCGTAGTGCCCCCCAGAAAGCTTTCTGCATTAAAAGAAAAAAGCAATGCATGAAGAAAGTGGGCTAATGAATTCGAATGAAGGGGGAAGCCGGCATCAGATAAAGCGTGTGTGTGTGTACGTGTGTGCATGCATGTGTGCGTGTGTGCATGCATGCATGCGTGTGTGCATGCATGTGTGTGTGCGTGTGTGTGCGTGCGTGCGTGTGTGTGTGTGTGTCTGTGTCTGTAAGGGCTAAGTAATTCTTCTTCTGGTTGTGAAACTATCATATTAATGGTGGTGGGGGGAAAAGTTCAATACATTCCAAAAAGAGCAACAGGGAATTGACCAGAAATGTGATCCTCTTTCAAGCAAGAAAGCCATTTTGGTCTTGTGGTGAAGGCAGCATGCCGGAAAGACTTGAGTTCAAGTCCTGCCTTGAAGAAAGCCAGCTGGGTGACTCTGGATGGCAAACGTCTTCCTGGCTGAAGCCCAGGTTGCTGAAAGACAGAGAAGCAAACTCTCGTCCAGGGGGTCTTCCAACTGGGCCCCTTTAAGACTGGTGGACTTCAATTCCCAGAATTCCTCAGCCAGCCCTGAGGGCTGGCTGAGGAATTCTGGGAGTTGAAGTCCACCAGTCATAAAAGGGCCCAGTTGGAAGACCCCTGCTCTAGTGTGAGACTGCTATCCTGGTATAGCAGATCAATTATAGGTGCTTTTTCAAAAAGCAACTGGACCTCGTTTCCCCATAAAGACGTTTCGCTTTTCATCTGAGAAGCTTCTTCAGAACCGACAATTACTTCTCCAGAACTGAAGAAGCTTCTCGGAGGAGAAGCGAAACGTCTTCAAGGGGAGGAAAAAAAAAAAAGCCCAGCTGCTTTTTGAAAACAACCACGACTTGGAGGACTGAGAATCTCCACAAAGTTTGGGCTAGTAAAACTTCACGGAAAGCTCCTTTCCTTGCCATGAGGGCCCTTCCCAGCGATCAATAAAATCAGGATGGGGGCTTGCAATGCTGCTATCGGACCTGATTCTGAAGATGATGATGATGATATTGATAATAATAATAATAATAGTAATAATAGTAAAAGTAATAATGATAATAATAATGATAATGATGATGATGATGATAATAACAAATTGGAAGGGACCTTGGAGGTCATCTAGTCCAACCCCCTGCTCAGGCAGGAAACCCTATACCATTTCAGACAAATAATTGTCCTATCTCTTCTAAGGTGGGACTAGAAGTCATAGTCACTTGGTGACTAGTAATAATAATGATAAAGTTGGAAGGGACCTTGGAGGTCATCTAGTCCAACCCCCTGCTCTGGCAGGAAACCCTATACCATTTCAGAGAAATGATTGTCCTATCTCTTCTAAGGTGTGACTAGAAGTCATAGTCACTTGGTGACTAATAATAATAATAATAAAGTTGGAAGGGACCTTGGAGGTCATCTAGTCCAACCCCCTGGCTCAGGCAGGAAACCCTATACCATTTCGGACAAATGATTGTCCTATCTCTTCTAAGGTGGGACTAGAAGTCATAGTCACTTGGTGACTAATAATAATAATGATAAAATTGGAAGGGACCTTGGAGGTCATCTAGTCCAACCCCCTGCTCTGGCAGGAAACCCTATACCATTTCAGACAAATGATTGTCCTATCTCTTCTAAGGTGGGATTAGAAGTCATAGTCACTTGGTGACTAATAATAATAATAATAAAGTTGAAAAGGACCTTGGAGGTCATCTAGTCCAACCCCCTGCTCAGGCAGGAAACCCTATACCATTTTGACAAATGATTGTCCAGTCTCTTCTTCAAAACTTCCAGGGTTGGAGCATTCATAGCTTCTGGAGGCCGGTGGTTCCACTGGTTAATTGTTCTGACTGTCAGGAAGTTTCTCCTTAGTTCTAGAACTTTTGGTTCCGGTGGCCAACTTTATTTTGACACCCTCCCACGATACTCCCATCTCCCACCCGCAGGAAGAGAGAAAGGAAAGCAGCGGATGGCACTTAAATCCCCCCCCAAAAATATTGGCTGGTGCACGTGGTCTGTGGCCTGGGCCCTGCCACTGGATCTGGACGTGCCAACAGCTGCTCCAGCTGCTGTTTCAAAGTAGGAGTTTTCTACTGCTTTTTTTAATAAAAGAAATGTCATCAAAAGCTGTGCTGCAGTTGTGGTTTCTAGAAAGTGATTTCAGCCAGGTTTAATCTTCTTTGCTGAAACTTGTTGGGCTTTGTTGTTCTGCTCTGTGTGTATTTGTAATTATCTTAAAATGGTTCTTTTCATTGTTAATGTTTTAATCAACAGGGTAGTGGTGGTGGGTAATTTGGCTGCGGAATTGGGGCAGGCTTTCCAGGCTACTTTCTTTCTTTCTTTCTTTCTTTCTTTCTTTCTTTCTTTCTTTCTTTCTTTCTTTCTTTCTTTCTTTCCTTTCTTTCTCTTTCTTTTATTCCTTCCTTCCTTCTTTTTTTCTTCCTCCCTCCCCCTCCCTCTTTCTCTTTCTTTTTCTTTCTATATTCCTTCCTTCCTTTTTTCTTCCTCCTTCCCTCCTCCCTTTTCCTTCCTTCCTTTCTTTCTTTTTCTTTTTATACTCCTTCCTTCCTTTTTTTCCTTCCTTCCTTTTTCTTTCTTCCTTTCTTTTTTCTGCCTTCCTTCCTTCTTTCCTCCCTCCCTCCCCCTCCCTCTTTTTCTTTTCTTTCTCTTTCTATATTCCTTCCTTTTTTTCTTCCTTCCTTTTTTCTTTTCTTCCTCCTTCCCTCCTCCCTTTTTTCTTCCTTCCTTCCTCCTTCCTTCCTGCTCCTTCCTTTCTTTTTCTTTCTTTCTTTTTCTTCATTTCCTTCCTTTTTTCTTTCTCCTTCCCTCCCTCATTCCTTTTTTCTTCCTTCCTTCCTCCCTCCCTTTCTTTCTTTTTCTTTCTATATTCCTTCCTTTCTTTTTTCTTTCTTCATACCTTTCCTTTTTTCTTTTCCTTCCTTCCTTTTTTTCTTTCTCCTTCCCTCCCTCCCTTTTTCTTTCTTTCTTCCTCCCTTCCTCTTTCTCTTTCATTCTTCCTTCCTTTCTTCCTTTCTTTCTTTCTTTCTTTCTTTCTTTCTTTCTTTCTTTCTTTCTTTCTTTCTTTCTTTTTCTTTCTTTCTTTCTTTCAATGTATTGGATGCCCATCTTACTATACGGTAACTCTGGGTGACTTATGGTCATAAAAATATATACCTACATTAAAACATAAATTAAAACCAAAGATTAAAATCCATAGGTGTGCGGGGGAGGGCGGGGGGGGGGAATGGGGGAGAGGTGGGATCTGTTGTTCCTCCATCAGCCCCCTCCGCTGGGCTGCTCCCCCTTTGGGGCTCCAGGCCAACTGGCAGAGCCAGCTCTTGAGGCCTTGTGGACGAAGAGGAAGGTTGGAGCCAGCCTCACATTGGGGAGCCAGGTGTCCCAGAGGGCAGGTGCAAACGTAGAGAAGACCCTCCTCCGGGACCCACACCACGAAGGGCTGTAAAGGTGATCACCCACACCTGAACACTAGATTTGGTGTTGTGAGAACTCCAAACTTTGGCTCTGGACCAAACGGCACACAAGACCATATTCCACGGAGTTCTAAGCCTAGATCTGGGATAACGCAGAACTGAAGACGGGGAGACAGAATTGGACTGTAAGAATAGAATGGAATAGAGCTGGAAGGGACCTTGGAGGTCTTCTAGTCCAGCCCCCTGCTCAAGCAGGAGAACCTATACCAGTGATGGCAAACCTTTTACAGACCGAGTGCCCAAACTGCAACCCAAAACCCACTAATGCATCGTCGGGTGCCGGGTGGGTGTGGCCCATTGGATGGGCGTGGTCCATTGGGTGGGCGTGGCTGCGGTGGTAACGGCAGACTGGGTGGACTAAAATGTTCAATCCATTCCAACTTTGCAAGATCTTTTTTTTTCCCGCGAGAAGTTGAAATTGACTGAACCTTTCTTTTTGTTTTTGCACATGGCAGCAAAGGCCTAAAGCGAAAAGGTTTTATAAAACCCAGCTGAAGGCCTAGGACTGGGGCGACAGCACATGTGCCCACAGAGAGGGCTCTAAGTGCTGCCTCTGGCACCCGTGCCATGGGTTCGCCACCCCTGACCTAGACCATCTCAGACAAGTGACAGTCCAGTCTCTTCTTAAAAACCTCCAGTGATGGAACATCCATGATTTCCGGTGGCAAGCTGTTCCACTGGTTGATTGTCCTCCCTGTTAGGAACTTTCTCCTTAAGTCCAGGTTGCTTCTCTCCTTGATCAGTTTCACAGTTTCACCCTTCGTCTCTGGGTCTAAGGCGGTGCTTTTCAAACTTGGCGACTTTAGGATGGGTGGACTTCAACTCCCAGAGAACCTCAGCCAGAACCTGCAACTTTAAGATGGATGGACTTGAATTTCCAGAATTCCCCAACCGGAATCTGCAAGTTTAAAGACGGCTGGACTTTAACTCCCAGAATCCCCCCCAGACAGAATGTGGCAACTTTTAAGATTCTCTTTAATTCTCAGCTAGCCTGAGAATTCTGGGGGTTGAAGTACACCCATCTTAAAAGTTGCCATGTTTTTAAAAACACTGGATTGGGGCTTCAGCAAGATTTGTGAGGATGTGAAGAAACTATTAATTTCAAAATGAACTGGTGGAAGCCTCTACTGCAAGAGAAGAAAAAAAAATGCTCCATTTCAGGGCAATTGATGCAGGAAATGGACAAGTTAAGTACAGAACCCCGAAGAAATTCACACACTCTCTCTATTGCAGTGGTTCTCAACCTTTTTAATGCCGCGACCCCCCAACCGGTCGTAAGTCGAGGACTACTCAACCGGTCGTAAGTCGAGGACTACTCAACTGGTGCAGCACCGTTTGCAGAATGGGACTTTTGGCGGGCTCAGCAGGGCAGAGACAGCCTGGACAATTCCTATTGGCTTTTGAAAGCCAATAGAATTAGACTCTATTCAAGAGAGTCTATTCTATTGGCTTTCAAAAGCCAATAGAATAAAAGGGAGTAGCACAGCTAAGGAAAAGGGGGAAAAAAATGGCGGACTGCGTTGTTTGGCGACCCCCGTGAAATGGTCGTTCGACCCCAAATGGGGTCCCGATCCACAGGCTGAGAACCACTGCTCTATTGCGTAATAATTTCTAGAACAATTCTGCTTGCAGCCTGTCAGGATGCACCTCATGGATCTCAATGGGATCCTTCGGAAAGGGTTGGTAAAGTGATCTATTTCCCCAGCAAAGCGCCAAACACATCAGCGCAGCCCCCCCCCCGCAACCTGATCCGGCGCGGATTAAGGATCCATGCACGGATTCGAAGTATGCCTACAATTTCAAAGCCGGTGCCACAATATTTGGATTAATCTTTCACGGTGCCACAAGTCCATGTTGCTCAATTTGCCTCTGGAAATAAAAGCTTCAGTAAGATTTTGTTTTTCTTTTCAGCATCAAACAGGTGGACAAAAGCTATTTTTTGGGGAAAAAAGTAAATAAAAGAGAAGAACAATTAAAAAAACCCTTCCACATTAGGACAACTCATTTATTAGACTTAGTCAAAGGTCACCAAGGATCTGGAAAAGTTTTATCAGTTTCCAGCTCCCCCTCATCATCTGCCATGTTCTTAATAGAAGAAAAAGTGGAGAAAAGTGGGGTTGGGGGTGGTCAAGAAATGACCAGTGACCCCCGTCAGGGCCTTCTGCATTTAATAGACAGACAGAAAGACAGACAGACAGACAGATAGATAGATAAGATAGGTAAGTAGGTAGGTAGATAGGTAGGTAGGTAGGTAGGTAGACAGACATGATAGCTGATAGCTGATGATAGGTAGACAGAGACAGATAGACTAATAGTAGTAGTAATAATAATAATCATAAAAAAGAACTGGAGAAGATAACAAAATACAAAGACCTACACATAGAAATAGAAAGACTGGCAAAAGCAAGCAAGGGTAGTACCAATAGTAATAGGCGCCTTGGGTGCAATCCCAAAAAAACTGGAGCACCACTTGAACACCATCATCGGCATTGACAAATTCGCTATTAGTCAATTGCAAAAGGCGGCCTTACTAGGAACTGCTTCCATCCTGCGACGATACCTGTAATACCATCAAACATCCACATCTGCCTATCCCAGGTCCTGGGTAAGGACTCGATAGGTAGACAAAATGCCAAATCCAGTCTGAACATCTGGCTGACTGTGCAATGATCCATAATAATAATAATAATAATAATAAATAATAATAATACCATAAAGGCAATCAACACCTGGGCAATCCCAGTCATTAGGTACACAGCTGGAATAGTGGACTGGACTCAAGCAGAACTAAAAGCAATGGATAGGCAGACCAGAAAAATAATGACAATGAATCATGCCCTTCATCCACGCAGTGACATTGATAGACTTTATCTACCAAGGCAAATAGGTGGGCGTGGAATGCTACAAGTACATCAGATGGTTGAAGAAGAAAAAATGGCTTTGGAAGAATATCTGAAGAACAATGATGAAGATGCACTGAAATTAGTATATCAGGAAGGCTTACTAACTACTGGAGAGACCAAACTGGCCTACAAGAAAGACCAAATGAAGAACAGAATAGAGGCATGGGAAGACAAAGCACTACATGGCCAATACATGAAAAAAATAGCTGGGAAAGCAGATAATAAGAAGACCTGGCAATGGCTAAGAGCAGGAAAATTGAAGAAAGAGACCGAGGGACTAATTCTGGCTGCACAAGACCAAGCCTTAAGGACAAATGCATACAAAGTCAAAATTGAGAAGACAGCAACAGACAGTAAGTGCCGCCTATGCAAAGAAGCTGAAGAAACAGTGGACCACTTGGTAAGCTGTTGCAAGAAGATTGCACAGACTGATTACAAGCAGCGGCATGACAAAGTAGCAACAATGGTGCATTGGAAGATCTGCAAAAAATATCATTTGCCTGTAAGCAAAAACTGGTGGGATCATAAAATAGAGAAAGTCATAGAAAATGATAAAATTAAACTGCTCTGGGACTTCAGAATTCAAACAGACAAGCACCTGCAACATAACACCCCAGACTTAACAATTGTCGATAAGAAAGACAAAAAAGTCTGGATAGTGGATGTGGCAGTGCCTGGAGACAGCAGAATAGAAGAGAAAGAACTGGAGAAGATAACAAAATACAAAGACCTACAAATAGAAATAGAAAGACTGTGGCAAAAGCAAGCAAGGGTAGTACCAATAGTCATAGGCTCCTTGGGTGCAATCCCAAAACAACTGGAGCACCACTTGAACACCATTGGCATTGACAAATTCGCTATTAGTCAATTGCAAAAGGCGGCCTTACTAGGAACTGCTTCCATCCTGCGACGATACCTGTAATACCATCAAACATCCACATCTGCCTATCCCAGGTCCTGGGTAAGGACTCGATAGGTAGACAAAATGCCAAATCCAGTCTGAACATCTGGCTGACTGTGCGATGATCCATAATAATAATAATAATAATAATAATATAATAATAATAATAATAATAATAAAATAATACCATAAAGGCAATCAACACCTGGGCAATCCCAGTCATTAGGTACACATCTGGAATAGTGGACTGGACTCAAGCAGAACTAAAAGCAATGGATAGGCAGACCAGAAAAATAATGACAATGAATCATGCCCTTCATCCACGCAGTGACATTGATAGACTTTATCTACCAAGGCAAATAGGTGGGCGTGGAATGCTACAAGTACAACGGATGGTTGAAGAAGAAAAAATGGCTGACTGTGTGATGATCGATAATAATAATAATAATAATAATAATAATAATAATAATAATAATAATAATAGCAAAAGGCAGCCTTACTAGGAACTGCTTTTATCCTGCGACGATATCTGTAACATCATCAAACATCCACATCTACCTATCCCAGGTCCTGGGTAAGGACTCGATAGGTAGACAAAATGCCAAATCCAGTCTGAACATCTGGCTGACTGTGTGATGATCCATAATAATAATAATAATATAATAGTAATAATAATAATAATAGTAATAATAATAATAATAATAATAATAATAATAATAATAGTAATAAAGTTGGAAGGGGCCTTGGAGGTCATTGTCCAACCCCCTGTTCAGGCAGGAAACCCTATACCATTTCGGAGAAATGGCTGTCCAGTCACTTCTTAAAAACTTCCACTGTTGGACCATCACAGCTTCTGGAGGCAGGTTGTTCCATTGGTTAATTGTCCTCACTGTCAGGAAGTTTCTCGTTAGTTCTAACATGATAGCTGATAGCTGATAATGACCGATAGAGAAGTAGATAGATAGAGTTAGATAGATAGATGAATTATAGATAGATAATAGCTAGATTGACAGACATGATAGACAAATGATAGATGATGATAGATAGGTAGGTAGACAGACATGATAGCTGATAGCTGATGATAGATAGGTAGACGGATAGACATGATAGCTGATAGCCGATAATGACAGATAGAGAAGTAGATAGAGTTAGATAGATGGATGATAGATAAGATAGATGGATGAGATAGATAGATAATAGCTAGACTGACAGACATGCTAGACAGATGATAAATGATGGTAGGCAGGTAGACAGACATGATAGCTGATAGCTAATGACAGAGAAGTAGATAGATAGATGGATGATAGATAGATAGATAGATAGATAGATAGATAGATAGATAGATAGATAGATAGATAGCAAATAGAGATAGACCAGTGTTTCTCAACCTTGACCATTTTAAGGCATGTGGACTTGAACTCCCAGAATTCCACAGCCAGCATTGCTGGCTGTGGAATTCTGGGAGTTGAAGTCCACATGCCTTAAAATGGTCAAGGTTAAGAAACACTGAGATAGACAGATAGACACAGACAGATATAGACAGGATAGATTTCTAGATATAGATAGGAAGGTAGGTAGGTAAATAGATAACCTTTATTGTCATGTTTTCCTGGGGGCACAAGAGCCACCGTTCAAAATGAAACGGAGGGGCTCGCTGTCAAAGTGTACACACACACACACAACGCACTTTTAAACATACTCCGTACAACATGGGCCTAAAGTCCCGGGGGCCTCCCCCCCTCCTCCTCCCCCCCCGCCTTTATCAGGAATGGCCAGGGGGAGGGGGGAGGGAGGGAGGGGGGGGAAACGGCTGGCAGAAACTCGACGCCCTCTCCGCGCAAGGCAGCCTCGCTCGCCCTTCTCTCTCTCTCCGCTTTTTTTTTTTTAATGGAAGAGCGACAGGGTGTCTAGACGCCCACGTGACCAGGGCGGGGAGCGCCGCCGCGGCTCAGCCAGCGCGAGAGCGAGGGAGCCGGCCGGGGGGGGGGGGAAGGAGGAGGAAGGGGGGAGGGAGGCGGGGGTCGGCTGGGGCCGTCCGGCCGTCCAGTGCACCCCCTCCCCCTTTGGAGTCCCCCTCCCCCTTTGGAGTCCCCCTCCCCCTTTGGAGTCCCCCCTCCCCCTTTGGATCCCCCCTCCCCCTTTGGAGTCCCCCTCCCCCTTTGGAGTCCCCCCTCCCCCTTTGGATCCCCCCTCCCCCTTTGGAGTCCCCCTCCCCCTTTGGAGTCCCCCTCCCCCTTTGGAGTCCCCCCTCCCTGCCCTTGGCAAAGCTGCCCCCCCCGTAATGATTCCTCCCCCCACCCGCTCCTTGCAAGACAGACGGGGGGGGGGCTGCTTAAGAAGCGCAAAGCATCGCCCGCTCAATCGGGGGGGGGCTGCAAAGCCCCTTTGTGGGGAGGGGGGAGCCAAGGCAGAGAGTCGGAGCGGGGGGGGGCTGAGAAGGAGGCGGGGGGAGGAGAGAGGTGGATTCCTCCTCCCCCTCCCCCCTCTCCCCTCCCCCCCGACGCTGCTTCCTCTTCCATTCCGCCGGGCGGGAGCGCCTCCCCCTCCCCTCCTCCCCCCCCCGCCAGGCCCTGCACGGACGGGGGGGGGGGAGGCGGCGGCGCCGCAGCGGGGCTGCTCAGACTGCAGAGGAGCCGCGAGGCCGTCGCTGCTCGGGGCTGCCGCGCTGTCCTGCCCGGCCCGGCCGGGGCCCCCTGGACGCCGCCGCCGCCGCCGCGCCTCGCCCTCGCCTGCTGCTGCTGCTGGGGCCGCCTGCGAGGAGGCGCCGCGGGGGAGGCGTCGAAGGGCGGGGAGAGGGCGGAGGAGGAGGCGGAGAGCGCGCCGCCGCCGCCGCTGCCAGCCTCCCCGCTCGGCTCTCCTCTCCACCCCGTCTGCGGGCGAGGAAGCCAACGAGCGAGCGCGGCTCCTCCGTCCGGCGGCCGCCAGCAAGATCAAAGCGCCCGCGCCACCCGAGGGAGCCGGCCGCGCCGAGGCCCGACAGCAGCAGCAGCAGCAGCAGCAGGAGGAGGAGGAGGAGGCAGCATCGCGCCCACCCGCCTCCCTCCCCGCAGAGACCCCGACGGCGGGCCGGCAGCTCCGGAGACGCCTGCAGCCCCGCCGGGCATCCCGGACGGCGAGAGCCTCCGAGGGGGCTGCAGAGCCCCTGTTGCCGCTCCGGCTTCTTCTTCTTCGGGGGCGCTGAGGCGCGTGGACGGCGCCCGAAGACTTCCTCGCCGCGACCGCATCTCCGGGGTCTTTTCTCCCCCGCCCCGTCCGGGCTTTGGAGGGGCTCCACCGGCGCGGATCTAAGGGCGCCTCGCCCGGGCTCGGCGGGAGAAGCGGCGGCAGAGCAGCAGGAGGAGGAGGAGAAGCCGCCTTGGCATGCCCGCGTCTCCCGGCCGGGCGGACCCCGCGCTTCCCCGCCGCCTTTCGGGCTCCCCCTCGGCGTAGACGGCCGCCCGGACGGCCCCCGGCGCGGCCCCGCGGAGGGCGAGGACGGGGGCGCGAAGCGGCGCGCGGTGCGCCTCGCTCGGCCTCCCGCTGCAGCCGGCGCCCCCCGGCTCCCCGCCGGCGCCCCGCCTGGCCCCGCTGCCGCCTGCCGCCGCCCCCTTCCCCTGGCCGCCCGCCGGGCTCGGCTCCCGGCTCCTTCATGAATTGCGGACGACCTGCCCGCTCTGCAGCCGGGCCGCCGCCGCCTCCTCGTCCCGCATGTTCCGGACCAAACGCGCGGCGCTGGTGCGGAGGCTGTGGCGGAGCCGGGCGGCCGGCGGCGGCGGAGACCTGGCCGAAGGCGCCGCGCCCGGCGGAGACCTCGCGGAAGGCGCCGCGGACGGACGGCCCGATGGGGCCGGCGGCGGCGGCGGCGGCGGGAGCCGGATCTGCTGCCTGGGCAAGGCGGGCAAGGCGCCCGGCGGCGTCGGCGGCGGCGGCTCGGAGGCCGAGCTGAAGGCGCTGGCCCACTCGGTGCTGAAGCGGCTGAAGGAGAAGCAGCTGGAGGCGCTGCTCCACGCCGTCGAGTCCCGCGGAGGCGCCCGGACCTCCTGCCTCCTCCTGCCCGCCAAGGCGGACGTCAAACTGGGCCACCAGTGGTACTCGCTCCCGCTGCTCCTGGGCAAACTCTTCCGATGGCCGGACCTGCGCCCGGGCTCGGAGGTCAAGCGGCTTTGCGGCTGTGAATCTCACGGGAAAACCCACCTGGACTTAGCCTGCTGCAACCCCTTCCACCTGAGCAGACTCTGCGAGCTCGGTAGGTGCGGGGCGCGGAGACCCCCGACCCCCTTTTTCTGCCCCAACCCTCGCCCCCTCCCCAGAAGGAGCCGGGACCCCAAGCTTGCCAAGCCTTCAGCCTCGACGGGGGTGGGGGGGTCGCTGCCTTGATTGGAAACTTCCTCCGGGTCCTGTGGGTGGGATGGGAGGGGGTCTAACATTAGGGCAGAGACCCCCACCCAGCCTTTGGGGCACCCCCAGAGACCACCGGTCCCGTGCAGAGAGGTTTTCCCGTGGACTGGGGGGTTGCATAGTTTTGTGTGCTGCCTGCATCCCTCAGATAGGGCTTTCCGTGTTTGCGGACCGGTACTGGTCTGCGGGCCGGGGGTTGGGGACCCCTCTGCCTTACGGAATTCAGGGGCATCCTAGCCTTGACTCTTGCCCCTGCATCATTTTAAGGAGGGGGGGGGGGAAAGGCGAGTTTAGGTGAAGAAGACCCAGTCTGGGATGTGAGTATTGTCCCAGCCGGATCTTCTGTGTGTATTTGTGTGTGTGTGTGTGTGTGTGTGTGTGTGTATCCCACCAAGCTCTCTCGCAGGTGGGGGAATAGAAAAGTTGAAACATATCCCCCAAAGAGGTTTTCAATTTAGATTTTTTTATATACATATATTCCAAGCGGAATTTTGCAAAGGCAGAACTGGACACTCTTAAAAAATTGGCTTCCATTTGGATGCTTTTTTGTCTGTGCATTAAAAAAAATGGGGGGGGCGAAAGGTCCAGTTGACTGTTGGAAAAGCACCTTTGGGACCCAACCTGGAGGATTTGAGACTGTCTAGGTAGACACACGTGCATTTTAAAGTTCCTGGTTAGGGAGGAGGTGAGGAATGGAGGAAGGCTGCAACTTTAGGGGTTATAGGCTTCTGTTTGTTTTTTTTTTTTCAGCAAAGAAAGGTTTCCGAATCGGACAGTAAATTATTTTGAAAAGGGTGATGCAACCCGGAGCCAGCCAAGGCAGCCTTGCAGTGTTTTGTGCAAAAAAAAAAAAAAAAAAAAAAGCCAGGATGTGAAAATAAAAATAAAAGCTGAACGCTTTTGGGGAGAAAAAAATCCATCCTAGGATTTTCTAGTTTAATCTATAAATCTGAGGCCATTTTAGCAAAAAAGAAAAAAGAAAGAAAGAAAGAGAGAGAAAGAAAGAAAGAAAAAGAAAAAAGCAGTTCCAACCCTTGGCTGGCTCCTGCATTCTCCGTGCCCTCCCGCCCACCTTTGGGCCTCTTTGCCTCAAAAACTATAAAAGCGAACACATAATTTCCAGGCCTGCAATCTTGTTTGCTTTTCTCCGCTTGCCAAGTTGCCTTAAGTTTCCACACTGGCTAAAAAGGAGGGGGAAAGAGAGAAAGAGTTATAGAGAGAGAGAAAGAGAGAGAGAGAGAAAGAGAGGGATAAAGATATATAGAAAGGAGAGAGAGAGATAAAGATATATAGAAAAGAGAGAGAGAAAGATAAAGATATATAGAAAGGAGAGAGAGAAAGATATAAAGAGAGATAAAGATATATATATAGAGAGAGGAGAGAGATAAAGAGTGAGAGAAAGAGATAAAGAAAGATATATATAGAGAGAGAGAAGGGGAGAGAGAGAGAAAGAGAGAAAGATAATATATAGAGAGAAGAGAGAGAAAGAGAGAGAGGAGGGGAGAGAGAAAGGAGAAGGACAATCTCCCCCCCCCAGCATGATTGAAATTGGAAAGGGTCTTATCCCCCCCCCTTTTTTTTTAAATGGGGATTATGTTCATGATTTGGAAGGGAAAGAGACTGGCCTGGGTAGGTTGAAAACCCATGGGTGGGCAGCCTTGCCTCTCCCCCCCAAACCCCCCCCACCCCCCAACCCCAACAGCCCCCAAAGCCTTTAGCCCACCTCCTCATCCTTCCCCCCCTTTTGCAAACTTTTTTTTGGGGGGGGTGCTGGGTGTTCCTATGTGCAGGCAGGCAGAGAGAACAATGCATGTGTCTATTGGGTGCCTCCCCCCCCTCTTTCCCCCCTTCTCCCTCCCCTCCCCAGGTCTTGGGTTCAGTGGCCTTTTTGCAAGGAAGCCGCTTGGGCTAATCGGGAGGGCTGGATCCGTGGGTGATGTCCAGGGCTGGGGCTCGGGAGCCCAGGCCTGGCCCAGACAGCTCCGGGAGCAGAGATAGCGCAAGAGGCTGGCGCCAGTCAGAGCCCCTTTGTTTATCTGGCAGTGAAATATCCAGGCAGTTGCTGCCAGGCTGCCCCCCCCCCTCCCTCCCTCCCAGCGCCAGGCTAAGACAAACACTTTGGCTCCAAGAATGCCTCCCTTATCGTAAGTTCCTATCTCTTCTCCCCCCCCCTTCCCTTCCCTTCCCTTCCCATGGCTGCGATTTTATTTTCTCTGTCCTTTGATTCCAGAGTCTCCACCTCCCCCTTACTCCAGATACCCCATGGATTTTCTCAAACCCACCGGTAAGTAGACTGGATTTGTTTAAACTAAGTAAAATTAGCGTTGGGTGGGAAGTTTGCTTTCTTTCTCTTTTCTTTTCTTTTCTTTTCTTTTCTTTTCTCTTTTTCTTTCTTTCTTTCTTGCTTGCTTGCTTTTTCTTTCTTTCTTTCTTTCTTTCTTTCTTTCTTGTTTTCTTGCTTTCTTCCTTCCTTGCTTTCTCTGTGTCTCTTTCTTTCATTTTCTTGCTTCCTTGCTTTCTCTCTCTCTTTTTCTTTCTTTCTTTCTTTCTTTCTTTCTTTCTTTCTTTCTTTCTTTCTTTCTTTCTTGTTTTCTTGCTTTCTTCCTTCCTTGCTTTCTCTGTGTCTCTTTCTTTCATTTTCTTGCTTCCTTGCTTTCTCTCTCTCTTTTTCTTTCTTTCTTTCCTTCCTTCCTTCCTTCCTTCCTTCCTTCCTTCTTTCTTTCTTTCTTTCTTTCTTGTTTTCTTGCTTTCTTCCTTCCTTGCTTCCTTGCTTTCTCTCTCTCTTTCTTTCATTTTCTTGCTTTCTTGCTTCCTTGCTTTCTCTCTCTCTTTTTCTTTCTTTCTTTCTTTCTTTCTTTCTTTCTTTCTTTCTTTCTTTCTTTCTTTCTTCTTGCTTCCTTGCTTTCTCTCTCTGTCTCTCTCTTTCTTGCTTGCTTGCTTTCTTTCCTTCTTGCTTTCTTGCTTTCTCTCTCTCTCTTTTTCTCTCTTTCCTCCCTTCTGGTAGTAGCAAAGGAAAGTTTAATATTCAAAGTTTAATATTGAAAGAAAAATTTAAAATTGAGTTTGCTGCAGTGGAAACTTACTGAGTGGAGGGGACTTCCACTTACTTCCTTCTTCCTCTTTTTTTTCCTTTCTTTCTTTCTTTCTTTCTTTCTTTCTTTCTTTCTTTCTTTCTTTCTTTCTTTCTCTCTCCCTTCCTCCCTCCCTCCCTCTCCCTCCCTCCTCTGTCATTGTCCTCCCTTCTTCCAAACTCTTTTTACAACCCTATTGCTGCTGTTATTTTGCTCTTTTTTAGCTCTTAATTTGCTGTGGGGCTTGTTTGGTTAATGGGAAGGATTTCCCATTAAGATAAGTGAGTTTGACTCCTGAATAAAAGGGCTGGCCTTTCACAGGGCTGTTCTTGTAGATCCCTGTTTAGGGCAATAAATCCATGGCTTCAAAGGGCTGACGGACGCCTGGGTCTGTAAGTATAGGATTGCAGTCAAAATCTATAAAGACTTAAGAGGCGCATTAAGTTGTTTTTTATAGGTGTGTCTTTGGTGCTGCCAGCTGGTATTAATTTTTTTTAGGTAATCCGGTCCTCTTGAGATGCAATAGGGTATCTGCACTTTTATAGGGCCTGTTACAGTTGGAAGGGACCTTAAAAGATCATCTAGCTCAGCCTTCTGCACCATGCAGGGGAATTATTTAAATCATATATGAGAGGATTTGTGTTGGTTTACTTAGAAGTAAATAAGCTCAGTCTGTTCTCCTGCCAAGTTAAGTGACTACTGTAGGATTGCAGCTGGCATCTTCAGACTGTCTTCCTTTTGGCAAACCATCCCCCCCCCCCCCAAAAAAAAAGAAAATTCATAATCTGTTAAGATGCAAAATGAAAGTTCATAGCTTTCTGTCAACTTTTATTTTTTTTTATAATATCTGGAACATTTGGAATCTTTAATTTTTTTTTCCAAAAAAAAAAAAAAGCTAATTTCATGCCAGGTGCATTTCCTGAAAGCTCTTGTTTTGCATGTCATTGGGCCCAAATAAAGCATTTTTTAAAAAAATGCAAAGAGATGTTTTTAGCAGGCGGGCTCGTTGCTTGTAATGGAGTGGCAGGCTGCCACGGTAGAAGCCCGTCTGAGGCTGGCACCAAGTGCTCTTGCGGTCGTCTGCGTAAACTTGGCTGGCAGAGGGTTCACCCTCTGCTAGATAAATAGGCTGGCATTGTGGAAAAAAGAGGGGGAGAGAGAGAGAGAGGGAGAGAAAAAAACACCAGAAATGTGGATGCAGTCAAAAGGGAGGAGAAATGAAATTTCACAAAGCCACTTCTGACAATTAATGGAGCAAAAATAGAGATTATACAGATGTTTGCCTGTACTGATTACACCCTAATGTTAGGCAAGGCGGTATGTTGGCTTAGAAAGATCCTCTTTACAGACTCATGCTTGTCACCTACCTTTCCCGGCCTTACTCATCCCAAAAAAAGACAATAGTTGCTTTGTTCCCCGGGATCTGTTATGCTTGCCCTTGAAAGACACTGGGTGCTCTTGACAAGACGATCCGTTGATACTGTTTTGCATTGTGAGTTCTTTGGCGTAAGGGACCTGCTAGGGAAGGATGTGAGAACTGGGGAAGCCTCCACCGAGTTTATCCAGTAGGAAAGTTGGAAGATTACAGTTAGATGAAGCAGCTTGAAAAGGTTGTGCTGGTCTATCCTTCTGAGAAACAAGAAATGAGCTAAATTTTCTTGACCAGGGGTCTTCAAACTTGGCCCTTTGATGATTTGTGGACTTCAACTCCCAGAATTCCTCAGCCAGCCACAAATCATCAAAGGGCCAAGTTTGAAGACCCCTGTTCTTGACAGTTGGGATTAGGAAAAATGCTACCTTTATTCAATACAGCTAATCCTTGCCGTCACTGCATGCAAGCATCTGAATTTTGATCTTGCAACTTGGGGGTGGGTGGGACTGCTGCAAGAGTCATAAGGGTGTGAAAAAGGTCCATAAGTTGCTTTTTAATGAATTGTTTGTTGTAAGTTGAGGACTTCCTGTATTGGGTGATAATTTTGGGAGCTGGAGGAGCCGCCATCTTGAATGCGGAACGAGTTTATTTCCCGCCCTTTTATTTCCTTTAATGGAGGTGAATGGGTAGCGCTTATTCTGTGGGTGAGTTGCAGAAAGTCTTCTGAGTTTTGCAGAATGGAGTCCCACAAAGTCTTTCTACTGGATGCATCCTTCATGACCTTGATCTCATGGCCTGGTGGTGACATTTCCATATTGCAAAGAGCCCTCAATTTTAAGAGATCTGGATTAGATTTACCATTTTATCCGTGGTTTCCTTCTCTCCCCCTCCCCTTGTGAAATGAGAATGCTGTCAACAAATAACCTTATTCAATGCAAGCAATTACAGTTTTTGGTCTTCTGTTGAAGGTGGGCTAGCATCTGCCCAAAGGATTAGAGAGTGGTGAAAAGGTAAAAAGATGCTGAGAGTGCAGAGAAGAGCAACAAAGATGATGAGGGGACTGGAGGCTAAAACATATAAAGAATGGTTGTAGGAATTGGGTATGTCTAGTTCAGTGGTTCTCAACCTGTGGGTTAGGACCCCATTTGGGATCCAACGACCATTTCATGGGGGTCGCCAAAGCAGAGCGCCATTTTCCCCCCCTTTTCCTTAGCTGTGCTACTCCCTTTTATTCTATTGGCTTTTGAAAGCCAATAGAATAGACTCTCTTGAATAGAGTCTAATTCTATTGGCTTTCCAAAGCCAATAGGAATTGTCCAGGCTGTCTCTGCCCTGCTGAGCCCGCCAAAAGTCCCATTCTGCAAACGGTGCTGTACCAGTTGAGTAGTCCTCGACTTACGACCGGTTAAGTAGTCCTCGACATGACCGGTTGGGGGTCGCGGCATTAAAAAGATTGAGAACCACTGGTCTAGTTTAATGAAGAGAAAGACCAGGAGTGACTGGATAGCAGTCTTCCAGTATCTCAGGGACTGCCCCAAAGAAGAGGGAGTCAAGCTATTCTCCAAAGCACCTGAAGACAGGACAAGAAGCAATGGATGGAAACTCATCAAAGAGAGAAGCAACCTGGAACGAAGGAGAAACTTCCTGATATTTAGAACAATTAATCAGTGGAACAGAAGTTGCCACCAGAAGCGGTGAATGGTCCAACACTGGAAATTTTTAAGAAGAGACTGGACAGCCATTTGTCCGAAATGGTATGGAGTTTCCTGCCTGAGCAGGGGGCTGGACTAGACGACCCCCAAGGTCCCTTCCAACTTTTTATTATTATTATTATTATTATTATTACATCATCTTTGATAAGAAAGGTAGAGTTCACCTGACAAGAGAACAGGCTGGCTCAGATGGAATTGGACCTGCCTTCCTAGACCCACATTTTAGCTGTTATATTGGTTTACAGATGAAGATTTATCCATTCAGTTGGTGTCTGACCGTTGGCGATTCTATGGGCCAGATCTCCCCACAAATCCCCCTCTTACACTAACTACTTCTTTGAGTTTTTCTTCCTTTTGTATTAGTTTTACTACTACTTTGACTTTTTCTGTGCTATGGCTGGTGTCAGCTTTGATGGTGTCCAGCCTGGTTACCGCAAACTCTTCCAAAGAAATGTCTTTCTCCATGATAATTCCCTCCCGTGATGATGGCCTAACATATAAGTGTGATGCAGTTTCATGATTTTTTTTTTTTTTTGCCTTCTAAGTGACCTGTCTGGTGATGGGCTCTCCAGTCCTTGTTTCTTAATCACCTTTGCTGTCCGAGGCTTACAAGTAAAAGTGGTTAAACTTTGGAGGTTTTAAGGAAATTCTTTTTTTTTTCTTTTTAGCAACAGCTGTCTCTGGGGAAAAATGGCAGAATAGAATAGAATAGAGAAGGAATAGAGAAGGAATGGAATGGAAGAAAGAATGGAATGGAATAGGAGAAAGAATAGAATACAGAAAGAATAGAGAAGGAATAGAATAGAAAACAAATGGAATGGAATAGAATAGAATAATAGAATAGAATAGAATAGAAAATATGGAATAGAATAGAGAAGGAATAGAGATGGAATGGAATGGAAGAAATAATGGAATGGAATAGAATAGAATAGAATAAGAGAAGGAATAGAATTGAGAAAGAATGGAATAGAATAGAATAATAGAATAGAATAGAAAATATGGAATAGAATAGAATAATAGAATAGAAAATATGGAATAGAATAGAATAGAGAAGGAATGGAATGGAAGAAAGAATGGAATAGAATGGAATAGAATAGAACAGGAGAAAGAATAGAATAAAGAATAGAGAAGGAATATAGAGAAAGAATGGAATGAAATAGATTAGAGAAGGAATGGAAGAAAGAATGGAATAGAATAGAATAATAGAATAAAATAGAAAATATGAAATAGAATAGAGAAGGAATGGAATGGAAGAAAGAATGGAATAGAATAGAATAGGAGAAAGAATAGAATAGAAAAAGAATAGAGAAGGAATATAGAGAAAGAATTGAATAGAATAGAGAAAGAATAGAGAAGGAATGGAAGAAAGAATGGAATGGAATAGAATAGGAGAAAGAATAGAATAGGGAAAGAATAGAATAATAGAATAGGACATTGGAGGTCATCTAGTCCAGCCCCCCCCCCCGCACAAACAGGAGAGCCTATACCATCATCTCAGACAAGGGACTGTCCAGTGTCTTCTTGAAAACCTCTTGTTTTTGGTAAAGATCCTAGGGTAAACCTCCAGGCAGGTGTTTAACCCTCCCTGCTTCTCAATGAGGAGAGCATTCTTTATTCAGCAATGAGTGGTGTGTGTGTAAACAGTCAAAGAAACCACAAACTTTGACAATGCTGGGTTTTTTTTGTTTTTTTTTTTTGAAAGGAAAAGTTCTGCCTATTGGCTAATGGGAAGTGATTAACAGAGCCAGTCGGAAGTATAAAAAAAAAAGGCACAGGAGCGTCCGGGCGAGAGACTCCCTTCTCTTTCCTGAAAAGTCCCATTTGGCAGTGGAGATCTGAATGGGAGACAAAAATAATTCATAAGTCTGTCACTGCAGGTGGTTATTATAACCTCTGACTCTCATCAAGCTTCCTGTTTAATCAAGGCCATTGTGGGGAGAGTGAGTAAGGAAATTGTATGTCTTTATTCTCTTGCAAATTTTGCAAGGGGGTCTCTCTCTCTCTCCCCCCCCCCCCCAGGGTGCTTGAAACCCCAAAGTGTGTTGCTAAAGAAATGATTTCAAAGGAACAGGGTTTTTTTTTTCCCCTGCATAGGAAGAATTCAGGTTAATGTAGTAGTAAGCCTGTTTTTGAAGATTCAAAGTTCATTTCCGGAGCTGTTTTCTCCTTTTTTTATAGAGCACCATTAACCACATGGAGGAAGAGCCCAGGCCTAGCTTTATCCGTGAAGGCCTGTAGCAGTTAGCTCACACATTTTTAACTAGGCCAGGCACCCTTTGCATCCAAATGGTGTGGATTTAATCAGCCGCGGTACAAAGGTGGCACTTGATGTGCATCAAAGGATGAATTTTGCATTCAGAAACAGGAGTTAAAAAAAAAGCTAAAAGATTTCAAGACACAGACGTTGAGGGGGATTTTTTTCAGAAATCAAAGCTGACTTTTTGATTTTCTTTTTTTTAAAAAGAGACCTGGCCAAGGCAACGGGTTTCCAGAGCTTCGGAAATGGACCTCTAGTAAATCTGAAAAGTTGTAGATGTGTTTTATATTTTCAAATCAGGCTATTTGGACCCCATCGCTGCAGCTACGCTCTTGAGCTTAGAAGTTCCAGTGTTTTAAAGTAAATGCATTTGTGACTTCATGTATGCATTTTTGTTATATTATTATTTTTTAAAAATCTTTCTTTTTTGTCTGCTGCCCTACTAGTCAGAAGAACTTATGTTTTTTAAAACTTTATATTGGTTTTAAAGTATGTTGTAATAGACTTGTTAGCTGCTTTGGGTGTTCAAACTAAGTAGAAATATAGTATTAAAATAAAATAATCCATACTATCTGTTTATAACTCTATCCATTTATCTATCATCTCCATCCATCTACTATTATCTCTAATCATCTACTTTCTCTTTCTCTTTCTCTCTCTCTCTCTCTCTCTCTCTCATACACACACACACACACACACACACACTTTTGAACCCCATTGCAGCTACACTCTTGAGCTTAGAAGTCCCAAACTTAAAAAAGCAGTGTTTCCCAATTTCAGGGACTTTAAGAAGTGTGGACTTCAACTCTGACTGGGGAATTCTGGGAATTGAAGTCCACACGTCTTAAAAGTCCCTGAAGTTGAGAAACAGTGTTTTAAAGTAAATGCATCTGTGATTTCATGTATGTGTGAAATTATCTGTCATCATTTTCTCTCTCTCTCTCTCTCTCTCTCTCTCTCTCTCTCTCTCTCTCTCTCTCTCTCTCTCTCTCTCTCTCACACACACACACACACACACACACACACACACACACACACACAAACACACTGAAAGAATCCTTTATTCTGTCCACCTTGGGTATTTTTCCCATCTGAAGAAAAATTTAGTTGACAGAAAGGCTTACTATCCTGTGGCAGAGAGTTTTTATTTCTTCCCAGTCTGTTCTCGGCATCCTGGCTCAAGATATACCCTTTCTTCCAGAAACGTTTTTTAGATGAAGTTGTTGAGGGACGAGTTCGTCATTCTAAAATGCCTTAAATTGGGATGTCTTCTTGTCTTTAAGAAAGCCATAACATTTAATTTAAGGAGTTTAATATTAGCAGCTGTGGAGTCTAAACCGGATCGGCTTCAGATACCAGGATGGGACTTTTTCAGGGATTAAATGCAGAGAATTTTGTGACAGCCTCATGTGTGTCTGTGTCTTAAAAGGCTGCAGTGTGTGCTAAGCAGGACAGTTTGTTAAATGAGTTTTGCTCCATTTTGCGTCGTTTCTTGCCACAGTTATTAAGCGAATCACTACAGCTGTTAAGTTGTTAAGTGGATCTCGCTTCCCCGTTGACTTTGCAACTGCAGTTGACAGGTGTCCGAATTTTGGTCACGTGATCACAAGGATGGCGAGTGTAAAAAACATAAGTCATAAGTAACTTCAAACCGTCACTAAATTGAGGACTATATCTGCATTTCTCTTGGTTACTTTTGCGTCTGGAAGCAAGAAAAGCATTAAAATTAGAAGTGCTTGGCTAGATTTAATCCTGCTTTGCTGCAAGCCGGTAATGAATCCATTGAATTAAGTCAAAATATTGTTGGACGGACGTGGTTTTGGCAATTTTTCGTTACCCAAACAGGCCTTCACCTCATTGAGACCAGCTGTTGTTTTGCCGCCACTACAAAATCCTGTTTTGACATGGCAACTGGGGGGCCCTATTAACAGCTCCTCCCAATAACCATCTCTTGTGAGATAGACAAACTGTGTGTGTGTGTGTGTGTGTGTGTGTGTGTGTGTGTGTGTGTGTGTGGTATTTCCCCCAGATCAGAGTGTTCTTTTCAAGAGGTTGAAAAATCTCAGCTTAATATTCAATACAGTATTCAAATGCGCGCATTTAAAATAGGTATTCTTTTTTTTTAAGACAAGAAGTGCAGATGTCCAAAGAGAGAGCAGTAAATTGGTGCCTGTATTTTCCACATTATTGTGCATTTCAGTTTTCCTCAGGACAGATGAAATGTTGTCATGCTGTTATGTTTCCAGCTTGACGGTTTGGGGCAGGGGTAGGCAACCTTGGCTCTTTTATGGCTCCTGGACTTCAATTCCCAGAATTCCTGAGCCAGCCACGCTGAGGGGAAAGGGAGAGATTTCCAAGCTGAGCCAGGCTGGCTCAGGAATTCTGGGAGTTGAAGTCCACCAGTCATGAAGGGGCCATAGTTCCCCCATGCTGGCTCAGGAATTCTGGGAGTTGAAGTCCACCAGTCATAAAGCAGCCTAGGCCTAGGCCAGGGGTAGGCAACCTTGCCTGTTTTATGACTGATAGACTTCAATTCCCAGAATTCCTGAGCCAGCCACGCTGAGGGGAAAGGGAGAGGTTTCCAAGCTGAGCCATTGTTGGCTCAGGAATTCTGGGAGTTAAAGTCCACTAGTCATAAAAGAGCCAAAGTTGTCTACCCCTCGTTTTGGGGTGTTTTCGCTGGTTTCACTTCCATGTAAAAGCTGATTTTTATTTATTTATTTATTTATTTATTTTGAAAAGCTGAACTAGCACTGTGTTTGCTCACGAGCAAGGCTGCTAAACTCCAGTCAAAAACTAGGGAACACAAATGTATCTCTCTCTCCCTACCTACCTACCTACCTACCTATCTATCATCTCTATGATATCTATCATCTATCATCTCTATCATATCTCTATCATCTCTATCATCTATCTATCTTATCTATCATCTATCATATCTATCATCTCTATGATATCTATCATATCTACCTATCATATCTATCATCTCTATGATATCTATCATATCTATCTAATATCTATGATATCTATCTCTATCATTATCTATCATCTCTATTATCTCTATCATTTATTATATCATATCTATATCTATCATCTCTATCATCCATTCTCTATCATTGTCTGTCTGTCTCTGTCTCTTTGCCTGCCGTCTGTCTGTCTGTCTGTCTGTCTGTCTATCTATCTATCTATCTATCTATCAATCAATCAATCAATCACATGACTCTGGGACACGGTAACCGTCATAGATATGAGTCAGTTGCCAAGTGTCTGAATTTTGATGACGGGGCCATGGGGATGCAGCAATAGTCATGTGAAAAACGGTCATAAGTCACTTTTTTAGTGCCGTTGTAACTTGGAACGGTCACTAAACACACTGTTGTAAGACAAGGACTATATAAATAGATAAGTAATCCATTCTATATTGGCTCCGTGAGTTTGAATGTTCTCTGCCCTTTTGGGCCTCCAACCTGAAAGAAAAAGTCTTGATGCGCATCGAGACATCTTCGTCCCCAGTATTTTAAGTGTGTTCAAACTACATTATGTGTGTGACATTGTGCTGGCTGGGGGTTCCGAGTGATGCAATAGCTGAAGGGCGCAAAGTAAAGGCAGCCTCAGGTGTCCAGGGAGAAGGGGGGGGGGTGGAGCATCGTCCTATAAGCCTCTCACCCCTTTTGTACATGTGATAACATCACACAACTTCAGAAGGGTGTGTGTGTCTAGAGATTCCAATACTCCATCCAGCACTTTGTCTATTTTGACACACAATCGCCCCTTTGTAGCTGCTTTCTTCTTGGCACACACTGCTGCTTAAGGAATTCTTAGCTGAAGATTTTTTTGAGTTTCATTCTCATTAATTTACCCCTTGTTAAGAGATGGCCTTATCCAAACTGCCTCAATGAGGCCTAGATCCTTGGTTCAGGGAAATCTCCAGATAAAAGCATTTGATGGCCACTTTCCCCTTTTGTTAAAGTTTAATAATAATAATAATAATAATAATAATAATAATAATAATAATAATAATAATAATAATAATAGTAGTAGTAGTAGTAGTAGTAGTAGTAAAGTTGGAAGGGATCCTGGAGGTCATCTAGTCCAACCCCCTGCTCAGGCAGAAAACCTTATACCATTTCAGACAAATGGCTGTCCAGTCTCTTCTTGAAAACTTCCAGTGTTGGAGCATTCACTGCTTCTGGAGGCAGGTGGTTCCACTGGTTAATTGTTCTTACTTTCAGGAAGTTTCTCCTTAGTTCTAGGTTGGTTCTCTCCTTGACTGATTTCCATCCATTGCTTCTTGTGCTGCCTTCAGGCGCTTTGGAGAGTAGCTTGATTCCCTCTTCTTTGGGGCAGCCCTGAGATACTGGAACTCTGCTATCATGTCCCCCCTCATCTTTCTCTTCATTAAACTAGACATACTCAATTCCAGCAACCGTTCCTTATATTTTAATTGTAAAATAGCTGTTTCCTTAGACCACAGAAATGCCACATGTTGAGAAAGTATAGAGTATTTCACAAGTAACTCAATTTCCTGCATGTTCTGTTTGATTAAGTGTATCCTGTTTAACGTATATTCCTGTTCAGGGTTATACTTAACTCTGAGAAAAAGGAGGTTACGGAATGTCCGGGGCATTAAAAAAAGTGGGTTCTTTCCATATCTGTGAAAGAAGGAATGCAATTATTGGGAAAATAGTAATAATTTTCGTTCGTTTAAAAATAGTACGTATTTCTTTTCCGACAGGTCATTCAAATTTACGTAGCCATATTGACCCGGTGCCAGTGGTTTTTGGCTGGGCACAGCGATAGATGATCAACTTCTAATTTATATATTTTTCCTGGCCTTGGCTTTAAAACAGTGTTTCTCAACCTTGACAATTTTAAGGCATGTGGACTTCAACTCCCAGAATTCCACAGCCAGCAATGCTGGCTGTGGAATTCTGGGAGTTGAAGTCCACATGCCTTAAAATTGTCAAGGTTGAGAAACACTGCTTTAAAAGATTACACTTTGATGGGGCAGCATATTTGGAATAGGACAGAGAATAAGTTGATCCTACTTTAACATTAGGAAGAAGGGGCAATTCTCACCGAAACCCAGGCAGTCTTCGACTTACGACAATTGAGCCCAAATTTCTGTTGTTAAGTGAGTTCCTCTCCATTTTGTGATCTTTCTGGCCATAATTGTTAAGTGAATCACAACAGTTGTTAAGTGATCAACCCAGTTGTTAGGTGAATCTAGTTTCCCATTGACTTTGCTTTTTTGCAAAAGGGATCACTTGACCCCAAAGGGATCACTTGACCCGGGACGCTGCGACCGTCATAAAGATGAGTCAATTGCCAAGGGGCTGAATGTTGACCCCGTGATCCTGGGGGAGGATGCTGCCAAGGTCCTAAGTGTGAAACAGCGGTCATAAGTCACTTTTCCCAGCGCTGTCGTAACTTCGAACGGGTCACTAAGCAAGTGATTGTTAGGCGAGAAAAGAGAAATTTTTAAAGGGAACAAAATGAAATATTTTTGGCAGAATGTCCTCCTTTCAGCCATCTGGGCTGGCTGAGTTTCTCCGTAGGGTAGCCTGTGAAATTCCTTTTGAATTTTTCAGCTTTGGTTCAACAAACCAGGATTCAGTTGCCAAGGTTGACCAAGATAAGGACACCAGTCGGACCGAAGTTGTGCATAAGGAGTTAAGAAGGACTCCTTGTCTATAATCTTCCTCTCTTTGACGAATGATAGAGCAGACAGGAGGGTGGATGTTGCATGAAACATAAATCCGTGCAGACAATTAGTAATCGCTTCCTAGTAAACTCCGTGGAATGTGTGCTTCCTCTGAGCTAGGGAGGTCCTTGTTCTTGTTGGGGTCTTGGAAGAATCGGAGAGGGGCCACTGTCAATGTCATTCTTATTTCTCCATTTGTTTTTTTGTCTTGCAGCAAGTTGTCCAGAATCTGTGCTTCCTTGCACCGAAACGAGAGGAACTAATTTTCTGGCCCCTGGGGGGCTTGCAGGTAAGACTCTTGAGATCTATTCTGTGCCCCTTCTGTGGTTGTTGTGTCTTTTCCAACAAAGGAGGTTGAACCTCTGGAGCGTGTTCCCCAACCCTGGCCAGCTTTAAGATAGATGGACTTCAACTTCTCAGAATTTCCTGGCTGGAGAATTCAAGAAGTCCACCTATCTTAAAGTGGATAAGATGGAGAAAGGCTACTATAGGGCAGTGTTTCTTAACTGTGTCAACCCTAGGATGGGTGGACTTCAACCTCCCAGCTGGCTGGGGGCTTCTGGGAGTTGAAGTTCATGGGTCTTAAAGGTTGACAAGGTTGAGACACACTCATCTTGATGGCTCTTTGCCACCTAGTTGTGAATCTGTGTTGTAAGCAGCATCCTCAGGTAACCTCTGTTGCCTGCTGGATTAGATCTGATGCTTTTCCAGGAATGAGAAATCTTAGCCCGGTTTTTCCCTTGGGAGTTAGAAATTTTGGAAGCGGTTTTGTACCATCTATGGACAATCCGGGGTCTTGGATAGCTGATGTGTGTTCACACCAGTGTTGGGGATGAAGAGAAAGTATGCAAGCAAGCTGATGGATCTCATCCATGAGCAGATGTTGAATGGATTGCTGTGCAAGATTCCCCCTGTTTTTCAGACATAAATTAGTCTATATTTTGCTTGGGATTTGAAATCCTCTGCTTGCGTTTTCGTGAACGGTTGCCAAGAGGCTGGAGTCGCTTTGCGTTTCTGCAAGAAGTCTCTTTCTCCCACAGGTTCATATCTGAAAAATCTTCCTGTTTATAATTCTGTGCATGGTAATCTAGCCTCAAGGGAATACTTCACCTTGGTCGTTCCAGATTTTGATTATTTCTGAGTCCTTTTAAATGTGTTGCACTTCAGTCCTACCGGCCAGGAACATGAGTTGAGTTTTCTGAATACTTCACCTTGGTCGTTCCAGATTTTGATTATTTCTGAGTCCTTTTAAATGTGTTGCACTTCAGTCCTACCGGCCAGGAACATGAGTTGAGTTTTCTGTAGTCTGGTCTGTCTACGTTCAATTTTGTTTCCTTGAATAATTATACTTCCCGGCATCCTTCGCCAAAACAGCCATTCGTGGGAATGTTGGGAAGGGTAGTTTAGCAAGGTCTGGCTGGCCTCCGGTTGCACGACCGAGTTTTAGCAGCTGTGGAATTAAGATGGCCATATATCACATTTCTGGTCTTGCAAGCTTCTATCTGTCCTCCCTTGTTGAGAGCTGCATGTGAGCCTAGTAGACAATGATGTTGGCAAGCTGGCAGTACCACAGTTAGCTAAAGGCAACGTCTGCCTGTGTGATTTATGCGCAGAGAGCTAAATTATATACTGTCCACCGTAAGGGTGTGCCAAAGCAGCCTCCTGCTTTTTGCAAGTCTGCAAGTCCAGGCTGGCTTCTGGTGATTAAGGCTTGGGTGTAAAGCATTTTGGTGGCTTGCAATTTAATCTGGGAATGGCTGTTCTCTGGAGGAGCAGGAGGAGGAGGAGGAGAATGTGGAAAAGAACATCCTAAGATTAGCTCTCCCCCCCTCAGGAACCATACTGGCTGGGGGATTCTGGGAGCTGAAGTTCAGATACCTTTGAAGCTTGCTAAGGTTGCAGGAATCCTTGTACTTACAACAACGGTTCATTTAGTGACTTGTTCAAAGTTAGAATGGCCCTGAAAAAAAGCGCCTTGTCACCCTTTTTCACAGTTAACAACCTTTGCAGTATCCCCGTGATCATCTGATTAAAATTCAGAGCTGGAAGGGACCTTGGAGGTCTTCTAGTCCAGCCCCCCGCTCAAGCAGGAGAACCTGTTCCATCTCAGACAAGTGACTGTCTAGCCTCTTGTAAAAATAGAATCAAGCTGGAAGGGACCTTGGAGGTCTTCTAGTCCAAGCCCCCCCACCCACCCCCCCCCCCGCTCAAGTAGGAGAACCTATACCATCTCACACAAGTGACTGTCTAGTCTCTTCTTAAAAACCTCCAGCGATGGAGCGCCCATGATTTTCTGGTGGCAAGCTGTTCCACTGGTTGACTGTCCTCACTCTCTGGAAGTTTCTTCTTAATTCCAGGTTGCTTCTCTCTTTGGTCAGTTTCCAACCATTGTTTCTCATCCTTCCCTCTGGTGCTTTGGAGAATAGTTTTGACCCCCTCTTGTCCTTTGTGGCAGCCCCTCAGATACTGGAACTCTGCTATCATGTCACCCCTATTTCTTCTTTTCTTTAGACTAGCCAAACCCAAGTCCCGTAGCCGTAGATCAAGAGTCTTCAAACTTGGCCCTTTGATGACTTGTGGACTTCAACTCCCACAATTCCTCAGCCAGGCACAGGAATTCTGGGAGTTGAAGTCCACAAGTCATCAAAGGGCCAAGTTAGAAGGCCCCCCCCCGCTGTAGATGTTTGGCAACTGGTTCATTCTTACAACCATTGCTGTGTCTCAAGGTCATGTGGTTCAATGGTGAAAAAAGCAAGGTTCTACATTTAGGCAAGAAAAACCAAATGCACAAGTACAGCATAGGTGGCACCATGCTCAATAGTAGTAACTGTGAGAGGGACCTCGGAGTCCTAGTAGACAATCACTTAAATATGAGCCAGCAGTGTGCTGCAGCTGCCAAAAAGGCCAACACAGTGCTAGGCTGCATTAACAGAGGGATAGAATCAAGATCACGTGAAGTATTAATACCACTCTTACAATGCCTTGGTAAGGCCACACTTGGAATACTGCATCCAGTTTTGGTCACCACGATGTAAAAAAGATGTTGAGACTCTAGAAAGAGTACAGAGAAGAGCAACAAAGATGATTAGGGGACTGGAGGCTAAAACATATAAGGAACGGTTGCGAGAATTGGGTATGTCTAGTTTAACGAAGAGAAGGACAAGGGGGGACATGATAGCAGTATTCCAATATCTCAGGGGCTGCCATAAAGAAGAGGGAATTAAGCTATTTTCCAAAGCACCTGAAGGCAGGACAAGAAGCAACGGGTGGAAACTAATCAAGGAGAGAAGCAACCTAGAACTAAGGAGAAACTTCCTGACAGTGAGAACAATTAATCAGTGGAACAGCCTGCCTCCAGAAGCAGTAAATGCTCCAACACTGGAAGTTTTTAAGAAGAGACTGGACAGCCATTTGTCCGAAATGGTGTAGGGTTTCCTGCCCGAGCAGGGGGTTGGACTAGATGACCTCCAAGGTCCCTTCCAACTTTACTACTATTACTAAAAAATCATTGGGGGACGCCAGGTTCACTCAACAGCTGGGTGACTGACTTACCAATTGCAGTGGTTCACTTAACAACTGTGACAAATAAAGGTCGTAAAATGGGTCAACGCTCAATTTTAATAAAAGGTCTCGGTTGACATCAGAAATGTTGGCCTCGTAAATGGTGACCGTAAGTCCGGGAACTACCTCTATAATTAATCCCCCCTTCCACTTGAAGGCCTTGGTGTAGTTCTCCCGTCTTCTGTGGCGATGCAGTCTGCAAACTCTTAGGAGCTTTTTGCTAAGGCCCTAAAAATACTCGTTTGGACTTGCGTATCTATTGAAAGATAAGTTTTCTTTGGCCCAGGGATCCGTGTTGGGTTTACAGAAAAGCCAAACTCCCGTTCATTAGTTTACAACTGGAATGTCAGGAGACTGTCCTTCCCACCCCCAGTAAGTGTGTGCTCAACTTTTGTGCGTCTGTTTGTATGTACGCGTGGGCTTTTCAGTCTCTAGGAATTGCTTTCAGCATGGCTTGTGTTTATGTGACTCTCCTCTGCTGTTTTCTCCCCCCTAATGTAATGTATACCCTCGGCCTGTTATTTGAGAGGGGAGGATTCTGTGTGTTCAAAGGCAGCTAATAAGAATTAATCAGAAGGGAAGGGAAAAAAGAGAAGTAAGGGTCTGCCTCCCCTTCTTTTTTTAAAAAAATGTGTATTCCCTTTCAACCTTCTTGTGTAGAAGAAGGTTCAAGAGGGGGGGGGTGGGGGGAGAAAAAAACTCTTACCAAACCAGGCTCTACAATAAGAATGCTAAATAGTTGAAAAGGAGAGAGGGGAAAAAGAAAAAAAAAAAAGAAATATGCCAGAGGGTGGAGTTCAGTTCCGCAGGATACCACATGAAATAAGCAAACTGAAGACTAGGATTGCTGGCCTGGTAGCAGAAGGCTTTCTTAAGAGAAGACTTAGGATAATTCTGGGGGGGGGGGAAGGAATAATAAAGATGCTTTTTCTGAAAGTTTTCATCCTTGCAATGTTGATTCCCCCCCCTTTATTCTGCAAGGTCTCTGTCTCTTTGTTCTGCCCTTGTAGAGACCCTATAGCAGGGGCTCTTCAGACTTGGCCCTTTTATGACTTGTGGACTTCAACTCCCAGAATTCGTGCCTGGCTGAGGAATTCTGGGAGTTGAAGTCCACAAGTCATAAAAAGGCCAAGTTTGAAGAGCCCTGGCCTAGCCCAGGGGTAGGCCACCTTGGCTCTTTTATGACTCCTGGACTTCAACTCCCAGAATTCCTGAGCCAGCATGGGGAAACTGGCCCCCTCATGACTCGTGGACTTCAATTCCCAGAATTCCTGAGCCAGCCTGGCTCAGCTTGGAAACCTCTCCCTTTCCCCTCAGCATGGCTGGCTCAGGGATTCTGGGAGTTGAAGTCCACCAGTCATAAAATGGCCAAATTTGAAGAGCCCGGGCCTAGCTGAAGCCAACCCAACCTAATAATGATTAATAATAACTTTGCAGTTAGGTTTAACAAAGAGGAGGGATTGTTTAAGGGACAAAGAAAAGAATTCTGATAAATCAGGAACAGATTCTGAAAATTCTGTAACTTAGGAAGGCCTTAGAAATATCCACAACTGAGGTTTTCTGTTTTTTTACATGTGGAACTGTGATCCCGTTGGCTAAGATTTCATATAGGAGTTCTTGAAAGTACTAAATGTTCGTTGATTCTTTTCTTTTTCTTTTCTTTTTCTTTTTGCACCCTTGAGATAGCTTGCTGGAAAGTGTGTTTGAACAGGGTTGTTGTTGTTTTTTTAATGAGTGGTTATCAGACATGTGGGCTACTTTTATCTGCAGTGAAAAGTTGTAAGAACTTAACCGAAGTGTAAATAGGGGATGGGTTACAGAAAAGCAAACATTCCTCTCCCTTTTCTCTCCCCCCCCCCATTTCCCCTGCTTTTCAAACCCTTTCATGTGTTTTTGAAGTGGGTAGAAACTGCCTTTTCTGAGTTGGCCACATTCTGAATTGCAACAAGGCTCCCATGGTTGCCTTCGCTACAGATGTCGACCTGGGATATAAAAAGACGCTGTTCCGGGTGCAAATCAGATGCTCTCTGTCTCTCTCTCTTCACCAGCAAGCCTTCTGGAGTGGTCCTGCATCCTTTTTGAGTGTTTGCAGAATGAGGGCTTGTAGAGTAGCTAGACCAGGGGTGTTGTGGACTTCAACTCCCAGAATTCCTGAGCCAGCCGTGCTGAGGGGACAGGGAGAGGTTTCCAAGCTGAGCCATGCTGGCTCAGGAATTCTGGGAGTTGAAGTCCACGGGTCATGAAGGGGCCAAGGTTTCCCCCATGCTGGCTCAGGAATTCTGGGAATTGAAGTCCACAAGTCATCAAGGGGACCATGGTTTCCCCCATGCTGGCTCAGGAATTCTGGGAGTTGAAGTCCACCAGTCATAAAAGAGCCAAGGTTGCCTACCTCTAGCCTAGGCCTAGGCCGCTTTATGACTGGTGGACTTCAACTCCCAGAATTCCTGAGCCAGCCTGGCTCAGCTTGGAAACCTCTCCCTTTCCCCTCAGCATGGCTGGCTCAGGGATTCTGGGAGTTGAAGTCCACGAGTCATAAAATGGCCAAATTTGAAGAGCCTGGGCCTAGTTGAAGCCAACCCAACCTAATAATGATTAATAATAACTTTGCAGTTAGGTTTAACAAAGAGGAGGGATTGTTTAAGGGACAAAGAAAAGAATTCTGATAAATCAGGAACAGATTCTGAAAATTCTGTAACTTAGGAAGGCCTTAGAAATATCCACAACTGAGGTTTTCTGTTTTTTTACATGTGGAACTGTGATCCTGTTGGCTAAGATTGCCTACCTCTAGCCTAGGCCTAGGCCGCTTTATGACTGGTGGACTTCAACTCCCAGAATTCCTGAGCCAGCCTGGCTCAGCTTGGAAACCTCTCCCTTTTCCCTCCGCATGGCTGGCTCAGGAATTCTGGGAGTTGAAATCCACCAGTCATAAAAGAGCCAAGGTTGCCTATCCCTGCCTTGGATGCTTAGAACAGGGGTCCCCAACCCCAGTCCGTGGACCGGTAGCGGGCCACGACATGCCAGCAACTGGTCTGCACAAACCAGCAAATCCTCATCTGTCCGATGCAGGCAGCATGCAAACTCACACACCCACCCCTCCACGGAAAAACCTCTCTCCACGGAACCGGTCCCTGGTGCCCAAAAGGTTGGGGACCTCTGGATTAGGATGTATTATTATGGTTTCTAAACCAACTTTGCAAGCATGTAGGGCAGGGGTCCCCAATCCCTAGTCTGTGGACCGGTCCCTGGCACACCAGCAACCGGTCCGCACAAACAAACAAAGGCCCATCCACGGGATGCAGGCAGCACACAAAACCACACATCGTCTGGTCTGCGGAAAAACCTCTCTCCACGCAACCGGTGGTCCCTGGTGCCCCAAAGGTTGGGGGCCTCTGGCTTAGAAGAAGGATTTTGCTCTGCTTTAATGGGATCGAGTGGATCCCTGGGGGGAAAAATGGTGTCGAGGGGTTGTGTGGGTTGTGTGAGCCAAAGAGACAGGCCGCTCTTGAAAAATAGCCAGCCTGGCCTTGTCCTTCACCGTGGTCCTTCCATCCCTGCTTGGAGGAAGAAGCTGTGGAGCTCCAGCTAACAAATGAAGCTCAGTTCAGGGTTTGAAGGCTGGAAAACTTGGGATTCGGGGCTGGGATTTTTCTTGTAGCTGGGGAAAAAGGGAAAGTGTCCGGAAGAGGGGAGGGTTGTCAGGACTCGAATCCCGGGCACGCATGTGGGAAGTGGGGGGGGGGGTCTTCCCAAAGGACCGGTTCCAGCAGGCAGTGACCTTTCATTCACTCCGAGATGCTCTTTCATGTCATCTGGGGCGCTTGGAAAAATAAAGGGGGAAGGAAGTGGGCGGAGAGGGGAAGGAACTTGGGCAGACCAGCCAAAGTGAATTCCTGGGACCGAGTTCCACTCCTGTTTTCTTCATGGAGCATCTTCTGAAAGGTTAAAAACCTCCATTTGAGGAGACGGAGGAGGGGGGGGGAAAGGGTGGAATTTGTGGCTTGGATCTGTTCCCCCTCCCCACTTTCTTTCTCCCTTAATCCTCTCCTCCTGGGGTCAATCACTCTCCCCCTTAGCCTTTCCTCCCTCCCTCTCTCGTTAATTCAATGCCTGCTTTATGTCTTTGGAGCAGGAATGGATAATGTTTACTGTGCCGTCCAGAACAGTATTGTGTGTGTGTGTGTGTGTGTGTGTGTGGAGGGAGATTCCTAGGTTGCAGTGAGCTCCCACGCTTGGGAGGAAGGGAAGGAAAGGGGGGGGTCTTATCCTGGTTAAAAAAAAGCAGGCCACCTTCTGAACATAATAATAATAATAACAACAACAACATAACATAGCACCTGCAACATAACAACAACATAACATAGCACCTGCAACATAACACCCCAGACTTAACGATTGTCGATAAGAAAGACAAAAAAGTCTGGATAGTGGACGTGGCAGTGCCTGGAGACAGCAGAATAGAAGAGAAAGAGCTGCAGAAGATAACAAAATACAAAGACCTACAATTAGAAACAGAAAGACTGTGGCAAAAGCAAGCAAGGGTAGTACCAATAGTCATAGGCGCCTTGGGTGCAATCCCAAAACAACTGGAGCACCACTTGGACACCATTGGCATTGACAAATTCGCTATTAGTCAGTTGCAAAAGGCGGCCTTACTAGGAACTGCTTCCATCCTGCAACAATACCTGTAATACCATCAGACATCCACATCTGCCTATCCCAGGTCCTGGGTAAGGATTCGATAGGAGACAAAATGCCAAATCCAGTCTGAACATCTGGCTGACTGTGCGATGATCCATAATAATAATAATAACAATAATAATAATGTTGAAAGGGACCTTGGAGGTCATCTAGTCCAACCCCCTGCTCAGGCAGGAAACCCTACACCATTTCGGACAAATGGCCGTCCAGTCTCTTCTTAAAAACTTCCAGTGTTGGAGCATTTACCGCTTCTGGAGGCAGATTGTTCCACTGGTTAATTGTTCTCCCTGTCAGGAAGTTTCTCCTTATTTGTAGGTTGCTTCTCTCCTTGGCTAGTTTCCACCCGTTGCTTCTTGTCCTGCCTTCAGGTGCTTTGGAGAATAGCTTGACTCCCTCTTCTTTGGGGCAGCCCCTGAGATACTGGAAGACTGCTATCATGTCCCCCCTTGTCCTTCTCTTCGTTAAACTAGACCTACCCAATTCCAGCAACCGTTCCTTGTATGTTTTAGCCTCCAGTCCCCTGATCCTCTTTGTTGCTCTTCTCTGCGCTCTTTCTAGAGTCTCAACACCTTTTTTACATCGTGGTGACCAAACGATGATGCAGAATTTCAAGTATGGCCTTATCAAGGCCTTGTAGAGTGGTATTAGATCTCCAAAGGAGCCATTGGCCACCATGTGGGTTATGGATCCCCACCTGGGCAGTAAAAAAAAGCCGGCTCTGTTGCAGACTTACGACTAGAACTGGGCCCAAAATTTCCGTTGCTAAGCGAGACACTTGCTAAGTGAGTGTCACGACCTTTCTTGCCACAGTTGTTAAGTGATCACTGCAATTGTTAAGTTAGTTAAGTGGATCCAGCTTCCCCATTGACTTTGTTTTGTCAGAGGGTTGCATGCTGCAGTGGTCGTAGATGTGAAAAAATGGTGGTAAATCACTTTTTTTCACTGCCATTTTTCACTGCCATTGTTACTGAAATGAATGGTGGTGAGTAGGAGGAGTGCCTGTATTCACAGCCAGCTCTAAAACGGCTTTCTGGTGTAGCTCTGCCTCCTCTTGAGTATTGGATTTGTAGGCCAGTTACGCTTGCACATGTGTTTTGTTTTCCCATGAAGCTGTCTCTGTGCATTGCTGGAAGCTAGCCTGCCTTTCCTCCTGCAAACATAAATTCAGTATTATATTCCCAAGCAAGGTTGGAAGAAGGTTATCTAGCCATCTTGGGTGCATGCAAAGGAACGCCAGTATTTTAGCAATGCCTGACTGGACGGCAGACATTTAATCAAGATTGTTTGCAGCGATTCTGAGTTCATACTTAAAATTTCAAGGGGCCTGTTCCCATTGTATTTCAAATTACGTCCTGGTCTTGTCTGAGTGATTTAGCAGCTTGGAAGAGCCTGGAGTCCAGTTGAATCTTCTCCAGTTATCAGCAGTTGAGTTGAAATTTGACATTTCCCTGGAGGTGGAGAAGACATGTCACTACAACTAGGGGTAGTGAGACATTTTCTTTTTAAAATATTTTTCCCTATCAGGGACTTCATCACCTGCTACTGTTCCTTGTAACTACCTTAGTAAGATGAGCGAGATTCTGGTGAAAGCTAGTATGAGGACTGGCAGTGATGTCACCGTGGGCAAATGAGGACAGCTGGAAGGAAGAATAAGCCAAGTCAGTGTGAGTGAGCTGAGCTTCCCATTTGTATAATTGTTCTACCTTACTCTCCTCTCTTGTTTTGTGAGATGCCAAAACCTCAACGCTGGTTTCACGTGGCTTGAAAGTTGCACCTTTAATAATAATAAAGTTGGAAGGGATCTTGGAGGTCATCTAGTCCAACCCCCCCGATCAGGCAGGAAACCCTATACCATTTCGGACAAATGGCTGTCCAGTCTCTTCTTAAAAACCTCCAGTGTTGGAGCATTCACCGCTTCTGGAGGCAGGTGGTTCCACTGGTTAATTGTTTTGACTGTCAGGAAGTTTCTCCTTAGTTCTAGGTTGCTTCTCTCCTTGGTTAGTTTCCATCCGATGCTTCTTGTCCTGCCTTCAGGCACTTTGGAGAACAGCTTGACTGCCTCTTCTTTGGGGCAGCCCCTGAGAGATTGGAAGGCTGCTATCGTGTCCCCCCTTGTCCTTCTCTTGCTTAAACTAGACATACCCAATTCCAGCAGCCGTTCCTTATGTGTTTTAGCCTCCAGTCCCCTGATCATCTTTGTTGCTCTTCTCTGCACTCTTTCTAGAGTCTCAACATCTTTTTTACATCGTGGGGACCAAAACTGGATGCCGTATTCCAGGTGTGGCCTTACCAAGGCCTTGTAAAGTGGTATTAACACTTCACGTGATCTTGATAAAATACTCTGATCATAGTTGCTGCAATGATTGTAAGTGTGAAAAATGATTGTAAGTGTGAAAAACCGTCATAAGCCATTTTTTTGGTCAATGGTGTAACTTTGAACGATCACTAAACGAAGAGTTGTAACTTGGTATCTCATAATGTAAAATCATAATGTAAAAATTAATCAGTGGAACGGCTTGTCTCCAGAAGCTGTGAATGCTCCAACACTGGAAGTTTTTAAGAAGAGACTGGACAGCCATTGGTCCGAAATGGTATAGGTTTCCTGCCTGAGGAGGAGGTTGGACTAGATGACCTCCAAGGTCCCTTCCAACATCATCATCATTATTGTTGTTGTTGTTATCATCATTGTTATTGCTTTCAGATCAACTCACCATCACATAGGTATAATTATTGTTCCATTCATTTTTTTTTTTAAAAAAAGAAATTTCTAAAAGCAGTTGGTTGATTGTCTTTCTCGTTATGAGAGGGAAAGTAATTCTGGAGAAATCCTGTCTGGCTTTTGATCCTTGCTGGGCCCATTATGAAGAGATAAACATTCATCTCCTTGCCGTCTGTGTCTCTTCACCATAATTTCCTTATATTTTTTTCTTTTTTTCTATTCTTGGCTACCACGTGGGTGGTGGAGATTGCTATGTGTCCAGCTCTCAGATTCAGCCTGGGTGAGATGATATCACTCACACAAATGTCAATTATATTTCAGCCCTTTCCCTTTTATGTTAAACCCCAGCCGTTACCTTTATAATAAACAAAGACCTGCTTGTCTTTGCTTACTACAGGTCTCTTGCTAAGTCTTTCTCTCCTCCTCCTCCTCAAATCTCTTTATTTGGTATTTATGGAAATCCACCGTGCCTGTGCAAGTAAGCCACTCTCTAAATAAATGAGCTGTAGATGCTTTGTAATTGTTGCTTGGATTTTTTGCAAAAGAAGCTGGGGGCAGACGCCTGAAACAGCTTAACTAAAAAAAAAAAATAGGTCCATCCACAAAAGGACAAAGGTTATGGGGAGCGAGAAGTAAGATAAGAGCAGCCTTGCCTTTGACGCAAAACAGGCTGGGAAAAAGGGTGAGAATTCCCTTGTCCATCTTCTGATCCTGGTAGTGTAGCCAAGTCGTTTCTATGAAGAGAGACTGGGAATTGTGAGAGTCATTTCACGTGGTTTTTGAGTTTTGGACTTGAATTCTACTTGGCCCCTTTTTTTCTCCAGCGTTACTTCCATATTTACGTACTTAAGGACTGCGCTAAGTGTGGAACAGACGTTCTCCATTGTTTGTTTTGAAAGCGTTTGCACAAATTTCATCGGTCTTCAAACTTGGCCCTTTGATGACTTGTGGACTTCAACTCCCAGAATTGTGCCTGGCTGAGGAATTCTGGGAGTTGAAGTCCACCAGTCATCAAAAGGCCAAGTTTGAAGACCCCTGACCTACAGCAAGGAGATCAGACTAATGTTCCACCAGAGATAGTTGGACGTTGTATTTCACAAGAACAAATGGAAAGTCAACTATGGGGTCTTTGATCTTTGAAAAACATCAAGGGGCCCCACAGTTCAACCTTGGGTTGTTAATACAGGTAGTCCTTGACTTAACAACAGGGGTCTTCAAACTGGGCCCTTTTATGACTTGTGGACTTCAACTCCCAGAATTCCTTAGCCAGGCACTGCGTAAACTGAGAACTACCTATATTCCCTTTTAAAATGAACCATCTTGAGGCTTTTAACTTTTACTCCTGCTATGGAAGAAATACTAACACACTCCTTTGGGAGGTAAAGCAAATTGAAGGACTTGATTAACAGTTATTTAAATAAAGAATCCCCAGTTCTGATTTTTTTTCCCCCAGTGATTGCATTAATCCACCGCAGCTGCTCTTGATTTCATCTTCATTGAAATTTATGAGATGGGTGCTTGCAAATGGGGGGGGGGAACCAAGATGGCAGAGGCAACGATGCAATTAAAGTCCCACTTCTCTTTATATGTGTCGTGACATGTTAAAAAGGAATAAGTAAAAAAGAAGAAGTGTCAGTTGTGCAGGCATTGGCCCCCTTTTGGCTTTTTGACCCCTGCTGGTATGAGGACCCCCCCCTTGATAAAATATTTTTGTTTAATTGTTTATAGTACTGGCCGTAGTCCAGTTAAAGTTGCTTGTAACTTAGAATGGGATTTAAAATATCCCAGCTTGGCATGGGAGGTTGTTATATTTGGCCGTGCTTCCTGAGTCCTAGGTAAGTGTGGAGAATATTATAGCTCAAATTCCATAGAAGCAGTGGAAGTTAGTTGCAACCAATTTAAAATTCATTGGGTATCTAAAATTCATGGCATATCTGGATTGCAGCCACTAATAGCAAATGACGAACATTTGGTGGGAACTTGCTGGATTTTAGTTGCAGTGAGAGAGGGAGGAAAAAAGTCCATACGCTCCTTAAAAACAGCCCTTGCTATTCAGATCGATGTTAAAAACTTGGCGAGTGGTTTTCTCATGCAGCTTTTTGCCTTGTCTACATGTCACATCCCTCTGAGGCTTTAATTTACATTTTTCAAGCGTCTTCCTAGCTTTTGTAGACCTTGCGAGCATCTTTTCCCAAAGATCCTGGCTTAGCAATAGATGGAGGTGTGTTTTAAAAGTCTTAACACGGCCCTGAAGTCGCGAGCGCGAATTTATTTATGTATCTGCCAGCTAAATAAAATTTACCCAGAGGAAGTGGTGAAAACTTCAGCATTTGAGATGGTTTCCTTCAACATGTAAGGGTTGGCAACTGAGTCAGAGGGATAATTTTAAATAGTTGCGGTGGGAGAGGAGAGCAAATCAGGAGCAGAGGAGAGAGCTAAAAAGAGAATTCAATATCTTCTCTGCCTCCCCAGGTACTTAAGATTCCCACTTTCCTTCTTCCTCAGGAAAATTGTGACAGGTCTCCACTCTGCTTAAAATAAAACCCAAGTAGTGACTGGTTATGTAAGATGGAGAATGCTTCCATTCAGAGGGAGGGAGCGACGGCCCCTGTAGGACTTGTGGACTTCAACTCCCAGAATTCCTGAGCCAGCCAGGCCTGGCTGGCTCAGGAATTCTGGGAGTTGAAGTCCACAAGTCATAAATAGTGTGAGCACAGATCATCCTTGAGTTACAACCGTAATGGAGCCCGCCCAGTGTGGTTATAAGTCATAAAACAACTTGGCCACAGATTTGATCTGATTCTAAGGCCTTTTCCGCAGCAGTAATTAAGCGGATACTGCGGTCATTAAGCGAAGCCGTTCTCTATGGTGTGCTTTTCAGTCAAACTCTGGCAAAATGGGACCGTGCAAACAACTAAATACAACAGTGTCAGAATTTCAGATCGGGGTGATAAATCTCTCTTTTGGGATTCGCCATAGCAGGATAGTCGCTAACATACGTCAAGGAGTGCCTTGATTGAGTGAACGAACACATGGCACTATACAAATTGTGTAGTTTGTTTCACTTGTTTGAATCTACACTTCATAACTGCTAAATTGTGGTTCAAAGTTCAACGCAAAGTATGAGTCTAGACCAGAGGCCTCAACCTTTTGGGCATCAGGGACCAGTTCCGTGGAGAGAGGTTTTTCCATGGCCCGGGGGGGGGGTGCGTGGTTTTGTGTGCTGTCTTGTGGATGGGGCTTTGTTTGTTTGTGCAGACCAGTTGTTGGCATGCCGGTACTGATCCACAGACCAGGGGTTGAGGACCCCTGATTTAGACAATTGAGGTTTATTCCACAAATCGTGGGTTAATGCTGTGTGGGTTCTTAAAACAGAATTCTCTACCAAGAATATTTAGCACGAGCTGGGATTGTGTCAGAATGTCCTCAAGCATAAGTGACACAATCCTCTCTTTGCATCATATATAATAGGATCATATATAAATTGGTGAATACTCCATGATCTCATGTGTGCCCTTCCCAGCTTTAGCACTCATGCATCTCCTTATTCTATGTGCTAAGTGATAGCAATAGTGCTTAGTCCAGGGGTAGGCAACCTTGGCCCTTTTATGACTCCTGGACTTCAACTCCCAGAATTCCTGAGCTGGCTTGGAATGGCTCAGCTTGGAAACCTCTCCCTGTCCCCTCAGCTGTCTGGCTGAGGAATTCTGGGAGTTGAAGTCCATGAGTCATAAAAGAGCCAAGGTTGCCTGCCCCTGGTCTAGACTCTAGGCTTAGGGTAGGGGTCTTCAAATGTGGCCCTTTTATGACTCGTGGACTTCAACTCCCAGAATTCCTGAGCCAGCCATGCTGAGGGGAAAGGGAGAGGTTTCCAAGCTGAGCTATGCAGGAATTCTGGGAGTTGAAGTCCACCAGTCATAAAAGAGCCAAGGTTACCTACCCCTGGTCTAGGCCTAGGTCGCTTTATGACTCATGGACTTCAACTCCCAGGATTCCTGAGCCAGCATGGGGGAACTATGGCCCCTTCATGGCTCATGGACTTCAACTCCCAGAATTCCTGAGCCAGCCTGGCTCAGCTTGGAAACCTCTCCCTTTCCCCTCAGCATGCCTGGCTCAGGAATTCTGGGAGTTGAAGTCCACAAGTCATAAAAGAGCCAAGGTTGCCCACCCCTGGCTTAGACTTATGTACTGCTTCATAGTGCTTTACAGCCCTCTCTAAGCGATTTACAGTGTCGGCATATTTGCCCCCATCAATCTGAATCCTCATTTCACCGACCTCAGAAGGACGGAGGGCTGAGTCAACCTTGAGCCCCATCAGGATCGAACTGCAGGCTGCGGGCAGAGTTTGCCTGCAATGCCGCATTCTTAACCCTACATCACCAGGAGAAGCTGTGATAGATGCCCTAACTAGGCCTATTGCTATTGTTGAATTGTGAGGGAAAGGAGAACTTGAGCATGTGTCAGTCTGTTTATTGTATTCAAATGTGTGATCTTCCACTTACGGAATTATGCAACTGGCGTGGTTAAAAATTCTGGGAATCGAAGCCGCATTCCTGAAGAGTCAGTGTCCCCAGGGGTGGGATGACACAGCGACCGTCCTAAGTATGAAACAGTTGCCAAGCACCCGGATTTTGATCATGTGACCATTTGGGTCATAAGTGTGGAAAACTGCCCTTCGCCACTGTTTTCCCAGTGCTATTGTGATGTTGAATAGTCACTAACTGAACGGCTGTATGTTTAGGGTTATTTGTACCTTGAGATTTACTGCCTAAAACAGTGGTTCTCAACCTTTCTCATGCCGCGACCCCATAATTCAGTTCCCCATGTTGTGGTGACCCCCAACCACTTATACATCACCGGGTGCCAGGGGCGTGGCCAAAGAAAAGGGGGGGTAAATGGCGGACAGCCTTGTTTGACGACCCCCGTGAAATGGTCGTTCGACCCCAAATGGGGTCCCGACCCACAGGTTGAGAACCACTGGCCTAAAAGATGGAAGTCCACAATCCATGAAGCAGTTTTTCTCAGCTGTCCTTGTTCCTTCAGCTCTTACAGCGGCTGGAGGATGAAGGAAATTCAACACATCTGGAATCCATCAAGCTGCAGAAGGCCACATTATATAGTCATCCTCAGCTTTTCAGCCTGGTCTTCTCAAAGCTTCTTCAAAAGCTACGGAATAAGCTCAATTTACTATGGAAATTTCCTGCAGTTTCTCTTAATAACATGGACTGCCATCCTGGAATGCCAGCCGTGGGGTTTCTTCCCCCCCCCCCAAATGCATTTATGTGAGCTATTCTTTGTCACAAAGAAACTTCATTGTTTCTTTCATTAAGTATGCAAACCTGCAGATGCTTCGGGATAATTTCTGATGGGTTTTGCTTCCAGTCATTCTTCCATGCTTTATAATTTCTGCTTATAATTAGTTGCTTGAGTTGCAACAGGTAACTTTGAACTTAGCTAATTGGTTGTGTTGTCCTGACCTAAGCTGCATTGTCCTAACCTGACCTTGCAGGTCTTCCAATGGTGCATCCATCACCACTTAATGTGAACCCATCCACCTTGTTCCCAAGATGTTCTCTTCAGAGCTTTCTCATAAAGCTCTTTCTCCATACATTCTCATAATGCATCCAAAATGGGTTAATTCGATCCTGGTCATTTGTGCCTCTAGGGCAGGGGTCTTCAAACTTGGCCCTTTTATGACTGAGCTGAGGAATTCTGGGAGTTGAAGTCCACAAGTCATCAAAGGGCCAAGTTTGAAGACCCCTGCTCTAGGGAGAACTTTGGATTGATCTGTTTGATGATCCATTTGTTTGTTTTCTTGGCTGGCCATGATATTCCCAGGAGTCTTCTACAACGCCCAAGTTCAAAGCTGTCATTTGTCATCTTGTGCTTCTTTAGAGTTTCTCTCTCAAAGTGTCCCAGCGAATGTCACGGTTTGTGCAATTCTGATCTTTTTATTAGATTAGATTAGGTAACTTTTATTCTCATTTTTTTCCCTGTGGGCACAATGGCACACATTAAAAATGAAATTTAGTGGCTTCCTCTCAAAGCGTACCCATACATAACACACATTTAAAACATGACATATGCGTAGACACATCACGGTATCTGAATATCTTTCCCAAAGTCTTTGTGACTGCTTGTCTGGTGTACTTTTTGATTTTTTGTTCCTGAGTAACGGAGGTTACGCCAGGATTTTCAGCTTGCTGTGTCAGCAGCCTACTCTATGACCATTGACAGATCTCTAGGACGGTAAAGATGGATGTTGGGCTGATTGAGGACTGTAGTACACAACTGCCTAGTGGTTGGCTGGCTGAAGTCTAAATATTGGATTTCAGAATAACAGACAGACTTGGAAGGGACCTTGGAGGGCTTCTAGTCCACCCCCCACTCAAGCAAGTAATGTATCATTCCAGACAAATGATTGTCCAATCTCTTCTTAAACACATCCAGTGTTGGAGCACCACAACCTCTGAAAGCAGACCATTCCACCGATTAATTTCTCCTTAGTTCCAGGTTGCTTCTCTCCTTGATGGGTTTCCATCCCTTGCTTCTTGTCCTGCCTTCAGGGGCTTCGGAGAACAGCTTGACTCCCTCTTCTTTGGGGCAACCCCTGAGATATTGGAAGAGTTGCTATCACAGGGGTCTTCAAACTTGGCCCTTTTATAACCTGTGGACTTCAACTCCCAGAATTCCTCATAAAAGGGCCAAGTTTGAAGACCCCTGTGCTATCATGTCACCTCCTTCATTAAACTAGACCTACCCAACTCCTGCAACCGTTCTCCTTATGTTTTAGCCTCCAGCCCCCTGATCATCTTGGTTGCTCTTCTCTGTACTCTTTCTAGAGTCCCAACATAGTCTCAACATGGATGATGTTGAAGAAATGCAGGAATCTCGCCTCTCGGTACTGTTTCCTAGCTGTTGGGCCTCAGTTTCCTGAGGAGTCCTAACAACCCTCCGCAAAGGTCACGCCAGCCAGGGCCACGCTTCTGAATCTGGATTGAATGTGCCCCATGGAAGGCAGGCTGGCTTCCCGCCCAGCGTCTCCGATCGTTTCCTTTGCAGTTTATTTTCAGTTGAATGATATTAAGTGCAGTTCACCTGGCTTCTATTCAGCTTGGGGCACAGGAAGAAAGCAAAGTTCATATTCACTTCCTTAGCTTTTTACCCAAATAACGGGGCATTTTGCTGGCCGGTTGCTGGTGTGTGTGTGTGTGTGTTTTTCCCCCTTTCATAGCATTTGTTCTGAGATGTTGCTGGGGAACAGTCTTCCACCCGTTCAGGAACTGCATTGTTAAAAACAAGAATGTGGGCTGGTGTTGTTTCAGGACACTTGGCAAAATGGTGAGAACCAGAAGAGCTTGGCAGCTCTTGGGATCTTTAGCCGCTGGCTTTTAATTAGTTCTTTTAAGCAACATTAACAATCTTGGGTGTATTCTTAATTTTGTTTGGTGTTACCCTGCAGGGAATGTGTACGGCGCGTTTCATCACGTGGGGGCCACATTGTCTGCAACTCCGCGCAAGGGAATTTTAATCAGAATGCCCTACATGGAATATATTTCTTTTGGTTGTCAGTCTAGGGGTGTGTGTGTGTGTGTGTGTGTGTGTGTTTCGTATTCAACTGTTTTGTGTGACTGGGAAGCTCTGCCTGCTGCAAACACCATCCCATAGCCTTGGATGACATTCACATCTTCCTGGCTGCTAATGAGATGTAAAAATCTGGAATAAAGTATTGCAGTCAAAAATCTGGAATAAAGTCATCTGTCATAAACTGTGATGCGTGCATCGATTTCTGTAAACTCCAGATTTTTTTTTTAACTCCCATCACATTTGAGTAGGTCAGGGGTCTTCCAACTTGGCCCTTTGATGACTTGTGGACTTCAGCTCCCAGAATTCCTCAGCCAGACTGAGGAATTCTGGGAGTTGAAGTCCACAAGTCATCAAAGGGCCAAGTTGGAAGACCCCTGGAAGAGCTGCATTCATGGGCTCCGCTGGCTGTCAGTTACCGGGGCCTTGAGTGAAATGTCCTTCAAGGTTAACCTTGATGCGTGATTGCGCCGAGATTCTGCCGATACCATCTCTACCTCTGCTGAACTGTGGAGGAGAGACGGATTATGCAAACTTGACAGCTTATGTGCGACATCCCATATGACTCAAACATTGTGTGGCGTGTTTCATTGGGCTTAGAGCCACACGCCAAGCCCAGCAGTTCATGCGTGAAATCCATGGTTTAAAACTCCCGTCGCAATAGGAGAGGATATTCGTAGCTCAAGAGCAGAATGGTGGGGTCCTTGATGCTTCGTGAGCTTGGGAGCTTTTTGGCAGACGTTTCATTTCTCAACAAGGTAACACCAGTTGCTACTGCGCTGATGATGTCACCTAGTTGGGTAATGCAACTTCTCCAAGAGAGCAAACAAAAGCTCAGAGAGCACCAAGGACCTGGAAGGGAATCAGCCACTTCATTCCGTTCAATGGAATGAAGATGAAATAAACCATAGCTTAATGCAAAAAGGGGCAAACTTCCGATGGCCAAAGAGGTACAATCGTTGGAAGTACAGGGAACAAGTTAAAAATCAAGATGGTGCCCCCTCAATGTAAGCCATCTTGGCTTTTACATTTGCTCTCCAGATGTCTTAGCTGGCAGCCTAGAGAGGCAAAGTGGTTCGGGCTGTTTTGTGGCTTGAGGTGGTAATTTGGGAGATCTTTGGATTTTTTCAAGTTATGGTGAGCCCGCTGAATTAAAGGGCACATTCCTAATCCTTGCTTGTGGACTGGAGTGACTGGTTAATCCAGGGGTGAGCAATCTTGGCTCTTTTATGACTGGTGGACTTCAACTCCCAGAATTCCTGAGCCAGCCATGCTGAGGGGAAAGGCAGAGGTTTCCAAGCTGAGCTAGGCTGGCTCAGGAATTCTGGGAGTTGAAGTCCACGAGTCATGAAGGGGCCATAGTTCCCCCATGCTGGCTGAGGAATTCTGGGAGTTGAAGTCCACAAGTCATAAAAGAGCCAAGGTTGCCTACCCCTGGCGTATAGGCATCTGAAAAACGTGGGCCACCCATCAATGACAGCCATGCAGATACACAAGGTGGCAGACCCAGCGTTTGAACATTGGGCATGATCGTGGTAGAGATAGACAGGATATTTTGGAGCAAGTATTACCCCAAATGATAAAATAAAAATAAAAAATCATGCTGCTGCTGCTGCTGCTTCTTCTTCTTCTTCTTCTTCTTCTTCTTCTTCTTCTTCTTCTTCTTCTTCTTCTTCTTCTTCTTCTTCTTCTTCTTCTTCTTCTTCTTCTTCTTCTTATTATTATTATTATTATTATTATTATTATTATTATTGCCACTAGAATGCAATTCTTGGGCCTGGGCTGTAGCGTGTTAAGGGGTTAGCAATCTAACGAGATAAGGGGGTGGGTGGGTGGGTTTATGCTTGCTTAAACACATTTAGTAACTTACAACCCCCCCCGTCCTTAAAACGGAGAAACAGGAGAGGATATTGCATCACAAAAGGCCTAAACTTCTACAAGAGCCCCCCTGTTCAAAAAGAGTGCACAGGAGCCTGTCCGAAGGACCGATTTTATTTTATTTTATTTTTATTATTTCAAAAAAAATTTGAATAGCAGCCACCTCTACTTGAACGCCTCCTGTCTCTGCTTACTGAGAAATCTTTTTTTTTTCCCTTGCATTTTTCTCTCCCTTTCCTTCCCCAAAAGGCCATTAAAGGTTGCTGCTGAGCCTGAAAAGTTGGTTCCCACCCAGCGTCATTATCTCGCTTTGAAGAGGAGGGGGTAAAACGATGATGGCGGTGGAGCCTGGATTTTTGGGGGGGGGGAGAGAGAGACAGGAAAGACTTCATAAAACTTTGCTTAACCTTGCAGAAGAGAGAGAGAGAAAGAGGAGGGTGGGCCGGTGGGAATCCATCTCTGTTTCATCTCCCCTTAAAGCACTCTTTAGTGTGTTCATTCGCCTTGAAAAGCCTGGAATATACTGCTTTTCTTTCTGGGTTTTTTTTTTCTCCATGAATTCCTTTGAAAGCTTTTTTTTCCGGTATCAGAACACACACACACACACAGAGACAACACAGACACACAAAAGGAAGTTATTTTATAGCCTTCTTGGTGGATTTGGCCTCTTATGTGTCTTGCAAAAAGTCTGCAATTAACCCCTTGGTTGAGCAAATGTGGAGAGGGTTCCCCCCCCCCCCAATGATCATATAATCTCATTTCTTTGTCTAAGAGGGAAAGCAGTGACCTTGATCCTAAATCTTCCTGCTGTTTTTGTAGGATTTTGTTATTCTGACTACTTAAGGAAGAGAGAGAGGTAGAGCCAAGGTTGCCTACCCCTGGACAAGACAATCAACTCCCCCAGATCCTAACCTTTCCCATTTTTCCAGCCAGCCTTGGATTCCAGAGAGATGCCTAGAAAGTGTTTACAGATCTGCTAAGAAGCCAACCGCATTAGAGATAAATTCCAAACTAACCTTTGATAAGAATGAGATATGGAGATGGCCTGGCTAAGATTAGTCACAGATGGAGCCGAGTTTTCTGTTTCTGTCTAGGATCAAACGGATGAGTTTGTTTTGGAAATGCATAGTCAAGCTGGGATAGTCCAAATTTGTGAACTCCTGTGTACGGGTCCTTGAGTTTCAAAACCTGGAAGTCGAAATCCAAAGGGTTTTTCTCCAGGTGTTCCCACGGTTTGAAGCTTTTTTTTTTTTTTTAAAAAAAATGAAGTTTATTACAATGAAATATACTAAAAGTGAAAAACTAGAAAAGTTGAAGAAAGAAGAGATACTTGGAAGAAAAGGGGAAAAAAACGACTTCCCACTTTTTTCAATAGGGTAAGGTACAAGAAAATGTACAACCTCAAACCTTTTGTATTACATTTCTTAATATTTCAGGTCATTTCAATAACAGCAAAGTCATGGTAATCTTCAAAACATAAAATCAAAGTTTCGTGGTTGTTGTTTTTTTTTTTCAGTTTCCAGCGCGAAGTCCATAAGCGGTTTCCACATAAAAGGAGATAAATTCTTCTCTTTAATTAAAAGCAATCAAAAACTTCCAACACTGGAAGTTTTTAAGAAGAAACTGGACAGCCATTTGTCCGAAATGGTACAGGGTTTCCTGCCTGAGCAGGGGGTTGGACTTGATGACCTCCAGGGTCCCTTCCAACTAATTATTATTATTATTATTATGGATCATCGCACAGTCAGCCAGACGTTCAGACTGGATTTGGCATTTTGTCTACCTATCGAGTCCTTACCTGGGACCTGGGATAGGCAGATGAGGATGTTTGATGGTATTACAGATATCGTCGCAGGATGGAAGCGGTTCCTAGTAAGGCCGCCTTTTGCAATTGACTAATAGCGAATTTGTCAATGCCAATGGTGTTCAAGTGGTGCTCCAGTTGTTTTGGGATTGCACCCAATGCGCTTATTACTATTGGTATTACCCTTGCTTGCTTTTGCCACAGTCTTTCTATTATTATTATTATTATTATTATTATTATTATTATTATTATTATTATTATTATTATTATTATTATTATTTTGCCATCTTGGCTAATTCACCACCACCATCATCTGTCCTTCCCGTGTGCGACTTAATGTCTCTTTTCCATCTTTGTGCATGTAAGGTTTTCTCTGCTATCCACATAAATAGTAATGAAACTCCAGATTTTCTTTCAAGATCCTTCTCCATCAAACCTGAAAGGAAGATTTCTGGTTTCAGTTTTATATTTATTTTAAGAGTCTCTGAATTAAGATTTTTTTTAAAAAAAAAAATAATCTGATGAATCTTGGCGTTATCTCAAGTCCACCAGGGATGATTTAAAAAGGGACCCTTTTTACAGTTTGAAGCTTGAAGAATGAGAATTCAATCAAACCAATGCACCAACATGCACATCAGTGATAATTTGGCCTATCCTAGGTTGGTGAAAATGATATGCAAATTGCCATTTAATTTCATGCAATTATTGCACCCAGATGAGTTTAGGCCAGTGTTTCTCAACCTTGACCATTTTAAGGCATGTGGACTTCAACTCCCAGAATTCCACAGCCAGCAATGCTGGCTGTGGAATTCTGGGAATTGAAGTCCACATGCCTTAAAATGGTCAAGGTTGAGAAACACTGGTTTAGGCCCTTTGGTTTTGTACTGTAATCCCCTCAAGTGCAAGATAAATTTTGCCCTTTGGAATGAATGGGTTGACAACCCCAATATTCGGTCCTCTTCTTAGTTTCTGTTGAGTTTTGGTTCTCTGTTCAGACCCAGTTGTTCTGGATGCCTGGATCTGACTGATACTGAAGGGCAAGCGCTGATACGTGGAAGAATGAGATGGTGACGAGAATATTACTTTATTGCTATCTTTTTAATTTTGTTGCGTTTGCATCTGATTTGACTAGGCATCGAGGACCAGGTGCTTTCTCTTAGAGAGCTGACTTCCTATCTTGAGGGAGCACAAAGCAGAAATTTACCCAGTCTTTCCTAGCCAAGTAACATTATTTTATTTATTTTATTTTATTTTATTATTTGTTTCATTCATTAGGTTTTTATCCTGCCTTTATTACTTTATAACTAACTCAAGATATAATACACTGCATCTAAGCTGTTCGGAGTTGTTTTGATCCGTGAGATGGGTGATGTATGGATAAATAAATAAATGAAAAACCCCTCTTTTTCCCCCACAACGACAACCCTGCGGGGTGGGTTGGGCGGATTGAGAGAAATTGATTTCAAAGTCACCCAGCAGGCTTTTGTGCCGAAGGCGGGACTAGAACTCACCGTCTCCTGGTGATTGGTCCAAAGTCATCCAGCCGGCTTTCAGGCCTAAGGCAGGACTAGAACTCACAGTCACCTGGTGATTGGCCCCAAAGTCACCAGCCAGCTTTCGTGCCTAAGGTGGGACTAGAACTCACTGTCTCTTGATGATTGGCCCAAAGTCACTCAGCTGGCTTTCAGGCCTAAGGCATGATTAGAACTCAGTCTCCTGGTGATTGGCTCCAAAGTCACCCAGCCAGCTTTCGTGCCTAATCAGGACTGGAACTCACAGTCTCCTGGTAATCAGCCCAAAGTCATCCAGATGGCTTTCGTGTCTAAAGCCAAGTTTAGAAATCTCTTGGTTTCATTATCCACATCTTCAGAAGATGGGAAGATGCTACCCTATGGCAAGGCCTGCAAGGAAACAAATGCAGAGAGCAGCAAGGACTCCACAATTCTAATTCAACATGATTTATTGGTATATGAGAGTCCCAAAGGCCCCGTTAACATTTGCCCGTGCTGCAAAACATAATTTTCAAACCAAATTGGGTAACATTCTCACGAAGGGTGTTAAGTCAGCTCTTAAGTAATGGGCGAGTGATGCAGGATCAGGTCATCTAAAAGAGTTGCAGAAGGCTGGTTTTTGCAATGAAAGGTCCAATCAGCATCTTTCCAACAGCCCATTTTAGAGACACATCCATTCCCAAGGTAGACGTAAATTTTTAGGCCTCAATGCCAGATATCTAAAATTCACTCATGTGCCACTCAGTACAATTCACCCAGTCTAAAATTACGTACGGAGAAATTGCAGACCTAACAGTTGAAAAACGAGACACACAACGCTAACGCTAAACACGCAGACTTTCAAAATTCTGCCGGTGGGGATAGGTGGAGGAAAAAAACTAAAACAAAGAGAGCCAACGAAACAAGCCAGGTCACCTCGGTCTGTTCAAAAGGTCTTAACTCAACTCTGTGGGCCCAGTGGTGCCTGGCTGTGTTTTGACAAACTTTCCCATACTGACATCTACAACCCCAGGCTTCCATTATTGTTACGAAAACAAACCAACGCCAAAAATGGAAGGGGGGAAAAAAGTCAGATGAGGAACACTCTTTGCTGTCTTCTGCTACTACAGCAACCCTTCTCTGTGTGTAGGGAGCCAGTTTGGTGTAGTAGTTAAGATGCTGACTTAGAAAACATCTGCAAGAAAGCAGCCAAGTTTAAAGAGTACCAAAGACTTCACAGTTCAACTCTTGAGCTACAAATGGCTCTTCTGTTGAACTAGAATTGTGACAGCTGCAGCTCCAATACACATGAGTTTGTCGTATTGGGGAAGGTCTGGTTTAGACATTTGTTGAGGCAGTCTTTTCTGTAACAATATCAAAGGGAATAATTCTTGCTTGTGAATCAAGGCAGAGGATCCCTGCTTACATTGATGTTGAGAGAGCAACTAAGACAGGGGTTCTCAACCTTGGCAACTTTAAGACTTGTGGACTTCAATTCCCAGAATTCCTCAGCCAGCTTTGCTGGCTGAGGAATTCTGGGAGTTGAAGTCCACAAGTCTTAAAGTTGCCAAAGTTGAGAACCCCTGAACTAAGATGATCCAAGGCCTGGAGGCTAAAACATAAGAAGAACTCCTGTGGGACTTGGGTTTGGCTAGTCTAAAGAAAAGAAGATATAGTGGATTCATGATAGAGTTCCAGTATTTGAGGAGCTGCCACAAAGAAGAAAAGGGGGTCAAATTATTCTCCAAAGCACCAGAGGGCAGGAGGAGAAAAAATGGTTGGAAACTGACCAAAGAGAGAAGCAACCTGGAGTTAAGGAGAAACTTCCTGACAGTGAGGACAATCAACCAGTGGAACAGCTGGCCACCAGAAATCGTGGGCGCTCCATCACTGGAGATTTTTAAAAAGAGACTAGACAGTCACCTGTCCGAGATGGTGTAGGTTCTCCTGCTTGAGCAGGGGGCTGGACTAGAAGACCTCCAGGGTCCCTTCCAGCTCTATTCTATTTATAAAACTCTTTTCGATTCACTTTCTCTGTTTCTGGAACACTTTTGTAAATATCATTACTTGTGTAGCTTGTACATATGATCCACCCTTGAGAGGGTGCATATATCCCATTTTCAGTATTTCAGATAGATTCACCAAGTCAACCAAACTTCAGATATATGTGTATGGTGTTCACTTCCCAGAATTCTCAGCAACATTCAAGCTGACAGGGGAATTCTGGGATTTGAAAAGGATACACTGGGGAAAATCTTTAGGAGGGAGGAATGGCAATAGGGAAAAATAAAGCCCAAAACATCCTTTAAAAGCTCTGCTCAGAGACCCTTCTAGAAGAGTCTAGACCAGTGATTCTCAACCTTTCTAATGCCGTGATCCCATAATACAGTTCCCCATGTTGCGGTGACCCCCAAGTGGGTGTGGCCACCAATAAGAGGGAGTAGGACAGCTAGGGAAAAGGGAAAAAAATGGCGGACAGCATGGTTTGGTGACCCCTGTGAAATGGTCATTTGACCCCAAATGGGGTCCCGACCCACAGGTTGAGAACCACTGGTCTAGACCAGGGGTAGGCAACCTTGGCCCTTTTATGACTCGTGGACTTCAACTCCCAGAATTCCTGAGCCAGCATGAGGGAACTATGGCCCCCTCATGACTCGTGGACTTCAACTCCCAGAATTCCTGAGCCAGCCATGCTGAGGGGAAAGGGAGAGGTTTCCCAGCTGAGCCAGGCTGGCTGAGGAATTCTGGGAGTTGAAGTCCACCAGTCCTAAAAAAGCCAAGATGGCCTACCCCTGGTCTAGACAAAAAGTAGAACTGAGGAAGAGGCATTCCAGCTGATATGAGGAAATATTCCTCCTCTTTCTGGAAAGTTCCTTACCTATATTTTAGAACAAATGTTGATAAAAATTGCTGTCCTAGCCACGGCTGTCTAAGGAAATATTTAAAATGTTAAAACCCCATTTGGGGGGTCAAAGCGCAGTCTAAAGACATATATAAATAGAAGGCAATCTTTGCAGATGTGAAGGAATTGTTCTTGATTTCTTTCATTCATAATGCTTATTCAATTTTGCTTTATCTGTTCCAAAACCGCCTACCAATGAGACATTTTCATCCAGTTAGTTGTTCTTGTTTTCTTCCTGGCAGGATTTTAAAAAAATGTCAAACCACCAGCCGCAGTTCTGCTTTGGCAGGAATTTAAGGCTACATTCCACTTAAATGTATACAAATGCAAAGAAGAAAACGTGGATTTATTTCCTTGACTGCATTAGATCCAGTGGCACGCTACATGCCAGCAAGGGAGGATTAGGCGTAGTCTGTTGGGTTGTTGGGCTGTATTTTTTCCTTTCCGCTGTTAATCATTGTCAATTACATTTTTATCATCAATCATTATTTTTTTTATTGCATTGGGAAAGAAGTTTCCGTGTAAAATGTGGTTGACTGAAGACCCATTGGTAGAAGGTCAAGACTTGGAGATCTGTTTGGAGAACAGAAATGGCTTCCTTGGGTTCTCCTTGCTCGCTCAAAAAGAGCGTTTATTCGTTTATTCAAATCTGTAATTTAGATCTAAATCAGTGTTTCTCAACCGTCACAATTTTAAGGCCCGTGGACTTCAACTCCCAGAATTCCACAGCCAGCATTGCTGGCTGTGGAATTCTGGGAGTTGAAGTCCACAGGCCTTAAAATTGTCAAGGTTGAGAAACACTAACTGAATATAATCTGCACGTGTATGAAGTACCCATGGGTTAATCCTGATTGGTACGGGTCATCATCAACCCGTATGACCACAATTGAGCTCAAAATTTATGTTGCTAAGCGAGACAGTGAAGTTAGTTTTGCCTCGCTTTACGACCTTTCTCGCCAGAGTTGTTAAGTGAATCGCTGCAGTTGTTAAGTTAGTAACCCTGTTGTTAAGCGAATCTGGCTTTTCCATTGACTTTGCTCGTTGGGAGACCCCAAAAGGGGATCACGTGATATTGGGACATAGATACGAACCCGTTACCAAGCATCCAGATTTGGATCACGTGGTCATGGGGATGCTGCGACGGTTGTAAGTGTGAAAAACGCTCATAACTCACTTTTTTCAGTGACGTGACGGTCACTGAATGAACTGTTGTGAGTTGAGGACTACCTGTAATTTGTTTGAAGACCCTCTTCTCTCTTCCGTTGACAAGAGGTTCAATTTTATTTTACTTTTTGGGGGGAATAGCTAAATCTTTTTCCAAATTGAGGCAGCGCCAAGTTTCAATGGAAATTTTGTTGTCTGGTAATTTAATATCCGCCTTCTTAAGAGCTGCAGGTTCATTTTTATGGCAAGCTGCGTCGTCAGAGCTGGGCAGAAGCTCATTAACTTCTGAAGCAATGTTTGTGCCCAATCATCCCGAGCCGAGAACGTCTAAAGAGCTTTCACTTTATTGCTTTTAAAGATGGCCTGGGGCTGTATCACTCCTTGGAATGATAAGTGGGTGGACTTAATTTACAGATAACTCTTTGATGCTCTGGAACTTTCAGTAAGTTTGATAGACAAATGGCAAGAAGCTTGAGCAAGATCAGAAATTCAGCGGTGTCTATAGACGATTCCAGAGGAATCTAAGACACACAGAGAAAGAGAGAAGATACTCTTTTCCAAGACATTAAAGATAACTGGAAAGGATGTAGGCCAGGGCTAGGCAACCTTGGCCCTTTTATGACTGGTGGACTTCAACTCCCAGAATTCCTGAGCCAGCCATGCTGAGGGGAAAGGGAGAGGTTTCCAAGTTGAGCCAGGCTGGCTCAGGAATTCTGGGAGTTGAAGTCTGCGAGTCATGAGGGGGCCATAGTTACTCCATGCTGGCTCAGGAATTCTGGGAGTTGAAGTCCACCAGTCATAAAAGGGCCATGTTTGAAGACCCCTGGTTTAAATATTTAAATAATAATAATAGTAGTAGTAGTAGTAAAGTTGGAAGGGACCTTGGAGGTCATCTAGTCCAACCCCCTGCTCAGGCAGGAAACCCTATATCATTTCGGACAAATGGCTGTCCAGTCTCTTCTTAAAAACTTCCAGTGTTGGAGCATTCACCGCTTCTGGTGGCAGGTTGTTCCACTGGTTAATTGTTCTCACTGTCAGGAAGTTTCTCCTTAGTTCTAGGTTGCTTCTCTCCTTGATTAGTTTCCACCCGTTGCTTCTTTCCTGCCTTCAGGTGCTTTGGAAAATAGCTTAATTCCCTCTTCTTTATGGCAGCCCCTGAGATATTGGAATACTGCTATCATGTCCCCCCTTGTCCTTCTCTTCGTTAAACTAGACATACCCAATTCTAGCAACCGTTCCTTATATGTTTTAGCCTCCAGTCCCCTAATCATCTTTGTTGCTCTTCTCTGTACTCTTTCTAGAGTCTCAACATCTTTTTTACATCGTGGTGACCAAAACTGGATGCAGTATTCCAAGTGTGGCCTTACCAAGGCATTGTAGAGTGGTATTAATACTTCACGTGATCTTGATTCTATCCCTCTGTTAATGCAGCCTAGCACTGTGTTGGCCTTTTTGGCAGCTGCAGCACACTGCTGGCTCATATTTAAGTGATTTTCTACTAGGACTCCGAGGTCCCTCTCACAGTTACTACTATTGAGCATGGTGCCACCTATTTTTTCCTCACGGTCACATGATCAAAATTCAGGCATTTGGGCAGGGGTAGACCACCTTGGCTCTTTTATGACTCCTGGACTTCAACTCCCAGAATTCCTGAGCCAGCCATGCTGAGGGGAAAGGGAGAGGTTGCCATGCTGAGCCAGGCTGGCTCAGGAATTCTGGGAGTTGAAGTCCACGAATCATAAAAGAGCCAAGGTTGCCTACCCCTGATGTAGGACACCCTCCACTTACACTGCCACAACTGAGCCCAAGATTTCTGTTGCTAAGTGAGACAGTGGTTAAATGAATTTTGCTCCATTTTATGACCTTTCTTGCCATAGATGTTAAGTGAATCATTGCAGTTGTTAAGTTAGTAACTTGGTTGTTAAGTGAATCTGGCTTCCCCCAGGGAAGCAAAGATCGGGAAAGGGGATCACATGATCCCGAGACACTGCAACTTTCTCCCTAAGTCAGTGGTTCTCAACCTTTCTAATGCCGCGACCCCATAATACAGTCCCCCATGTTGTGGTGACCCCCAACCACTTATACATCACCGGGTCCCAGGGGCGTGGCCAAAGAAAAGGGGGGGAAAATGGCGGACTGCGTTGTTTGGCGACCCCCGTGAAATGGTCGTTCGACCCCAAATGGGGTCCCGACTCACAGGTTGAGAACCACTGCTCTAAGTTCATATCCTAGAAGAATGCATCCAGACTTTTAAGATGTCTGGACTTCAACTCTCAGAATTCTCCAGATGCTAGAATTCTGGGAGCTAAAGTCCACACATCTTAAAGTCACTAAAATAGAGTAGAGTAGAAATAGAAATAGGAATAGAGTAGAGTAGAATAGAACAGAACAGAACAGAATAGAATAGAATAGAATAGAAAAAAGAAAAAATAGAATAGAATAGAATAGAATAGAATAGAATAGAATAGAATAGAATAGAATAGAATAGAATAGAATAGAATAGAGCTGGAAGGGACCTTGGAGGTCTTCTAGTCCAGCCCCCTGCTCAAGCAGGAGACCCTATACCATTTCAGACAGGTGATTGTCTAGTTTCTTCTTGAAAACCTCCAGTGATGGAGCGCCCACGATTTCTGGTGGCAAGCTGTTCCACTGGATAATTGTCCTCACTGTCAAGAAGTTTCTCCTAAATTCCAGGTTGCTTCTCTCCTTCGTCAGTTTCCAACCATTGTTTCTCATCCTGCCCTCTGATGTTTTGGAGAATAGTTTGACCCCCTCCTCTTCCTTGTGGCAGCCCCTCAAATACCGGAACGCTGCTATCATGTCTCCCATATTTCGTCTTTTCTTTAGACTGGCCAAACCCAAGTCCCGCCGCCGTTCTTCGTATGTTTTACCAAGGGTGAAAAACATTGTGTATTTGTGTTAAAGAGTTCAGTGCAGTTACTCCTTTACCTCCTGAAGGATCAGTGGGACTTAAACTGGATAGATGGATGGAGATATTTCCAGAGTAAATCTAGAAATACTAAGGGTATTAAGGAATTCCATAGCAGGCCTGATTGAACAGAAAGATTACGCAAGGGTGAATATTTGACAATTACCTCAATCAAACTTCCTGAAGTTAATGCCCTTTAGATGGCTGAAACAGATTATTTTTTTTCTTACTCACATGTTCTTTCATTTATTAGATATCCCTCCTTAGTCAAATACATAGCAGACAAAATGGTTTTCTTCTGGTTGCCATTTATAGATGTTGGTTGAGTTCCGTCTCCCACTTATTTGTGGCAGATGCCTGTTGGATGCTATCTTTTGTCAGAATAGATAAATGCATGGATTTAAGGCAGGGGTCCTCAAACTTGGGGGCCTTTTATGACTTGTGGACTTCAACTCCCAGAATTCCTCAGCCAGGCACGCTGGCTGAGGAATTCTGGGAGTTGAAGTCCACAAGTCAAAAAAGGCCCCCCAAGTTTGAAGACTCCTGATGTGGCGATTTGTGAAGCAAAAAGCAAAAACTGCAAAGGGAAAAGTTAACGTTTTCTATGATTGCGGACATATGGACAATTCCCGCTGGCAAGCCCGATCCAAACTTTAGTCATTTGGGAAGATGAAAAAAGATTAAAAGATCTTTTTGAAAAGACTGCTCACCCTGCTCTCATTTCAGTGTCGTCAAGTAGATCCAACAGACGAGAGCCCGGCAAAACACGGCAAATACAAAATCTTAGGTTAGGCCAGGGGTCTTCAAACTTGGCCACTTTAAGACTTGTGGACTTCAACTCCCAGAACTCCCATGCTGGCTCAGGAATTCTGGGAGTTGAAGTCCACAAGTCATAAAGGGGCCAAAGTTTCCGTCATGCTGGCTCAGGAATTCTGGGAGTTCAAGTCATCAAGGGGGCCATAGTTTTCCCCATGCTGGCTCAGGAATTCTGGGAGTTGAAGTCCAGGAGTCATGAAGGGCCATAGTTTCCCTCATGCTGGCTCAGGAATTCTGGGAGTTGAAGTCCACAAGTCTTAAAGTGGCCAAGTTTGAAGGTTAGGGCGTTTTTAATGCAATCCCTGCAGTCTCCTTGGACGGTCCCATTGAGTTGAACGAGAGCCTCACTGTGCTATAATAGTAATTGAGAGCTAGTGAAATAGAGTGGCTAAGAAATTGGACTATGAATTAAGCAGTTCCCGGTTTGCAACTTTCCTCTGAAAAGGAACTTGCTTAGCCAGTCTATCTAAAGCAGTGTTTCCCAAACTTGACAATTTTAAGGCATGAGGACTTCAACTCCCAGAATTCCACAGCCAGCAACGCTGGCTGTGGAATTCTGGGAGTTGAAGTCCTCATGCCTTAAAATTGTCAAGTTTGGGAAACACTGATCTATAGGAAGGACTGAGAATCGGTCAACTTGCAAGTTTCTTCATAGTCAACAGCCATATAACTCTTCAAGACTTTTAACCAACATCCTTACTGCTTCTTTGCATTCTGTGGCCCTCATCCGTCCACCTGTCCGCCTAGATTCCTGCCTCTTTCCACCTGTCCTCTCTTAGTAACTTACACGGTCCTCATTTCACAACAGCAACAAGAGAGAGCTGGAATTGCCCTTGCTAAGCAATTTGGTCACGTTACGTTACGTCTTGCAATCGTACGGCAGTGGAAATTCCACTCCTTGTAACGCAATGAGTTACCAGTGCTTTATTGGCTAACCTGTCTGCCTTTAATTACCCCTTGGAAAAGCCCCTGAGGTTGGGAAAGGTTGAAGGCAAAAAGGAGACGGGGACGGCAGAAGATGAGATGGTTAGAGAGTGGCATGGATGCCACCCACATGAATTTGGGCAAACTCTGAGTAACAGAGGGGGACAAGGGGGCCTGGCGTGCTCTAGTCCACGGGACCACCAAGAATCAGACGTGACTTGGCAACTGAAGAACAACAACTGCATTTAATTGGCTTTATTATGTATTTGATAGGATTTCTTTTTTTTTTTTAATGGCCCTTTGGAATTTTATCTTGGCTAGCTGCAGAAATCCCAGCTGAGATTAGGTGTCCTGATACCCCTGCTCTATCCTGCTCCATGGAGTAGAGAGTTGGTCTCTGACAGAAGGCCATCTGAACAGACAAGAAGCATTTGAAATGGGGATTTACAGGCGGCTGTTATGTAGAAGCTGGGTTGACAAGATCAGAAATGAGGAGGTGATCAGCCGCCTGGGAAAGCCAAGGGAGATAATCCAAACAATTAAAAAAGGAAAACTAGAATATTTTGGACATGTGATGCGACACCCAAAAAAATACGGCATGCTCCACTTAATCCTCCAGGGAAAGACTGAAGGCAAATGAGGTCCAGGCAGAAGAAGAAGATCGTGGCTTCAAAATAATAATAATAGTAGTAGTAAAGTTGGAAGAGACTGGTTGGGACAAAACTCAGCAGCACTTTTTCGGATCGCCAGCATCCGATAACGGATAGGGCACAAGAAAAAGAAGAATACCCCTGCATAGGACTTGGCTTTCTGCTCCCCGTGGCAAAGGATGATGAGAGTTGTAGTTAAAAACCCTGAAGAGGGGAAGTGTGGAGCATCTGGTGGGCTCAGATAACAGATGACTGGAGAGGAAGAAGGAAGAAAGAGGTGTGTTGCCTTGGGTCTGTTTTTACTAGCAGCTGAAAAGATCAGCTACTTTAGACTTTAGGGTGGCTTTGTAGTAAGAAGGAAGGGCTGCCTAGTCTGTTCCTAAAGTAAACTAAAAAAATAACTCCTGTCCTGGTGCCATTCCTTGTTTTGTGCCATTCGCTTCCCAGGAATGCAGGGAGGATTAATTACTTTCAAAGATGTCAGAATCGTTAAGTCTTGTTCACTCCCTCCCTGCGTTCAAGAGGAAGGGTGCCAACAGGTTGGGGAAATTATAAATGCAACCTCCCCTTTATTTAGGAAGGAGTCTTCTTTTTTTTTTTCCTTCTCAATTTTTCAGTCTTAGGGCTCATATTACAAGTGCTACGATTCTCGGGAGAGTTGTCCAGAGCAAAGGTCCCCCCCAACCTTGGGGGTACCAGGGACCGGTTCCGTGGACAGAGGTTTTTCCACGGACCGGAGGGTGCGTGGTTTCGTGTGCTGCCTGCCTCCCACGGTTGGGGCTTCTCTTGTTTGTGTGGACCGGTTGCTGGCATGCCACTGCCCGGGGGATTGGGGACCCCTGGTCCAGAGGGCATCAGCTTGGCGAAGGCAGTTGAGCCTGTCTTGTTTGTGTGTGTGTGAGAGAGAGAGAAAAATGGCCTGCCTTTTTCTGTGTACGCTTAGGCACAGGAGTGATTAGATTATCAAGGCAGACAGAAATAATGATTAACTTCTCCAGTCTGCAGCCTGTCTCCAGACTGGCGTGGGGTGCTGGTTTTGCCTCTAAGTAAAGGCCTGACCAGAGGAGACACGGAGTATTAAGTTGTAAAGGAAGGAAGCACGGAGGGAGGGAAGGAGGCAGGCAGGCTGGCGGAGGAAGAAGAGGGCGTATGGGGTGGTAGTAGTAGAGGGAGATATTTTTCCTCGCTCAAATACCCAACGGGTCGGCAATTTTAGTAAACCTTCAGCAGGCCGCCTCTCTCGTCTACCCAGTTTCTCACCCTTGATAATAAGGGACAAGAATCCCAAAAGCTGTGTGTAGAAGTATCTTCTCCGCCTATTTTTAAGGAAAAATGCTTCTTGGCTTCTGTTTTCTCCAGGGGAGTTGGGGGGAAAAGCTGTTTTAATTGAGAGGCTTTGGGATATGAAACCCTAAGTTTTGGAGGAGCTGTTTTAATTGAGAGGTTTTTTTTGGGGGGGGAACCCTAGCTTTGGGGGGTCTTATAAGCGGAAGAGTTTTGATCCCGTGTGCAGCCTCTAAAACAGTGTTTCTCAACCTTGACAATTTTAAGGCATGTGGACTTCAATTCCCAGAATTCTGGGAGTTGAAGTCCACATGCCTTAAAATTGTCAAGGTTGAGAAACACTGCTCTAAAATGAGCTCTCTCCTCTGTTTTTTTTTTGTTTTGTTTTGTTTTGTTTTTTTGCTCCCTTAAAATTAGACGTATGCAATTCGAGCGTGTTGGCTGGAAGGAATGCCGTCTGCAGGGAAGGAGGAAAAAAAACGAAGGCTGCTGAATATTTGGCATTAATCTGGAATTGCTACACTCTGTTTAGGAAGGGGGGGAGGGGTTTTGGCCATCTTTTGCAAGCCTTCTTAATATAGACATCTTGGCAAGTAGCGTGAACAAAGTTTAGAAATGTCATCTGTCAGATAGGAAGGATGGGGCAACAGCTACTTTTGTCCGGCTCATCTCCCTTGCCCAAAAAAAAAAAAAAAAAAAGCCTTAACAAAAAGTTCAAAAGCAGACAAAAACCCGCAAGATGTATTTGTTTGTTTAGGAAGCTTTGCTTGATGATCTGGAAAGATGATTTTTATCAGTTACATTTTCCCAAGGGAGAAACTTTTTCGGGAATTCGCTTTAATGCACAAATGCCGTATTCGGGCTGTTATTTTCTTTAAAAAAGATAAGGAATAAACAGTTTTAAAATACCATGACTTCATGTTGCTCAGTTCTGCTGCCCCTGGTCAGTCTTTCAGGTTCAGTGAAACTGGGGGGAAAAGCATCTCAGATATTATTATATTATTATTATTAAATAAGACAGAAAATTGCAGAGGAGAACATTGTCGGGAGAGAATCACTCACTGCACGATTGAGCTTAACAATAACTTTGAAGTGTGTATTTTTTATTATTTAGAATTACATCTACATAATAAGCACAAAGAAGCAAGTTGTATGTAATTTACATACTACATAACTTCTAGAACTGGATTACCCTCACCTTTTTAATTACAACTTTTTTAAAAAACTGGTGCAAACCAGTTTTTCCATTTTTCTGGACTTTCTGCAGAAGAAATGGCCCAAGCTTCTGAATTTATTCTCTAATCCTATGAATGCTACTTGTAGCACAAAGACTGTCTGTACTTAGACAAATGCATAATATGATAAAAACAGCATACTGTATATGAAACAAAACAAAACAAACACTTCCTGACAGTTAGAACAATTAACCAGTGGAACAACCTGCCTCCAGAAGCAGTGAATGTTCCAACACTGGAAGTCTTTAAGAAGAGACTGGGCAGCCATTTGTTACCTGCCTGAGCAGGGGGTTGGACTTGATGACCTCCAAGGTCCCTTCCATCATCATCATCATCATTATTATTATTATGGATCATCACACAGTCAACCAGATGTTCAGACTGGATTTGGCATTTTGTCTACCTATCGAGTCCTTACCCAGGACCTGGGATAGGCAGATGTAGATGTTTGATGGTATTACAGATATCGTCGCAGGATGGAAGCAGTTCCTAATAAGGCCGCCTTTTGCAATTGACTAATAGCGAATTTGTCAATGCCGATGATGGTGTTCAAGTGGTGCTCCAGTTGTTTTGGGATTGCACCCAAGGAGCCTATTACTATTGGTTACTACCCTTGCTTGCTTTTGCCACAGTCTTTCTATTTCTATTTGTAGGTCTTTGTATTATTGTTGTTGTTGTTATTATTTAGTTTGGATCTTAGATGGGTCACAAAATATTTTTATTTTTTAAATGCTCAGCCTCTTGGGGAAGCTTGGCATTTGAAGAATTGGCTGGGGGTGCATTCACAATCCGGCCGCCATGGGAACGCAAGCTACACAGCACACACCTAGGGAGAGTTGCCAGCTTTCACCCTGTATAACTTGTAAATTCACATGGTTTTCTTTCTTCTTCCTGGTTACCTTTGATGTTTAGGGGGACAGGTGAATGGTGCTTTTTAACTCAGATGCTGGGTTGCAGCCCTGCAAAATTTATTTCTTTAAAATTATTTGCTAGGACAGCTTGAGAGACCAGTTTTGAGGTATGTAAGTTGATAGGAGAGGCTGGTCTTTTTTTACCTTTAATTAAAGAAGAATGTTTCAGAAATGTAAAACATCAGGTGGAGCAAGGGCGCTGATGGGGCACCAAAAGAGGTGGCCCATAGGTACAAGTAAGTCCTAAACTTAACAACCATTCACTTAGTGACTATTTGAAGTTACAACGGCACTGTTCCATTTAGAACAGGGTAGCCAGAAAGTTAATAAAACAAAGTTCGGTCTTAGATATGGAAGACTTCTTTTTTTTTTTGAAAGAACAGCTCTTATGACCCATTATTACATCTTATAGGCATTGAGTAGGCCTTATAAATTTACTGCTTGCTGGGTTTTGATTTGAAACCTGTAGAGATCTTGTTGAAACCCTTTTTTAAGAAGAGACTGGACAGCCATTTGTCCGAAATGGTGTAGGGTTTCCTGCCTGAGCAGGGGGTTGGACTAGATGACCTCCAAGATCCCTTCCAACTTTATTATGGATCATCGCACAGTCAGCCAGATGTTCAGACTGGATTTGGCATTTTGTCTACCTATCGAGTCCTTACCCAGGACCTGGGATAGGCAGATGTGGACGTTTGATGGTATTACAGATATTGTTGCAGGATGGAAGCAGTTCCTAGTAAGGCCATCTTTTGCAATTGACTAATAGCGAATTTGTCAATGCCAATGGTGTTCAAGTGGTGCTCCAGTTGTCTTGGGATTGCACCCAAGGAGCCTATTACTATTGGTACTACCCTTGCTTGCTTTTGCCACAGTCTTTCTATTTCTATTTGTAGGTCTTTGTATTTTGTTATCTTTCCAGTTCTTTCTCATCTATTTTGCTGTCTCCAGGCATTGCCACGTCCACTATCCAGACTTTTTTGTCTTTCTTATCGACAATTGTTAAGTCTGGGGTGTTATGTTGCAGGTGCTTGTCTGTTTGAATTCTGAAGTCCCAGAGCAGTTTAATTTATCATTTTCTATGACTTTCTCTATTTTATGATCCCACCAGTTTTTGCTTACAGGCAAATGATATTTTTTGCAGATCTTCCAATGCACCATTGTTGCTACTTTGTCATGCCGCTGCTTGTAGTCAGTCTGTGCGATCTTCTTCCTCTTCCTCTTCCTCTTCCTCTACCTCTTCCCCTTCCCCTTCTTCTTCTTCTTCTTCTTCTTCTTCTTCTTCTTCTTCTTCTTCTTCTTCTTCTTCTTCTTCTTCTTCTTCTTCTTCTTCTTCTTATTATTATTATTATTATTATTATTATTATTATTATTATTATTATTATATCCTCATATTTGCAAAGAGTCTAGTTCTGTGGTGGCGAACCTATGGCACGCGTGCCACAGGCGGCACACGGAGCGTCTCTGGTGGCACACGAGCCATTGCTGGGCCGAGCTGCTCCCTCTTCCTCTCCGCAGTCTGGGAATAGGCGAGAGGCTATAAAAGGAGCAACTTTCTGCAGAAGCAGCATTTGCTGCAGACAACTTGAGAGCAAACACAAGTTGGAGCGGACAGCGAGCGAGCGAGCCGACAGCTTGGTGGCCACGCCCACTCGATGGTCACGCCCACCTCGCACCGGTGATAAATAAGTGGGTTTTGGGTTGCAGTTTTGGCACTGGTCTCTAAAAAGTTTGTCACCACTAGTCTAGTTCCTCTAGAGATCAGTAGCCCACTTGTACATTGCTGGACTCTGGTTTGTTCTACCTTATAATATAATAATAATAATAAAATTGGAAGGGACCTTGGAGGTCATCTAGTTCTAGTCCAACCCCCTGTCTCAGGCAGGAGACTCTATACCATTTCAGATAAATGGCTGTCCTGTCTCTTCTTGAAAACCTCCCATGTTGGAGCATTCACCGCTTCTGGAGGCAGGTAGTTCCACTGGCTAATTGTTCTCACTGTCGGGAAGTTTCTCCGTAGTTCTAGATTGCTTCTCTCCTTGGTCAGTTTCCATCCGTTGCTTCTTGTCCTGCCTTCTTTAGGTACTTTGGAGAAGAGCTTGACTCCCTCTTCTTTGGGGCAGCCCCTGAGATGTTGGAAGGCTGCTATCCTGTCCCCCCTCATCCTTCTCTTCCTTAAACTGGACATTCCCAATTCCAGCCGCCGTTCCTTGTATGTTTTAACCTCCAGTCCCCTAATCATCTTTGTTGCTCTTCTCTGTATTCTTTCTAGAGTCTCAACTTTTTTCTTACATCGTGGTGACCAAAACTAGATTCAGGATTCCAAGTGTGGCCTTAACAAGGCCATTAACAATCTTCCTCAAGACAGTTACAGATAATCCTCAACTTCATTTAGTGACCGTTCAAAGTTACAACAGCACTGAATAAAGGGACTTACGACCATTTTTCACAGTTAACGACTTTTGCAGCCCCTCATCTGATCAAAATTCAGAAGCTTGACAACTGACTCGTACTTATGACGGTTGCAGCGTCCTGGGGGCGGTCACGTGATCTCCTTTTGCAACCTTCTGACAAGCAAAATCAATTGGGGAAGCCAGATTCACTTGACAACCAGGTTACTAATTCAACAACCTGAGCGATTCACTTAACAACTGTGGAAGAAATGTCGTAAAATGGGGCAAAACCCACTTAACAACAGAAATTTTGGGCTGGGTTGTCGTCCTAAGTCGAGGACTGCCTGTCCTTCTCCTATCACCTGAAGGCAGGACAAGAAGCAACGGATGGAAACTAATCAGGGAGAGAAGCAACCTAGAACTGAGGAGAAATTTGTTGATCAAAGTTAGAAATTCTGGATGCTTCAACACTTGGAGGCCTTTAAGAAGAGGTTAGACTAGGGCAGGGGTAGGCAACCTTGGCTCTGTGGACTCCAACTCCCAGAATTCCTGAGCCAACCTGGCTCAGCTTGGAAACCTCTCCTTTTCCCCTCAGCATGGCTGGCTCAGGAATTCTGGGAGTTGAAGTCCACCAGTCATAAAAGAGCCAAGGTTGCCTACCTCTGGCCTAGGCCTAGGCTGCTTTATGACTCGTGGACTTCAACTCCCAGAATTCCTGAGCCAGCCTGGGGAAAATATGGCCCCCTCATGACTGGTGGACTTCAACTCCCAGAATTCCTCAGCCAGCCTGGCTCAGCTTGGAAACCTCCCTTTCCCCTCAGCATGGCTGGCTCAGGAATTCTGGGAGTTGAAGTCCACGAGTAATAAAAGAGCCAAGGTTGCCTACCCCTGGGTTAGACAACCATTTGTCTGAATGAAATGGTATGGGGCCTCCTGCTTGAGCAGGAGGTTGGACTAGAAGATCTCCAAGGTCCCTTCCAACTCTGTTATTCTTATTCCAACCTGCTTACCTTCTAGATTAGGGGTAGGCAACCTTGGCTCTTTTATGACTCGTGGACTTCAATTCCCAGAATTCATGGCTGAGGAATTCTGGGAGTTGAAGTCCACCAGTCATAAAAGAGCCAAGGTTGCCTCACCTGTTCTAGATACTTTGGCCTAGAATTCTGAGATTCCAGGTGATTGGGAATTCTCGGAGTTGTAGGCCCACCTGTGTGAAAGCTTGGGGAAAATCTACTTTTAGGAATTAACATGCCGTCTTTTTCATCTTGCCTGAAAAGTCCAAAACATTTTCCGTCTTCATATCATCCCAATATAAGGATCAGATGCTCTCTGCTGTGTTTAAGGAGCGCACATAAATGCTGTATAGGTTACAGGTTAATGGAATAATATAATAATGTGTAAATAAGCACAGGGTGCCTAGAATTATTTTTTGGGGAAGAGTTGTCTGTGTGTATAGTACTAAGAGAGGGGCCCAGAACAGAAAGACACACACACACACACACCCCTGTCTCCATGCATGTCTACAAGAATATTTGAAAAGCCAACAGAAATTGATTCATAAATGCTTCATTAGTCACTGTTGCCCTCTAATTATGACAAATAATCAATTATTGCTGCTGCAAACCATCCAAAGATGAAGAATGCTAGAGGGAGAGAGGAGGAGAAAAAAAACAACTTTTCTTTTTAAGCCTAATTGTATTTTCTTTAAAAGCCAGCAGGCCGGAGCCATGCAGACCGTGAATGAGTTTGCTTTATAGCTAGAAAAAATACACACACACACACACACACACACACACACACCCGAACTAGGTCTGCCCTGTCTGTCTCTAGTGGTTAGACTAAGGCCAACTGGCTCCATGTTTCTGTCGCAGGCTATAGACTTTATCAGCCATGCAAATTACAGAGTACTGTCGTGTCTGGAGGCCAAATTTCTACTTAGCTCATGAAAAAGAAAAGAGGTTTTGGAAGGGAGGGATGGAGAGAGAGAGAGAGAGAGAGAGAGAGAGAGAGAGAGAGAGAGAGAGAGAGAGAGAGAGAGAGAGAGTGAGTTGAGTGAAGAAACTCAGCCAGATCCATTCATAATATTTACTGTAAATGGCCTCTGTGCTGTTTGGTATACAGCCAGCCTAATTATTTAATTCCAACAGCCTTGTCTTCTCCCTTCCGTAGGTCTCTGGCTCTGCTTTTTTTTTCTTATTTTAAATATTCAACTAAAGGTCTTCAACTCCCAGATGCCTGGCTGAGGAATTCTGGGAGTTGAAGTCCACAAGTCATAAAAGGGCCAAGTTTGAAGACTCCTGGTTTAACATAATGCTGTGTGGCTAATTTTAAATTTCAGTTATATATTGGGCTGAATTATTAAAAGTAGGACGTTTAATATCAATATTAAAAAGGGGTGAGTGGTGATTTGTGATTGTTCTAGACGTCATCCTTTTATGATTGAGCATAGTATTTTTTTATTTGTTGCATCCTTATATTTAAGAGCAGTATATAAGGTCTCTTTTATGCATGATAAGGGTTTGAGGTTCTAACTCAGGGGCCTTCAACCTTGGCCCTTTTATGACTGGTGGACTTCAACTCCTAGAATTCCTCAGCCAGGCATGTGTGCTTGGCTGAGGAATTCTGGGAGTTGAAGTCCACCAGTCATAAAAGGGCCAAGTTTGAAGACCCCTGGTCTAACTATTGAATATCTTCACCCAGGTGTTTGCACAAATATTCATTCATTGGAGCAGATAAATCACCTTGGAAGTAGATAGCAATAGGTTTGCTGGATTTTGGAGGAAATAATTCTGCCCAACGGTAGTGAACATTGGTAATTCACAACTCTGATTTGAGGATACGTTTCCAGCTGGATTCCTTTTGTTTTAAGCGAAATGTCTACAACGTTCATTTGGTGTTTGGGGCGGGGAAACCCTTTTAAAGTCCAAGATTGAAAGTTGTTCCGTCTGTTGAGATATGGGGAGAGAAGTAAAAATACGATATTTTTTTTTCACCATTGAAGCCAACACATTTCAGTGGATCTAAACTAAGACAGATTGAGTGCAGCAATTAGGCTAATTGCGTGCAGCTTGAAATGCAGATAAGCTGGGATCTTCTGTCTCGTGATGTATTTACTAATGTGGTCTTTGCTTCTGAACAAATTGTCCAGCTGGATAACGCGATAACTTGTGAAGTGGGCTGTTACAAGGCAATTGGTACTCGTGACCCATTGTACAGTGGAAGGCAATTGAGGAAGGGACACTTAGGTGTTCTAAGGTGTTTTCATTAAAATAGGCGACAAATAAAGATACTGCTCTGGAATCCAAGCTGAATTGTAAACTTGATCTTCATCTGTATTCAAGCAGATGAATGTCCAGGTAGGTTAGACAACTGTGGCTTTTAGAATAGTGAGTGATGAGAGAATCTGAAAAGTATTGATACAAATTGTGAATGCTCCAACACTAGAAGTTTTTAAGAAGGGACTGGACAACCATTTGTCTGAAATGATATAGGCTTTCCTGCCTGAACAGGGGGTTGGACTAGATGACCTCCAAGGTCCCTTCCCACTCTGTTATTTTGTTCTAAATGTAGCTCATTTAACTTTTACGTTGGCCTAGACTAGTTTTATCAACTTTGGCAACTCTTGAGCAGGGGGCTGGACTAGAAGACCTCCAAAGTCCCTTCCAGTTTCTCTTCTCTTCTCCTATTCCATTCCATTCCATTCTATTCTATTCTATTCCAATATTCTATTCTATTCCAATATTCTATTGCTATTCTATTCTAATATTCTATTCCATTCCATTCCATTTCCTAGTCTATTCTATTCTATTCTATTCTATTCTAATATTCTATTCTATTCTATTCTATTCTATTCTATTCTATTCTATTCTATTCTTAATTACGTGGACTTCAACTCCCAGAATTCTCCAGCCAGCCAGCCAGCCATTCTGGGAGTTGAAATCCACCAGTCATAAGAGAGCCAAGGTTCCCCACCCCTGTTCTAGGGGAATTTTATAATGAAAGTTTGTCTCTTTCTCCCTTTCTGCACCAACACAGCCCAGAGGGAGCTCTGCCATTTATGTAGGCTCCAGCTAATTTAGATAATCTGAAAATTAACTGACATCCGTCTGTCTGAGAATTGCTAGGGGCATCCGTGCAGGTTTGGGAAGGTGAGAATGAATCTGGAGGATGTTCTTTCTTACAACATTGGCGTCTCCCAAAAGCCTTCTGCACAAATATATGCCCCATTTACACCCTGGATAAAATATACCCAGAACTGAAGGTGCTTCTTGGATGAGAAGTGAAAAGTTGAACCACGTTTTCTCTGCCCAGCTTGCAAGAACTGTCCTGTAGACCTTTTGGGAGAGATAATGGTTAAAGGCAACATAATGCAAAACTTGTTTGTTTCTATCATGCCTTGCTTAGTTCTCCCACCCTGGGTTGTTTCAGTGGGAGGGTTAGATGCAACATTGTGTAGCACTAAAGTACAGTACTTGGGGAGAGTCCAAAAAGAACACACAAAGACTTGCTTTACCAATTCATTTAAATCCGTGTTTTTGAAACTTTAAAATATGAAAAGTTCAACTCCCAGAATTCCCCAGCAAGCATGAAAAGAAATTAAATGCCCATAACGTTTGATATAATCCTAAATCTCATTGCTCAGTGTCAGAACTGTGTTTCTACCTTGAAGTTTTTTTTATTTATTTATTTCCTCTTCCCTCTTCCTGCTTTTTCCTTTGGTGTGGTGTCCTCCAGACTATTATCTGTGCGAAAGAAAAATCAGCCATTTTCATTTGGTCCATGTCAGACACTCTGTGAATCTCCCTGACTAAAAATAGGATAAAAATGCTATAAATAAATAAAAGGAGCACAGACTTGATTGTGTGGAGCTCATTGTGTTTGTCGAGGATAGAAGTCGTATTGATTTGGCCTGATTTTCTTTCAAGCATACGTGGGACTTCCTGGACCGTGAGGAACAACCAATTTTAATTTTCTGCCTTTTGCTAAATAATTTTTAGATGGAATTCCGATTCATCCTGCTTTGAAAATAAGTAAACAAGTAACAGTTGAAAGGAAGTTTGGAAATCTTTAGGCTACTCGTTAGTGTATGGATTGAAAATTTGCAGAAGGACAAATAATAGTAATAGTAATAATATAATGTTAGAAGGTACCTTGGAGGTCATCTAGTTCAACCCCCTGCTCAGGCAGGAAACCCTATACCAGGGGTAGGCAACCTTGGCTCTTTTATGACTGGTGGACTTCAACTCCCAGAATTCCTGAGCCAGCATGGCTCAGCTGGGAAACCTCTCCCTTTCCCCTCAGCATGGCTGGCTCAGGAATTCTGGGAGTTGAAGTCCGCGAGTCATAAAAGAGCCGTGAAAGGTTGCCTACTATACCATTTCAGACAAATGGCTGTCTCCTTTTAAAAACCACCAGTGTTGGAGCATTCACAGCTTCTGGAGGCAGGTTGTTCCACTGGTTAATTCTTCTAACTCAGTGGTTCTCAACCTTTTTAATGCCGTGATCCCCAACCGGTCGTAAGTTGAGGACTACTCAACCGGTCGTAAGTCGAGGACTACTCAATTGGTGCAGCACCGTTTGCAGAATGGGACTTTTGGCGGGCTCAGCAGGGCAGAGACAGCCTGGACAATTCCTAATGGCTTTTGAAAGCCAATAGAATTAGATTCTATTCAAGAGAGTCTATTCTATTGGCTTTCAAAATCCAATAGAATAAAAGGGAGTAGCACAGCTAAGGAAAAGGGGGGGGGGAAATGGCGGACTGCGTTGTTTGGCGACTCCCGTGAAATGGTCGTTTGAGCCCAAATGGGGTCCCGACCCACAGGTTGAGAACCGCTGTTCTAACTGAACCGCTCCTCCGGCAAAACCATCCTTGCCAACACTGGCAAAGCTCCCGTTCTTTAAAAATGCTTATAAAATTAATCAGCAGAGAAGTGATGTCTCCAGATTTGAAGAAGACGACCATGGAAGAAGAAGTGGCTTCTCCAGCAGGATGGCTGTAGAGTCCAAATGGATGGGTTCTATGACGGCCTTCCTGCCTGGCAGACTGGGTAAAAACTTCGGCCACACCCCTTCCTTTGGGCGTGACCCCAGTTTTGACTCAGTCTCGAAGCCTGGTAGAAGTGCGAGAAGCAGCTCTTAGGAAAGAAGAGTTTTCACAAAGAAAAGAATATCCTCTTCCAGTTTTTTTTTTTTTTTTTCCTCCCCTTTTTGCAGCAGGCAGGGATCCCGGGCAGAGGAATAGAACACCGACGCCTCCCAGCCAGGATCGTCGGAGTGGTGAGAGGATCGCCAGGGCGGTTAGCCAGGGGGGCTCGGGCCGGTCAGTGGATCTTCCGCGGATCCCGCCAAACAGCTGTTTGGCGCGGGGACATTTCCCGGACCACCCGCCGGGCAGCTGAGTGGCACGGAGGCCACTCGGTCCGGCGGAGGAGCTGAGGCGCCGTTCAGCGCCAAACAGCTGAGCGGCGCGGGAAAACAGAGCGCTGATCAGCTGAGCGGCGCGAGAAGCGCAGCGCGCCCAAACCGACCGGCAGAGCCTCAGCGCCGTTTTTTCTCCCCCAGCGGAGAGGCACAGCCCCCTTAAGGACAAAAGAGCCATTCAAGCCGGTTAATTACCCTATTGCTGGCTATTAAAGACCCGCCATTGTTGGAGCCTCGTGGCTCATCCGGCTACTATTGGGAGGCGGGGCTTCCTCCCATTCGCCATTTTAAACGAGCAGTTTAGCCGCCGCTTTTTTCCTTTACATTAAGACACTTGGGCAAGAGGAAGGAAGAGGAATAAAAGATTAGAACCTCTATCAGTTCTGAGCGTGGTCTGCTACCACAGCCACAGACCGGGGGAGAGAGAGATATAAACTGTACTTTTGTCTGGACTAGGTGAGGAGGTGAGGAGGAATATTTTTTCTTTTCCTAACTGTTCCTATAGTGACCTTTAGTCACTGCCTTGCAGGATCTTCTGTCCAAAGATTCCTGTCTGTCCGGCCATTGTTTGTATAGGCAGAAGAGGGCACAGCCCCAAGCATCTGCATCTGATCTGCGTATCTCATTCCCCCTTTCCAGGCATTGCCTACTCGGGGTGTCTGGCACAATGGCAGACAATGTCTCGTATTCAGTCACACAGGTCCCTCAATTGTCCCCCCCACAGCAACAACAAAAACGCAGATCTTCTGAATCAGAGGTGGGGGGGAAGAAGAAAGCTAAAACAAAGCACCTTTCTCAGAAGGGACAGTCTAAAACGGCTGAGCGAGAGGCTTTGAGGAGACATTTGGCTTTAGAAAGGCAAATTAGCAGAGCACAGAGAACCAATGTCAATGGGACAAATTTGGTTTCCCCTGTCCCAGGGGTGGCACCCAGCACAGAACCTACTGCCGAGGAAGTGCTCAAGACTTGGTCTCCTCCTGGGGAAACTGAACAGTTAGATTCCTCCAATCCCTCCTCACCAGCTTCTTCACCCGACCACACTCCAGCGCCTCACCCCAACGACAAGGCGCAGGAGAACATATGGTCGGCACAATTTCATGCATTCATGCAGGATGCATTCTCCCAGTTCATGGCTTCTAAGGGGCAAGTGGCCTTTCACACACCCCGTAAGGGACGGGCTAGGCCGCCCCCTACCAGCATCTCTGAAACTTCCTCTCAATTGGGAGAGGGTGACTCAGTAGACCTGGACATGTCAGACATGCCCCTCTCGGAGGACGAGGAGACCGCACCTGAGCAGGCGACAAGCTCTGGCCTCTTTAACCCAGCGCTCCTAAAATCACTCCTGATAAAGGCAGTTTCCACAGTCAACCTAACATCAGTACAGGATGAGAAGCCCTCAACAAGCAAGGAGGCCAATCCTCTATTTGCCAAAAAGGTTCCACAGGATAAGTACATCCCATGTGCGGAGGTCTTTATGACCACGCTGGAGGAACAATGGTCCTCACTTGCGAGCCCACCGGCACCTAACAGCGCGGAAAGAAAGCTTTTCAACCTATCTCCCTCCTTCTCTAACATGTTAGAGGTTCCCACTGTAGATAACCCCTTGATCTCATTATTTTCTACCTCCGCGATTCCAGGAGACATGGCGGAGGTCTTGAGACCTGAGGAGAAGAAATTTGAACACTCCCTCCGGCGTTCCCATATGGCCGCAGCCTGGGCGGCCAGAGCAGCCACTTCATCATCATTCTTCGCGAGGGCCAGTATCATGTGGCTGAGGGAACTGCAAGGCACGGTGCCTCCAGACCAGGTCAGAGTACACCAAACATTGGCCAAGCTCCTCGCGGCCTCTCAATTCGTGTCTGACGCTTCACTGTACGCAACAAAGTATGCGGCAAGGTCCATTGCGGCCACAGTGGCCTCGCGAAGGCTACTGTGGCTCAAAAATTGGAAGACAGACCTGAGGTCCAAATGGCGTCTTTCGACGTCCAAATACAGTGGAGAAGCCCTGTTTGGTTCCATTCTGGACCCACACGTCAGCGAAGGCAGAGACAAGAAAAAAATCCTAGTGCATCCATCAAAGAAGTTAGACAGGAGAGGCAGTCAGGACTTCCGGAGACAGGGCTCCCGCCCAGGAAGCCCCTGGGAATGGAGACAGCCCTTTCGATCAGGGCAATCCTGGGACTGGCCCAGAGGCTCACGATCCTTCTATCCGAGACAGGATCGAACCCAGGATCGCCAAAGCCCGGGAGCCAGAGGCCAGTTCCAGTCCAGACGCCCATATAGGGGAGCGGGAGGCAGATCCTTTAAGCGTACCAAGTGACGCCAAACAGGACACTCCCATCGGGGGTCGGTTAGGAAACTTCATCGAGGTCTGGGAGCAGACCACCACCGACGCCTGGGTCTTGGAAACGATCAGGCATGGCCTGACCTTAGACTTTTGTTCTCCCCCACCAAGCCGGTTCATCAGATGCCCCATCTCCAGAAAGGTACACAAGACGAGGCTGATAACTTCGGCCATAGCTCACCTCCTGTCAATTCAAGCCATAGAGAGGGTACCAAAGGAAGAGGAGGGAAGAGGATTTTATTCCATCCTCTTCGTTATTCCAAAGACATCAGGAGGGTGGAGAGCAATATTGGACCTGAAGGGCCTGAATCATTTCATAAAGTACAGGAAGTTCAAGATGCACTCATTGAAGTCCATCCTAGCCAGCGTCAGGGAAGACGATCTATTATCCTCAATAGATCTCACAGAGGCGTACCTACACATTCCCATCCATCCCAGCTACCGGAAATTCCTCAGATTTACCTACGCGGGCCGGCATTACCAATACAGGGCCTTACCCTTCGGACTATCTTCAGCACCAAGGGTATTTACCAAAATCCTAGCTGTAATAGCAGCCCATCTCAGGCTGATGCCGGTTCGCGTACAGTTTTATCTGGACGACATCTTGATTCAGTCCAGATCTCAGGAACAAGCAAGGGCAGATCTCAAGACCACGATCCGAACCCTACAGGGGCACGGATTCTCGGTCAATCTAAACAAGAGCCACCTCATTCCCTCAAGGAGACTGCAACACCTGGGCGCGGTGATAGACACGTCACAGTGCAGGGTATTCCTTTCCCAGGAGCGACTGATCAGCATATCCAAGCTAATCCACCAAATTCAAAAGATCAGGAGAGTGCCCTTGCTACAACTCTCGAAGCTCCTGGGGAAGATGATATCTTGCATGGGCATCATCCCATGGGCAAGGCTCCACTCGAGGGAGTTGCAGTGGTTCCTCCTACCCTACCAGAGGAGGAACCTCAGCACCTCCAGCAGGAGAGTGCCGGTACCAGCACAGGTGATGAAATCACTAAAATGGTGGCTATCCCCCATGACACTCAAGGGGAGCATATTCAGGGAACCGAACAGGGTCACGCTCACGACAGATGCGAGCCTGTTCGGATGGGGAGCCCATCTGGGGACCCAGATAGCACAGGGCCAGTGGGGTCAGAAGGACCTGTCACACAGCATCAACTGGCTAGAGCTCCGGGCCATACACCTGGCCCTCCGTCATTTCTCACACCTAGTAACGAGGAGGCACGTCCTCGTGCTTACAGACAATGTAGCAGCCAAGGCGCATGTAAACAAGGAGGGAGGAACGAAATCAGTGGAACTAATGAAGGAAGCATTGGCTCTGGCTCGGTGGGCAGAAGCCAATGTGAGTTCCATCAGAGCGGAACACATCTCAGGGGAGACAAACACCCAGGCAGACTCCCTGAGCAGAGCCAAGGTGGACCAGTCGGAATGGCGTCTGGACCCGGCTCTCTTCGAGGAGATCTCCCGGAGGTTCGGACAACCGCACCTAGATCTATTTGCCAACCACAAGAACACACAGCTCCCCAGGTTCTTCTCCAGATTCCCGTCCCCGGGATCGGAGGGAACGGATGCTCTCAGGTGCCGGTGGCCGGCGCAACTCCTGTACGCCTTCCCACCACTGCCATTAATACCGGCAACCATACGCAAGATGATCCTGGAGGGCGCAGAAATGGTCTGCATTGCCCCTCACTGGCCACGGCGCCCGTGGTTTGCCGACCTCGTGGACCTTTCGATATCACCTCCGTGGAGGATCCCCCCGGACAAGGTAAAACTCAGTCAGGGCAAGCTTGTACACCCAGATCCCCAGTGGCTACAACTAGCCGCTTGGCATTTGAGCGGCAAAGCTTAACTAAACAATCTTATTCTGCAGGGGTGATATCGATCATACAGGCATCACGAAGAGCGTCCACTAATAGGATTTATGACGCTACGTGGAAGGGATTTTGTAGGTGGTGCGCTTCGCTTCACCTAGACCCGACCGCAGTATCTATTCCCAATATCCTAGATTACCTACTGGAGGGTCTTAATAAGGGCCTGTCAGTCAATACTATCCGCAGACAGATATCGGCCCTCTCAACTGTACTCTCCTGCGACAACTTAACTTCCCTAGCACAGCATCCAGCTATTAATGCCTTTTTAAAAGGGGCATCTAACACAAAGCCCCCAGTCATACACAGGTACCCGTCCTGGAACCTGTCTAAGGTCCTTCTAGCCTTGACATCAGCACCCTTCGAACCTCTTGAAACATGCTCACTCCATCACCTATCACTGAAGGTAGCTTTCCTTGTGGCAATTACTTCAGCAAGAAGAATCTCAGAACTAGCAGCACTGTCAGTAAGGAAGGATCTGTGTACCTTTTTCAAAGACAGGGTCGTTCTTAGACCAGACCCGACCTTCATTCCGAAGGTAAATAGCATCTTTCACAGATCTCAGGAACTTTCGCTTCCTGATTTCTGTCCAAGACCCAAACATAGACTAGAACACAGATGGCACAAGCTGGACGTGCGGAGAGCGCTGTGTTTCTACGTGAAACGCACCTCGGCTTTCCGAAAGACTGAAGCATTATTTGTGTCCTTTCAACCAGCAACTATGGGAAAGAAGGTATCTCCTTCCACCATAGGCAGGTGGATCAGAGCCTGCATAGCGCAGGCCTACGTCTCACAGGATTTGCCAGCACCCACTCAGGTGACTGCTCACTCAACTCGGAGCGCAGCTACATCTGCGGCGTGGCTAACGCAAGCTCCGGTGGAAGAGATTTGCAGGGCCGCAACCTGGTCCTCACCTTCGGTTTTTATTCGACATTACCGTTTAGACTCCCTAGCAGCAGCAGACGCGGCTTTTGGCAGAAGAGTTCTTCAACAAGTCGTATCTGCTCAGAGTTCGGTAGCCTAGACATTCCCTCCCAGGGGGACATGAGGGCTTTGGTATGTCCCATCCATTTGGACTCTACAGCCATCCTGCTGGAGAAGGGGCATTGTCTTACCTGAACGCCTTTTCTCAGCAGGATGATGTAGAGTCCAAGCCCACCCAGAGGATAGGTCTAGGCAGGGTTATAATAAAGATATAATAAAGAGCTGCAAGGTTAATTCCAACAAAGTTTCTCGCCTAAGTCAAAACTGGGGTCACGCCCAAAGGAAGGGGTGTGGCCGAAGTTTTTACCCAGTCTGCCAGGCAGGAAGGCCGTCATAGAACCCATCCATTTGGACTCTACATCATCCTGCTGAGAAAAGGCGTTCAGGTAAGACAACGCCCCTTTTGATTTCCTTTAGGAAAGTTTGTAATAATTGCTTTGCCCCTTCTTTTAACATGAGGCATAGTTAAACAAAAGGAAGGGCTTTGGTGAGAAAGGAGAATTCCATGCAAATTTAATTTTTGACTTTTTTGTTGCATTTATGAGCAGAAATCTAGGCATAAACAATGCCTCTAAATCAGAGAGTCCTCAGTTTGCAACCTTCAGCCAGAGTTTCATTCCGTACAGCTTGAACCTTGTGAACTCTGAAGCTTCCTCCTTCTGTTATATATTCCAGATGGACAGTATTTAATATTTATTTGCTACGTATATGTAGGGGTGTGGAGTCTATACATAGTATGTTTAGGTGTGCGTCATGTATGTGTTTCACTTTGAGAGCGGGCAACTAAATTTCATTTTTTATATGTGCCGTTGTGCCCACAGTAAAAAAAAATGACAATAAAGGTTATCTTATCTTATATCTTATCTTATCTTAGTGACTGTTCTAAGTTAAAGCAGCACTGAAAAAAGTGACGTCTCTGGTCCTCCATTTACAGCCACCCTAGTGTGTCTAAAATCACACGCTCAAAATTTGGGAAAGAGGCAAGTTGGTTGGGAGTGGGTGCGGTTTGGGGGGAAATGGGTGGGCAATACCAAAAGTGGTGTGTATCAATTTGTTTTATTTTTTTATCTGAAGTATTTTTAAGATTATAATGTATTGTAAAATAGAAAATAAAAACTTTATAATAAAAAAAATGTGGGTGCTTGTTGGGCTGTATTGTCAGTTCCACTTATACACATTTGACACCGCAAAGGACATCTGTGGTTGATTAGCAGATCTTTGGTAAGCTGTTATCTGCCATTAATTTACTCTTGGCTTGAATTGAAAGGGTGCAGCGAGGACTTGCCGAGAGGGGGGGGGGCGTGTGTGTGTGTGTGTGTGTGTGTGTGTGTGAGAGAGAGAGAGAGAGAGAGAGAGAGAGAGAGAGAGAGAGAGAGAGAGAGAGAGATTTTGCAGGGTAGGTGGGAGAATTATGGCATATAAAGATACCACAGCCTAAAGCAGTTTTGTGTCTTCGCCTCTCACTTTCACAACTGATTTGGCTGGCCTCGGTCCATGAATAATATAAATTGTTGGCAATTGGGAGAAAGTAGACAGTGCTGCTGCAAAGATGGATCTCAAGTAAATGTTCTTAGTTCATCCCATCGGTGTAGAATTCCATCTTTATGGAGGGTTTAAGACAGGGGTTCTCAACCTTGGCAACTTTAAGACTTGTGGACTTTGCTGGCTGAGGAATTCTGGGAGTTGAAGTCCACAAGTCTTAAAGTTGCCAAGGTTGAGAACCCCTGGTTTAAGAGGTCACGTAGAACTGGGGCCTGTTCACTCCCAAATCCTTGTTCACATCTGATCCTTACGATTTGGGAGTGAGGCCGTGAAGCCTCCATCAACTTAAAGAGACCCAGTGGCCAAATATTTCTCTTAAGTGACAGTGCGATCCCTGGATCATCTTCTAAGGAAGAGGTCCTCAACCTTGGCAACTGGAAGATGTGTGGACTTCATTTCCCAGAATTCCCCAGAATTCTGGGAATTGAAATCCACGCATCTTCCAGTTGCCAAAGCTGAGAAACACTGTTCTAAGATGAAAGACACCGTTGAACTTTCTCGGGAAGAGCGAAAATCTGGCCGCGTTAAAACAGAAACACTAGGATTTTTTTTTTGTTACAAATATGTTTTTAAAACGTTTTCTGGGGTAATTGCTCAAGTGCAGTTTGGAAATGGATACGGTCTCGAGATTTCTCACTTGGTTCCATTTTGATCCAAAAAAGGTTTTGAGAAATACAAAGTTCATTATAACAAGAGGGGTGAGACAATCTGTTGTTACACAAATGGCGTCAAGGTCTCTTTTCACAGTGTCACGTCATTTATTATTCTATATTCACTGTTATTCTGAATTTGTCTAACACAATCATTAAGTAAATTATGTTTATGGGGGCGGAAAAAACCCAGTCCATTTTACAGATAGTCCTTCACTTATGACCATAATAATCATACTCATTATGGACACGTGTCATGATGATCATAGACCACCCATGAAACTAACCTGATATTTTATTTTTTTTTTTTTTTGCAGTGCTCAGTAAGCAAATGCATTTATTAAGCGAACGCGGCAGTTGCTAAGTGAACTGTTGTTTCCTATTGGGAGTTTTTGTCGCAAAGTGGAAATAAATGCTGATTTTCAGCAAAAAAAACCATCCTAAATTGGGGTCACGTGACTGCGAGTTGGTTGCAGTCATGTGACTGCAGGGGAGGGGCTTGGGGAAACTTCAGGTCATAAGTATTTCTTGGATGGGTCCTCATGACCTTGGTCACTAAATGGCTGTCATAAGTCGAGGACTTCCTGTAATTCAGGCCTGCTAATCTCTTTCCGTCCAAACGCTGGCCTTTTTGTGAGAATTAACCTTCGGTATTCTCTCTGTTTTGTCTCCTAGATTCCCAAGTGCTACAGGACCCCGGGGATCTGTCACACTGGTGCGTGGTGGCCTATTGGGAAGAGAAGACCCGCGTGGGGCGCCTGTATTCGGTCCAAGAACCTTCCCTGGATATCTTTTACGATCTACCTCAGGGGAACGGTTTCTGCCTCGGACAGCTCAATTCGGACAATAAGAACCACCTGGTGCAGAAGGTCCGAGCCAAGATTGGCTACGGCATCCAGTTGAGCAAGGAAGCCGACGGAGTATGGCTTTACAACCGCAGCAGTTATCCGATTTTTATCAAGTCGGCCACACTGGACAACCCGGATTCCAGGACGTTGTTGGTTCACAAGGTGTTTCCGGGCTTCTCCATCAAAGCGTTCGATTACGAGAAAGCGTACAGCTTGCAGCGGCCCAACGACCACGAATTCATGCAGCAGCCTTGGACCGGTTTCACGGTGCAAATTAGCTTTGTAAAAGGTTGGGGCCAGTGCTACACAAGACAGTTCATCAGCAGTTGTCCGTGCTGGCTGGAGATTATTTTTAATAACCGATGACTTCCCGAGACCCCAACCGCAGGCCTTCCCGAGCTTGGCTCCTTGAGGAAGAGCGGACTTCAGCTCCCAGAATTCCATCCTGCCAGCAAGGGGTTCTGGGAATCGGAAGTCCCCCCCCTTCTTCCAGGGGCCAAGCTCCGGGAACCGCTTGCTCCCCAGTGACATTTTATAATGACTTTGCTGCTAAAACGGTTCCTTTTGAGTGCTTGCTATGGTGTGCAAACGTTTTTTGTTTGTTCTGTTTTGAGAAATAGCTTATGGGAAGATTTTCTTTTCTTTCTCCCTCCCTCCTTTTCTCTGTCTTTTTATTTTGGGGTGGGGTGGGGTGGGGGTTTGATTTGGACATACTTTTTGAAACGTGGAGGACCGACAACGCAGAAGGAGAGGAGAGTCCCAAGGAGGTTGGGGAAGGTGTAAGTTGGAGGTGGTGACAGAGAGGACCCTTCAGTTTCTTTTTCAATTGTGATTCAATCAATCCTTAATGAGCAGGAGTTGCAAGTTGCCACCTTCACAGCTTGAATTCAGGCTGCGTTCTCTTTCTTGCCTCCCTTTGTGACGGCTCACGCGTTTCTGTCCAGAAGAATCCTGCCTTCCCCCTCCCCCCCCGTCAAATACACACCTTCTTTGCACACTTGGCACGTTATGCCTATTTTCAGCAGACCTTCTCAATCCACACTTATAGAAGTGCCACCAATACACCAAGATCTGGTTTCCTTCAGTGACCATAGATAGAGGTCGGTCTGGAATTTCATCGGGCTTGCAAGGGGATTGGTCGAACAGATTCCTGCAAGCCGTGACCGGTCGTCCTCGTCTTAACGACCATTCGTTCAGTGACCGGTTGCAAAGTGTGATCCTGGGATTCCCCTTTGGCAAAGCCAATGGGGGAAGCCGGATTCGCTTAACAACCAATGCTACTAACAAGAGCCGATTCACAGGGTTTCCTGCCTGAGCAGGGGGTTGGACTAGATGACCTCCGAGGTCCCTCCCAACTTTATTATTATTATTATTACTTAGCAACCGTGGCAAGAAAAATCACAAAATGGGCCCAAACTCGCTTAAAACTGTCTTGCTTAAGGACAGAAGTTTGTGGGTCTTAAAGGTCATGGTCGTAAAGCCGAGGACCACCTGTATTTCGTTCTAGAACCATATAATGGTTCTGCATCATAATCTGTCCTCTTTAACCCCTCCAAGATCCCTTTCTTATGAAAACTTTAAACCACGTGGATCTCTGTACGTTGCTGCAAGTCGCCCCATCTGTTGCAAGAGAAAGGGAGCTGAGGTTTAAGAAATACAAATAAATTAAATAAATCAAACCGGCCACTATTGAGGAAGGTCAGGCAGAAGGGGTGCCTGGTTCTGGGCACAATAATCAAAGAGTTTATTCTGCAGAAATGCAGAATTTTAGCCAACAGCGTGCAAATAAGGCGTCTTTCTTCCCTTCCTCTCTTACTCTATCTACCTGAAACTCTCAACTCTTTTGACTGACCTTATGGATGGAAAAGAAGAAGAAGCTGCACGCATTTGGGAAAGAAATTGCCATTTTTCCGGGCTTGGCTATCACAATGCCTGTAAACCCTACGCCACACCCCCCCCCCAAATAATAATATTATTTGGTCTGGGCTTTTCAAATGGATTTGCAGCGTTTGTATCCCATCTTCTCTTTTCAATGGACAAAGCTGATTTTCAGTATTTACTCCCTGTCCCTTATTTTGATCCAATTTAAAATAATAACTGTTTGCATCCAGAAGCTGCAGTCATTTGGTTAGTACGGGGTAGGTAACCTTGGCTCTTTTAGGACGCGTGGACTTCAACTCCCAGAATTCCTGAGCCAGCATAGCTGGCTCAGGAATTCTGGGAGTTGGAAGTCCACGCGTCCTAAAAGAGCCAAGGTTGCCTACCCCTGGATTTAATATGTTAGTATTTTTCTTCAATTCATACACTTAGTATGATAATTTTACACTGTTCTTGGCTCAGTGAGCACATTTAGACCTTAACATAAGCTATTTTTCTAAAAGCAAAAAAGGAATAAGTGAAGAAAAAAAAACATCATCCTGGGAATTTTAGCATTGAAGTGCTTTTTTGGGGGGGGGGGGAGAAATAAAAAAATAACAACAGACTTCTTTTTTAAAAAAAACAAAAACCCTGAGATTTATTAAAGAAAAAAATGTATTTTATGTTATATATAAATATATTATTACTTGTAAATACAAAGACGTTTTATAAGCATCATTATTTATGTATTGTGCAATGTGTATAAACCAGAAAAATAAGAAAAGATGCACTTTGCTTTAATATAAATGCAAATAACAAAATGCCAAATTAAAAAAGAGAGAGATAAAAATTTAAGGATTGGTGGCGGTTTTTCTCTTATGGGTAGCCTGTGCTTGAAAGGGCAATGGTCTGGTTGGGAAAAAGGCTAGGTAACTCTGTGTGTGTGTGTGTGTGTGTGTGTGTGTGTGTGTGTGTGTGTGTGTGTAAGAGAGAGGGTTATTTCCAAGGATTTCCATTTCTCAACCTAGAAAACATCAATGTTGTAAACCAGGAGTCTTCAAACTCGGCCCTTTTATGACTGGTGGACTTCAACTCCCAGAATCTAAGTCGGCCATTTTGATGAAAATCCAGAGCAGTGGTCTTCAAACTCGGCCCTTTTATGACTGGTGGACTTCAACTCCCAGAATTCCTAAGTCGGCCATTTTGATGAAACGGCGGGCTTGGATCCAGAGCAGTGGTCTTCAAACTCGGCCCTTTTATGACTGGTGGACTTCAACTCCCAGAATTCCTAAGTCGGCCATTTTGATGAAACGGCGGGCTTGGATCCAGACCAGTGGTCTTCAAACTCGGCCCTTTTATGACTGGTGGACTTCAACTCCCAGAATTCCTCAGTCAGCCATTTTGATGAAACAGCGGGCTTGGATCCAGACCAGGGGTCTTCAAGCTTGGCCCTTTGATGACTGGTGGACTTCAACTCCCAGAATTCCTCAGTCAGCCATTTTGATGAAACTGTGGGCTTCAATCCAGACCAGGAGCCTTCAAACTCGGCCCTTTTATGACTGGTGGACTTCAACTCCCAGAATTCCCTAGCCAGGCACGCTGACTGAGGAATTCTGGGAGTTGAAATCCACAAGTCTTAAAGTGGCCAAGTTTGAGAACTCCTGGTTCAAAGTCACAACGGCACTGAAAAAAGTGCACTTACGACCATTTTTCACACTTAATGACCATTACCGCAGCATCCCCATGGTCACGTGATCAAAATTTAGACGCTTGGCAACTGACTCGTGATAGTTGCAGCGTTGTGGGGTGTGTGTTTGTGTGTCACCTGATCCCTTGTTGTGACCTTCCGACAAGCAAAGTCAACGGGGAATCCAGATTGACTTAACCAGGTTACTAACTTATTCACTTAACAACTGGGGCAAGAAATGTCATAAAATGGGGCAAAACTCACTTAACACTTGTCTGAGCAACAGGAATTTTGGATTCAATTGTCATCAGTTGAGGCTTACCTGTATCCAGAAAAAAAAATCTTATTTTTTTGTGGCAAGACTTTGCCCCACCCCCAATTTTTCTAAGAAAGCGGGGACCTAAATACTAATGCTGCTTTTGCAAAGGAAGCACAGAGTCGTAAGGCAGTTGCTCAAGGTTTATAGTCTGCAATTCTTTCTAAAACTCCTGGGCCAACAGGAAGATAACCTTGATAAGGCTGTTTTCAGGGCAGTTCCCAGCCCAGCTTTGAAATGCAAGAATGCATTTGCTTTTCCCTCTGGGGGGTCGGCTGACATTTATGTTCAGAAGGGAAAAAAATTCAGCTCCTGACTTTTTGACCTGGAGATCGGTGGCATCCACAAGGCTGCCAAACACCAGGGCTGTAAAGGTGTCCCACTGCACAATAAACCTGCGTAAAGGACAAACGAGGTCAGCCGGATTTAAGAGCAGTTGTGTTTTCCTGTTGTTCATTCTCCAGCAAAGTCTCCAGCGCTTGTCCCGGTTATAATTAAAGGACTAAATGTCAGTTTAGCGCAGGGGTTCCAGGCACCAGGTAAGTTAACCTGGAGATTTCGTCCGGCCTGAGGCACGAAGCCAGCTGAGTTATTTGGGGCCAGGCCCTGCCCTTCCAGCCCTAGGAAGGGCAAAAGAGGACGGCAAACAACTTTTGGACAGGTTGCCAAGAAAACTGCCGGGACTTATCCAGGGGTCCAGCCTGATCGGGAGGCGCCAAAATAGCTAACTAGCACAGAGTAATTAAACGGCACAATTGTAAATAAAGAGCTGTGGTGCCGCAGTGGCTAGAATGCAGCTATTGCAGGCTAACTCACTGCTCACTGCCAGGAGTTTGATCCTGACGGGGCTCAGGACTCCGCCTTCTGTCCTTCCGAGGTCGGTAAAATGAGGACCCAGATGGTTGTGGAAAGAGGCTGACTCTATAAACAGCTTAGAGAGGGCTGTAAAGCACTGTGAAGCCGGATATAAATCTTAAGTGCTATTGTTATTGCCCTTCCTTCCTCTCTGAAGGCCCAGTGGTTAGAATGCGGTACTGCAGGCTAACTTACTCCTCACTGTCGTCAGTTCGATCCTGACTGGTTCAAGGTTGAGTCAGCCTTCCGAGGTCGGTAAAATGAGGTCCCAGATTGTGGGGGGCAAATAGGCTGACTCTGTAAACCGCTTAGAGAGGGTTGCAAAGCACTGTGAAGCGGAATATAAGTCTAAGTGCTATTCTTATTGCCCCTCCCTCCCTCCCTTCCTTCCTTCCTTCCCTCCTCCCTCCCTCTCTGAAGGCTCAGTGGTTAGAATGCGGTACTGCAGGCTAACTTACTCCTCCCTGTCAGCAGTTCGATCCTGATCGGCTCAAGATTGACTCAGCCTTCCGTCCTTCCGAGGTGGGTAAAATGAGGTCCCAGATTGTGGGGGGCAAATAGGCTGACTTTGTAAACCACTTAGAGAGGGTTACAAAGCACTGTGAAGCGGGATATAAGTCTAAGTGCTATTGTTATTGCCCTTCTTCCCTCCCTCCCTCCCTTCTTTCCTTCTTTTCCTTCCTTCCTTCCTTCCTTCCCTCCCTCCTCCCTCCTTCCCTGAAGGCGCAATGGTTAGAATGCGGTACTGCAGGCTAACCTACTCCTCACTGTCAGCAGTTCGATCCTGATGGGGCTCAAGGTTGACTCAGCCTTCCGTCCTTCCGAGGTCGGTAAAATGAGGACCCAGATTGTGGGGGGCAAATAGGCTGACTCTGTAAACTGCTTAGAGAGGGCTGCAAAGCACTGCGAAGCGGCATATAATTCCTAGTGTTATTGCTATTTATACAATTTGTACGACCACCTCACTCGCTCAGACTCTGGGTGGTTTATAGAAATGAAACCCGAATACAAAACTCAGTAAACAACCTTGCTGATAACCATCAAACTAACCACTTGACGGGCTCCAAAAGGTCCTTCTTGGTCCCCCTTAGAGGGGACCCATCACATACCCTGTGTCCCCACTCTTGTGGGTCCTCCAAATGAAGTTGACCTCGCGTTGATGTCCCATTTCCCTCAGCTACAAGTCAACAAATAGTACAAACAGAAGATGAGCCGAGGTGGCGCAGCAGTTAGAGTGCTGTACTTTAGCTGACTGTGTTCAGCAGGTCAGCGGTTCAAATCTCACCGGCTCAAGGTTGACTCAGCCTTCCATCCTTCCCGGGTAGGTAAAATGAGGACCCAGATTGTTGGGGGCAATGTAAATATATATATACATTGCTTACTGGTGTACACCGCTTAGAGAGTGCTTGCACTTAAAGCGGTATATAAGTCTCATAAATAAATAAATAAATGCAAACTTAGTCATTTAATACGAAAAAAGTCACTTGACCAAACAATCGTAGGGGTAGTCCTGGGCTCACTATTCATTTAGTGAGCAGTTGTTAAGTCGCAGTCAATAAGTTAGTAAGTTGGCCAACAAATTTGGCTTCCCCATTGACGTTGCTTGTCAGGTCGTAAAAGGGATCACACGACCCTGGGCCATAGCAAAGGTCATAAGTATGAAGCAGTTGCCAAGCATCTACATTTGGATCCCATGCTGCAGAGGTCGTAACTATGAAAAACGGTCACAAGTCACGTTTTTTTGGTGCCGTGGTAACTTTGAGCAGTCACTAAACAAACAGTTGTAATTGGAGGACTACCTGTATTTATGACGGGTGCGGGATCCCAGGGTCATGTGATCACGTTTTGTGACCTTTTGACAAGCAAAGTCAATGGGGGAGCCAGATCCACTTAACAAGCGTGTTGCTAACTTAAGAACAACAGCGATTCACTTAACAACCGTGTCAAGAAAGGTCATAAAATGGAGCAAAACTCACTTCACAACGATTTTACTTAGCTATGGGAATTTGGGGCTTTGTCAAGGACTAGAATTAGAATGAATAGAATGGAATGGAGTAGAATAGACTAGAATAGAATAGAATGGAATGGAGTAGAGTAGACTAGACTAGACTGACTAGACTAGACTAGACTAGACTAGACTAGACTAGACTAGAATAGAATAGAATAGAATAGAATAGAATAGAAAAAAGAAAATATGGAATAGAGTAGAGTAGAATAGAATAACAAATTATGGAATAGAATAGAATAGAATAGAATAGAATAGAATAGAATAGAATAGAATAGAATAGAATAGAATAGAATAGAAGCTGGAAGGGATCTTGGAGGTCTTCTAGTCCAGCCCCCAGCTCAAGAGAACCATTTCAGACAAGTGACTGTCTAGTCTCTTCTTAGAAAGCTCCAGTGATGGAGCACCCACAATTTCTGGAGGCCAGGTGTCCCACTGGTTAATCATTCTCACTGTCGGGAAGTTTCTCCTTAATTCCAGGTTGCTTCTCTCTTTGGTCAGTTTCCAACCATTGTTTCTTGTCCTGCCCTCTGGTGCTTTGGAGCAGGGGTCTTCAAACTTGGCTCTTTTATGACTTGTGGACTTCAACTCCCAAAATTCCTCAGCCAGGCATGTGTGCCTGGCTGAGGAATTCTGAGAATTGCACAAGTCATAAAAGGGCCAAGTTTGAAGACCCCTGCTTTGGAGAATAGCTTGACTCCCTCTGCCTTGTGGCAGCCCCTTGGATACTGGAATGCTGCTATCCTGTCTCCCCTATTTCTTCTTTTCTTTAGATTGGCCAAACCCAAGTCCCGCAGCCGTTCTTTGTATGCTTTAGTCTCCAGGCCTTGGATCCTCTTAGTTGCTCTTCTCTGCACTTTTTCCAAACTCTCAACATCTTTTTTGTAAAGACTGGCTGTAGGGACATCCCATTAAGCCACCTTTGCTTGATCCAGGTTTCTTTATTTTGTGACTCGCTCAATGAACTAAAGCAAGGCATAGCACGGGTCATTACAGAAATATACATATGTGACTCTCCTAAAAATAAAAAAAAAAAGGTCTACTCGTGTCCCGTTCCTTTCTGCAGGAATTGGCAGAAAAAAATACTTCCACCAAAAGACATTCTTGACACGCTCGACTTGATTCAAATAAACCTGGGCAGTTTGGAAGCCAGCTGGTGGCCAAGCAAGCCAGCATGTTCAGCTACGATACATAACAGCGTGTTGTGTGAATGCCATTTGGTCAACTTGGGTTTAGGGCAGCGTGCATGAAGCTGACCTCTGAGGTTTGAAGGTGGACGTAAGATCGGTTCCGAAGCCGGAGGAAGACTTGATTTGAGCTGTTTTCCCACCCAGGAATTCCAAGAAGAAAATCAGCGGTTGCTAAAATCTCCCTCTAAGGCTTTCAGTTCAATTTGTGTGGCTTCCTATCAGGAATTTGTCAATCATCCCATCCCATCTTTTCCTGTGGCAAGATGAGAGAAAGCTGGGCCTTTTTGTCGTGAGGAGGAACGCAAGGAATCCACAGTATCTTTCTCTTCCCGTCTGAATTTGACAAATACATTTTACATCAAAGGCCCAAAGAGAAAAGAGGCGTCAGATGAAAGAGACTAAGAAGATAGCAGGTCAGTTGCAGAATCTTCCTTAGCCTCAAATGGCGCAGGATTTGCCACCCCACTCCAATAAAACAGGCAGTCCTTGGGATTCCAACTCTGTAATTCTGTTTTTCAATACATAGTCCAGGGCTTTTCAGCCTTTTCGCCCATTGTACCACTTTTAGGATACGGCAACATCTGAGGACCACCCGTCGCCTAGCAAGGTATCAAAAACAATGACCCCCAAAAAAAAAAAAAGGAAAAAAGTGATGAAGTACTGGTAGTCCTCGACTTAGAACTGTTCGCTTAGTGACTGTTCGAAGTTACAATGGCACTGAAAAAAGTGCCCCCCCCCCAAGCCACAGCCAAGCAAGACACCTGCCTGCCCGCCTGGCAGCGCTCTTCCTCCTGTCCCAGGTTTACATTGTTGTGAGCATTTCTGTTGAGGATTGGCAGCGAGGGTGGGAAGGGTGTTTGGTTTTTATTCCCCCCCGTCTGCTGGGTGATTGCAGCAGGTTTTGGTCGCTTCACATGATCCTGGGACACTGTGACCGTCATAAATATGAATCGGTTGCCAAGCATCTGAATGTAAATTACAAGACCCTGGAGAGGCTGCAACATTCCAGCTGATTGGCGTTTCTTCTGGGCTCAGCAGAAGCGCCAGGATCAGCGCTGCTTTCCAGCTGATTGGCGCTTCTTCAGGGCTCAGCAGAAGCACCAGGATCAGTGCCAAGCTCCAGCTGGAGCCTGGCGCTGATCCTGGACTTCCACTGATCCCTGACAGCCCCAAAGAAGCACCGATCAGCTGGAAAGTGGGACTGATCCTGGCGCTTCCGCTGAGCCCCAACAGCCCTGCAGCTCCAGCCGTCTCTCGCTCAGGCTTGTGCGGTGCTGCCCCCGGTTCAGCTCATTCCCCTCCCCCGCTACCCCTTTTCTAGGAAGGTCGCGTACCACCTGCCAGGTGCCAATGTACTACAGGTGGTACCCGTACCCCTGGTTGAAAAGCCCTGGAATAGACCACTATATCACCTCGCTTCTATACAGCATCTCCATCCTGGTCTACACGGCCCAATCTGTGCAGATACCTTCATGGAAACAAAAAAAAAAGCGATATTTATTGTGCTTCTGGTTAAGTTGTGCGCAACCTTCTTGAGAAATAGGTTTGCATTCAACTTCTGCGGTCCAGCTTTTCATGTCGTCGTTGGTGACAGGAACGTTTGCTTTCCACCAAGACTCCGGTATAATCAGCACTAAATCTTCTAATGATAGATCCCCAGCCTGTAAATTACAGTACGGGGGAGGCTTTCTCACTCCGGCTTGGCTGGGCTATAATTGCAGAGTGCAGTAAAACTAGGCAGAAACCGGGGCGCTGGTAAATCACCCGGAAAAAAAAAGGCTTCCATGGTCAAGAGCTGATAATGGGACGGGTTTCAGGCAGCGAGAGGGAAGAAGGGGGGAGCAGAGGGCAGAAGCCCCCCTGCCATTTAATTTGGGGTGGGTGAGGTGGGGTTCCAGCACAAGTCACTGAGTTCCTTAGACCCGTCTGCTGCACCCCTGGGGGGAGGGAAAGAGGCTAGTCTTCCCTCGCAACGGGGAGGTTGAAAGTTGGTTCCCATTCACTCAAGGCCCAGAAATGGAAAAGGTTAGGGTTGAGGATGGATGGGTGGATGGATGGATTAGGAGGGGAAGGGAAGGGAAGAGAAGAGAGGGAAGGGAGGGGCGGGGAGAGGAGAGGAGAGGAGAGGAAGGACAAAGGAGAAGGGAGGGAAGGAGGAAGGAAGGGAAGGAAGGAAGGAAGGAAGGAAGGAAGGAAGGAAGGAAGGAAGGAAGGAAGGAGGGAAGAGAGGGAGGGAGGAAGGAGGAGAGAGGGAGGGAGGGAGGAAGGAAGGAGGGAAGAAAGGAAGAAGGGAAGGAAGGAAGGAAAGAAGGAAGGAAGAGCAATGACAATAGCACTTAGATTCACAGTGCTTTGCAGCTGCAGTCAGTAAGTGAGCCACGCAGTCGTTAAGCGAACCTGGCTTCCCCCATTGATTCTGTTTGTTGGAAGCCAGTTGGGAAGGTGGCCAAGAGCGGTCATATAACCCCAGGATAGGATAACTGGCATAAACACAGGCCAGTTGCCAAGCACCTGGATTTTCATTCCGTTGTCATGGGGAGGCAGTGCCCGTCCTAAGTGCAAAACCTTTTTTTAGTGTTGTAACTTCGAAAGGAGGCTAAACAAACGGTTATAAGTTGGAGAATGAGTATCTCAAGATGCACCCTAAAAAATGGGAGATAGGAATGAAATTTAATAATAATAATAATAATACCCTCAAACATCCACATCTGCCTATCCCAAATCCTTGAGAAGGACTCGATAGGTAGACAAAAATGCCAAAATCAGTCTGAACATCTGGCTGAATGCGCGATGATCAATAATAATAATAATAATAATAATAATAATAATAATAATAATAATGTTGGAAGGCACTTTGGAGGTCATCTAGTCCATCCCCCTGCTCAAGTAGGAAACTCTATAACCATTTCAGACAAATGGTTGTCCAATCTCTTTTTCACCTTCACTTTCAGTGATGGAGCATTCATAACTTCTAGTGGCAAGTGGTTCCACTGGTTAATTGTCCTAACTATCAGGAAATTTCTCCTCAGTTCTAGGTTGCTTCTCTCTTTGATTATATATATATAACATATAATATCACACACATAAACACACAAACACACACACACACACACACACACACACACACACACACATTTCTATGCATTCTCAAATAGCTTATGCTTCCTAATTAAAATTTATAAATTGAAAACTGCTTTAGAGACACATAAGAGCAATTTCAAAATCAGAACAAGATTACTGGAACCATTTCTTAAAAGCAATTGAGATTCTAAGACGTAATTAACACTGAGATTCTGGACGGAACATGCCTCTCGCAATCCTGCTTTTATTTCTGTGTACATTTAAGAAATACCTTCCTTAGCAGCCAATAGGAAATTGGAGATTTAAAGTAAAGGGCTAATGAACTTGGCACGAATCAGCATTTGGTAACAGCAATTTCCTGCTTCTCTTTCCACCTCATAAACATTTAAAATATTTCCTGGGTGTTTAGTGAAGGCAGCATTTTTAAATTATTTTTTTTTTATTAAGAATGAAAGCAATGAAAACTTAGGGAAAAAAGAAAAAGAAAAAAAAATAAGAAAAGAGGGTGGATAAAAGGAGGAAGAGGAGAGACAGAAAAGAAAGAAAAGGAGAAGAAAGAAATGACAGGGTTCCAATCTTTTGCAAATCTAGACAGCATCTAGAAAGACAGAGACATCATCCTGCCAACAAAAGTGCGTATAGTCCAGGCCATGGTTTTCCCCGTTGCCATGTATAGCTGTGAAAGCTGGACCATAAGAAAGGCTGAGCGCCAAAGAATGGAGGCCTTTGAACTCTGGGGCTGGAGGAGACTCCTGCGAGTCCCCTGGACTGCAAGGCGATCCAACCGGTCAGTCCTGGAGGAGATTAACCCTGACTGCTCTTTAGAAGGCCAGATCCTGAGGTTGAAACTCAGGTACTTTGGCCACCTAATGAGAAGGAAGGTCTCCCTGGAGAAGAGCCTGATGCTTGGAAAGATGGAGGGCAAGAGAAGAAGGGGACGACAGAGAAGGAGGGGGCTGGATGGAGTCACTGAAGCAGGAGGCATGAGCTTCAATGGACTCCAGAATAGATGGTATTCTCATAAATCACAAGTTCATTGGAGCAAAAAGTCCATCAAAGGTTTCCAATCATTAGTGAATTTAGTTATTGTCTTCTCCTTGATCAGACATGTCAATTTTGCCAATTCTTCAAGTGTTGTCAGTGCAAAGAGCACTTTTTGTAATGCTCATCGCATCCTTTGAGAAACACTCCAGTAACTGTACAATAAAGGTAGAGTTAGTATTTATAGTGGTGATTCTGTCCTGGACTACCTCAAAGGGCCAACACAGGGAGAGAAGAAGCAAGGTGGTTATGAAGAAAGGAACATGAGGGACTACTTGGGTTTTTAAAAATCCCATCTAGCCTGTAATTTCGAATCAAGAGGCACATTGGTTTCTGGATCTGCTTCCCTGTTTCAAGACTTGCTACCCATCCATTCAGTTTATCCTCCAGAAGCTGTGAATGCTCCAACACTGGAAGTTTTTAAGAAAAGATTGGACAATAATTTGTCTGAAATGGTATAGGGTTTCCTGCCTGAGCAGGGGGTTGGATTAGATGACCTCCAAGGTCCCTTCCAGCTCTTCTCTTCTCTTCTGTTCCGTTCCGTTCCGTTCCATTCCATTCTATTCTATATTTCCTTTATTCTATTCTATTCTATTCTATTCTATTCTATTCTGTTCTGTTCTGTTCTATTCTGTTTTCTTTATTCTATTCTATTCTATTCTATTCTATTCTATTCTATTCTATTCTATTCTATTCTATTCTATTCTATTCTATTCCATTCTATTGTCAGCTTGATTGCTCCAGGTGAGGGGTGAACAACTCCAGGTGACAGGTGGGCAAGTTTACAACCTGTGGACTTCAACTCCCAGAATTCCTGAGCCAGCAGTGTCCCCAAGTTTATAGATCAGCACCTTAACCGCTATACCATTTCAGACAAATGGCTGTCCAGTCTCTTCTTAAAAACTTCCAGTGTTGGAGCATTCACCGCTTCTGGAGGCAGGTGGTTCCACTGGTTAATTGTTCTCACTGTCAGGAAGTTTGTCCTTAGTTCCAGGTTGCTTCTCTCCTTGGCTAGTTTCCACCCGTTGCTTCTTGTCCTGCCTCCAGGCGCTTTGGAAAATAGCTTGACTCCCTCTTCTTTGGGGCAGCCCCTGAGATACTGGAAGGCTGCTATCCTGTCACCCCTCGTCCTTCTCTTCCTTAAACTAGACATCCCCAATTCCAGCAACCATCCTTGACTGGTGTGGCTGAGCCTACTTTTAGGAATATTACTTTCTTTCCGTTCTGGGCCTCCAAGGGGCATTGACCCGTTGGCTGGCATAGTTTGCCCAGTTCCTGAATCCTCGTGGCTCAGCAGGCTGCACCCCGCAAAGGATTCGAAGGAGTTACGGAGCCCGTCAAGATCACCACACTGGGCTTCCTTGTCAGCAATCGGAGGACAGATGCCAGAGAAGTGTTCTCATTTGCGGCCTTGTTCTTTTATCAGTTATTTATTTGTTTCAAGTATTTTATTATCCTGCCTTTCCCATGCAGGGTGCCTGGAAAAAGCATCTTGAATACAATAAAAATACCACTGCGATTCCTGAAATGAAAGCAATAAACATTCCAGAAGTGTGACTAAACAACTGTTGCTTTAGAAGCGAAAAGAAAAGCCGAGTGGGTGGAAATATTGAAATTCTTGCTTGATCTGGGCACGAGGGAGATCTCCTTCGGACGAGAACGCCATGGATTGGGTGACAATGTGGCCTTGGATGCAGGGATGGCTGCAAGGAGGGGGTGGGTCAAAAAAGTCAAGATGGCGACTGCATCCACCAGAAAAAAGCCCCGCCCCTTTTTAATGGCAATGTAAATGTCTATGGAGGTTCTCAGTCATCCAGGCCATGGTTGTCCCAAAGCTGCTTTTTTTTTCCCCAAAAAAAGTTTGTTTTTCCTTGAAGAAGTTTCTCTTCCCATCCAAGAAGCTTCTTCAGTTCTGGGATGGGAAGTGTGCTGCAGCTGCCAAAAAAGCCAACACAGTGCTAGGCTGCATCAACAGAGGGACAGAATCAAGATCACGTGAAGTGTTAATACCACTTTACAAGGCCTTGGTAAGGCCACATTGGAATATGGCATCCAGTTTTGGTCACCACAATGTAAAAAAGATGTTGAGACTCTAGAAAGAGTGCAGAGAAGAGCAACAAAGATGATTAGGGGACTGGAGGCTAAAACATATAAGGAACGGTTGCGAGAATTGGGTATGTCTAGTTTAATGAAGAGAAGGACGAGGGGGGACATGATAGCAGTCTTCCAAGATCTCAGGGGCTGTCCACAAAGAAGAGGGAGTCAAGCTCTTCTCCAAAGCACCTGAAGGCAGGACAAGAAGCAACAGAAGGAAACTAATCAAGGAGAGAAGCAACCTAGAACTGAGGAGAAACTTCCTGACAGTAAGAACAATTAACCAGTGGAACCACCTGCCTCCAGAAGCGGTGAATGCTCCAACACTGGAAGTTTTTAAGAAGAGACTGGACAGCCATTTGTCCGAAATGGAAGGTCCCTTCCAATATTATTACTATTATTATTATTATTACTATTATTATAAATGTCTTCAGGGAAAAACAAAGAAATTCCAGCTGCCTTTTGAAAGAAAAAAAAAACCACCCTTGGGACAAGTAATGAATCAAGGCAGCCAAATCATTGACAGCTTCTAGCTCCTGAAGTATTTCTTAATTTTAATCTCTTTCTCTCAAATGATGATTGCAGAAAACATTGGGTTGTGTAATGTATCTTGTTCTTGGAAAGAAAGCGAGTCATAGCTCAAGATCCTTTTGTGCACGCAAGGCAAAACCAGTTTGGTCTGGTGGTTAAGGCACCAGGCTAAAAACGAAGAGACCGTGAGTTCTAGTCCTGCCTTAGGCATAAAAGCTGGCTGGGTGACACGACATGGGATGAGACGAGACCAGGAGATGGTGAGTTCTAGTCCTGCCATAGGCATGAAAGCCGGCTGGGCGTCTTTGGGCCAATCACCAGGAGACGGTGAATTCTAGTCCCGCCTTAGGCATGAAAGCCAGCTGGGTGACTTTGGGCCAATCACCAGGTGACTGTGAGTTCTAGTTCTGCCTTAGGGATGAAAGCCGGCTGGGTGACTTTGGGCCAATCATCAGATTAGACCCTTAGTCGACCTGTCAAGCACTCTATGGGACCAGGGGACCTCCTGCTACACTGCAACATCACAATACTCAGGTGCCAACATCTATACTGTTTTAGCGTTCTGGAAGTTGTGATCTAGTCGATCTGGAGGTCCAGAAAAGGACTAGAACTCAGAACAAAACCAAATAATGAAATAGGAAAGGACCTTGGGGGTCTTCTAATCCAGCCCACTGCTCAAACAGGAGACCCTACAGTACCATTTTCAGATTTTCCAGTCTCTTCTTAAAAACTTCCAGTGTTGGAGCACTCACAACCTCTGAAAGAAGCCGTTCCACTGATTGATTGTCCTCACTGGAAGGAAGTTTCTCCTTAGTTCTAGGTTGCTTCTCTCTTTGGTAAATGTCCATCCGTTGCTTCTTCATTCTGCTCCATTTAAGGTCTTCCTTCCCATCTTATGAGCAGCATCTACCTGTTGTGATTCCATGCCAACCTGTGCTCCCAACAGCTGAGTCCAAGGAATCTGAGGGGGAGGTGGAGGAGGCATTTGAAGGGCCATCAGGGGCAGAAGGAGGCTCGGATGAATTACAGGACTCACGGTTTGATGCAGAGCCTGGGTCCTCCAGTCGTGTTCCTGATGAAGCTCAGCTGTGTGAGGAGAATGAGTCAGACTCGGAGGACTCACACCTGATGGACTTGCTAATTGATGCTCGCACACGTCGTCAATTAGCGAAAGTAAATCAGCAGCAGTCAATACGGCAACTCCAGAGTAAAAGGAGAAGGCACTGAGAGGCAACGCCTTGGGACTGCTGTATAAAAAGAGGAGGTGTGGGCGGTGCTAGTTGCTGAAGGCAACCGTTTTCAAAGTGCTTCTTGGAATCCTGGTCTGTTCGTCTTGCTGGTGACTACTCTTCTGTTTGCATCGTGTTTCCTGTGGACTATTTCCTTCCTTTGGACTTGAATTTTGCTGTTTGTGTTTTGGACTATTTGGCAGGTTTGTCACCCATATTAAAAGGGGTCTGTTTTGTTTTCAAGTCTCCAGCCTATTTTATCAACAGGGGCTTGGTCCTCGTGTCTTTAACAAGGACGGCAATAGGCTGGGATAGAACACTACCTAGAGTTCAACATTGGACTCCAGCACATGTGGAAACCTTTGAGCGCTCCAGAAATCCTGCAACTTTCTGACTTCCGAGCCTTTGTCAAACCCTCATTTTGAGAATCCACTTTGGTTTGATTGTTTGTTAAAGCTTCCGACTCCATCTTGCTGTCTGCTGCGTTTTTTTTTTCCCCCTGCAAGCAATCCCGCTGTTTGCACAGTTCCACCCCAATCATCCTTCTTTCTTGAATCGGAAAAGCTTTCACTATTACACTCTTGATTATTCCACGGTGGCACCACAGGATACTTGAGGTAAACCGAGGCTTCTCGTTAGGCGCTGTTCTTTTAGCCTGTTTTCCCTCCGCGCACTTGGCCCAGGCTTTTCATTTTGAAAACATTTTTAAGTGTGCCTTGGGAAGAAAGTCAGGGCTGCAAACTTCCTCCCCTTCCCTTCCCTTCCTCCTTCCTTCCTCCCTTCTTTCAAGCAACCTCCTGTGCTCATTTTTCATGGTTTTTTTTTTTTGCCACCCACGATTTCTATAATGCACACACAGAATTTGCCAGAGATAATTATGTGCATTATAATAGGCAAGTTTCCCACCCAATTTGACCGCAATGGGTGGGAAGGAACCGATAGCTAAGCTATACTAAAAGGTGCTTCCAAGGCAAAACTGTTTTCTTAGTCCTCTGCCTCATAAGTGACCCTTTATTAATTTTTTTTTATCCGGCTTTCATTCGTTTATAAGTCACGCAAGGCCACAAACATACAGAATGCTCCTTCCTCCCCACAACAACAACCCTGTGAGGTGGGTTGGGCCGAAAGAAAGGAACTGGCCCAAAATCACCCAGCTGGCTTTTGTGCCTGAGGCAGGACTCGAACTCGTCGCCTCCTGGTGATTGGCCCAAGGTCGCCCAGGTGACTTTTGTGCCTGAGGCGGAACTAGAACTCTCAGTCACCTGGTGATTGGCCCAAAGTCACCCATCTGGCTTTCGTGCCTGAGGTGGGACTAGAACTGGTCGTCTCCTGGTGAATGGCCCAAGGTCGCCCAGGTGACTTTTGTGCCTGAGGCGGAACTAGAATTCTCAGTCACCTGGTGATTGTCCCAGTCACCCAGCTGGCTTTCGTGCCTGAGGTGGGACTAGAACTCATCGCCTCCCTGTGATTGGCCCAAGGTCACCCAGGTGACTTTCGTGCCTGAGGCTGAACTGGAACTCTCAATCACCTGGTGATTGGCCCAGTCACCCAGCTGGCTTTCGTGCCTAAGGCGGAACTAGAACTCACCCTCTCCTCATGATTGGCCCAAGGTCACCCAGGTGACCTTCGTGCCTGAGGCTGAACTAGAACTCTCAGTCACCTGGTGATTGGCCCAAAGTCACCCAGCCGGCTTTCGTGCCTGAGACAGGACTAGAACTCGTCGCCTCCTGGTGATTGGCCCAAAGTCACCCAGCCGGCTTTCGTGCCTGAGGCGGGACTAGAACTCACCGTCTCCTACTGATTGGCCAGCAGCTTAACCACGACACCAGACTCGCTTACTTATTGTTTACTTATTCTTTGCTCCTTTATAAGAATGAATAAAGAGAAAAGAGGAGTGCTGTGTCTTTGCCCCCTGGAACATGCAGAAATTTTTTTTTGCAAGTGCTAAAGGAGGTGTCCCCCCTTTGCAGGTCTCCCTCAGGAAAGCCCACCCGGAAAAGGGACGGTGGGAGGGAGAACTGAGGAAAGTGCAGCCCTTAAAACCCAGGTGGAGGGGAAACCCCTTGCATCGGTTGACGCTTCGGTGGCTTCTTGGCCACCAAATTCCAGTGCGTTAAAGGACAATTCCCACCTCAGATGAAAGCAACCACTAATACTCTCTGGAAGGAACATCTTCCTAATTACTGCTCTGATTTTTTTTATTACGGCTGGGCCTTCCTTCTGCCTCTCCTCAAATGGCTGATGAGGTGCTTTGATCCCCAGCACAGCCGGCGGCAGAGGCAAGGCGAGGCCTCCTACAGACTGCCAACTTTCACCTCTCTTAGTCCGGAAGGTAATAATAATAATAATAATAATAATAATAATAATAATAATAATAATAATAATGATGATGATGATGATGTCTGGATAGTGGACGTGCAGTGCCTGGAGACGGCAGAACAGACGAGAAAGAACTGGAGAAGATAACAAAATACAAAGACCTACAAATAGAAATAGAAAGACTGTGGCAAAAGCAAGCAAGGGTAGTACCAATAGTAATAGGCTCCTTGGGTGCAATCCCAAAACAACTGGAGCACCACTTGAACACCATTGGCATTGACAAATTCGCTATTCGTCAATTGCAAAAGGCGGCCTTATTAGGAACTGCTTCCATCCTGCGACGATACCTGTAATACCATCAAACATCCACATCTGCCTATCCCAGGTCCTGGGTAAGGACTCGATAGGTAGACCAAATGCCAAATCCAGTCTGAACATCTGGCTGACTGTGCGATGATCGATAATAATAATAATAATAATAATAATAATAATAATAATAATAATAATAATAATAATAAAGTTGGAAGGGACCTTGGAGGTCATCTAGTCCAACCCCCTGCTCAGGCAGGAAACCCTATACTATTTCAGACAAACAGCTGTCCAGTCTCTTCTTAAAGACTTCCAGTGTTGCAGCATTCACTGCTTCTGGAGGCAGGTTGTTAATAATAATAATAATGATGATGATGATGATGATGTCTGGATAGTGGACGTGCAGTGCCTGAAGACGGCAGAACAGACGAGAAAGAACTGGAGAAGATAACAAAATACAAAGACCTACAAATAGAAATGGAAAGACTGTGGCAAAAGCAAGCAAGGGTGGTACCAATAGTCATAGGCGCCTTGGGTGCAATCCCAAAACAACTGGAGCACCACTTGAACACCATTGGCATTGACAAATTTGCTATTAGTCAATTGCAAAAGGCGGCCTTACTAGGAACTGCCTCCATCCTGCGACAATACCTGTAATACCATCAAACATCCACATCTGCCTATCCCAGGTCCTGGGTAAGGACTCGATAGGTAGACACAATGCCAAATCCATTGTGAACATCTGGCTGACTGTGCGATGATAATAATAATAATAATAATAATAATAATAATAATAATAATAATAAAAAATAATAAATAATAAAATCGCAACTCTCTGGAGGAAGCTGAAAAGAAAGATGCAGCTGGAAAACGCCTCTGCTCCAAATTCTTATTTTCCAGGAACATGAAGAGGGATCAGCAAGACTTCCCCAGTGGCTGGGGAAAGGGTTAAGTGTCTGTCTTCCCAGCCAGGGACACCGCCTGGCTTCTTCCTGTTCTGTTCACCGGCTAGGAAGAAAATGAGAACCAAAAAAAAACCAAAACCCAAAACAAACAAAAAGCAGCTGAGAAAGGGAATTCGGTTGAGGGAAAGCTTGCAGCGCAGCCCTTTCATGTGTTGATTCTCCCATGGAAATTACGCCGGGCGCCTGCATCAGAAAGCTCACCTAATCCCTTTATTTATTTATTTATTTTAAAGGATGCCCAGAGCTGTACTTTGAGGACTTGCGAGCTGGCAAAAATCTTCCAGGATGTGGTGGGTTGTTTTTTTTTTTGGGTAAATTGTGGACTACACAGCCCATCCATCCCAGCCAATAGGGTCTTACAGGAATTGCACGTGTTGTAGTCAGCAACATCTATGGAAGAGAACTGATTCATCCAATCACTTTTGGAGGATAAACTGAATGGAATGGAATAGAATAGAATAGAATGGAATAGAATAGAATAGAATAGAATAGAATAGAATAGAATAGAATAGAATAGAATAGAATAGAATAGAATAGAATAGAATAGAATAGAATAGAATAGAATGGAATGGATATTGGAATATAGAATAGAATAGAATAGAATAGAATAGAATAGAATAGAATAGAATAGAATAGAATAGAATAAAGAAAATAGAATAGAATAGAATAGAATAGAATAGAATAGAATAGAATAGAATAGAATAGAATAGAATAGAATAGAGCTGGAAGGGACCTTGGAGGTCTTCTAGTCCAACCCCCTGCTCAGGCAGGAAACCCTATACCATTTCAGACAAATTATTGTCCAATCTTTTCTTAAAAACTTCCAGTGTTGGAGCATTCACAACTTCTGGAGGATAAACTGAATGGATGGGTAGCAAGTCTTGAAACAGGGAAGCAGATTCAGAAACCAACGTGCGTCTTGATTCGAAATTACAGGCTAGATGGGATTTTTAAAAACCCAAGTAGTCCCTCATGTTCCTTTCTTCATAACCACCTTGCTTCTTCTCTCCCTATGTTGGCCCTTTGAGGTAGTCCAGGACAGAATCACCACTATAAATACTAACTCTACCTTTATTGTACAGTTACTGGAGTGTTTCTCAAAGGATGCGATGAGCATTACAAAAAGTGCTCTTTGCACTGACAACACTTGAAGAATTGGCAAAATTGACATGTCTGATTAAGGAGAAGACAATAACTAAATTCACTAATGATTGGAAACCTTTGATAGACTTTTTGCTCCAATGAACTTGTGATTTATGAGTTTTGCTATTAGAAAGCGTAAAACGTTGGAAAAAGAAGTTACAAATTTTAGGCAGAGGATAAATATAAATATTTATAACTGCTGCAAAGAAGATTGGTTGTTGTTGTCAGTTGCGAAGTCGTGTCCGACCCATCGCGACCCCATGGACCACATTCCTCCAGGTCTTCCTGTTCTCTACCATCTTCTGGAGTCCATTTAAGTTCACACCTACTGCTTCAGGGACTCCATCCAGCCATCTCATTCTCTGTCGTCCCCTTCTTCTATTGCCCTCAATCTTTCCCAGCATTAGGCTCTTCTCCAGTGAGTCCTTCCTTCTCATTAGGTGGCCGAAGTATTTGAGTTTCAACTTCAGGATCTGGCCTTCTAAAGAGCAGTCGGGGTTGATCTCCTCTAGGACTGACCGGTTGGATCGCCTTGCAGTCCAGGGGACTCGCAGGAGTCTTCTCCAGCACCAGAGTTCAAAGGCCTCCATTCTTTTGCGCTCAGCCTTTCTTATGGTCCAACTTTCACAGCCATACATTGCAACTGGGAAAACCATGGCCTGGACTATACGCACTTTTGTTGGCAGGGTGATGTCTCTGCTTTTGAGTATGCGGTCTAGATTTGCCATAGCTTTCCTCCCCAGGAGCAAGCGTCTTCTAATTTCTTGGCTGCAGTCCCCATCTGAAGTGATCTTGGAGCCCAGGGAGATAAAATCTGTCACTACCTCCATTTCTTCCCCATCTATTTGCCAGGAATTGAGAGGGCCGGATCCATGATTTTGGTTTTCTTAATGTTGAGTTTCAAGCCAATTTTTGCACTCTATCCAATCACTAGGCAGCAGTATTTATTTGGAAATCTCAGCTTGGGTTAGATATTCCATATAAGGTTTTTTTTTTTTTTTTTAAATGGAGTTCTTTAATTCTAGGCATGGGAACATTTTCAAGGTGTTGTGAATTGTCTTTTTTTCTCCCCAAATCTTCAGGGTTTTTTTTTGAAGTTTGAAGACAGACTATTTTGGAAAGGCTGATTAACTAGTCCAAATCACCAGGAGCTGCGATTTATTCAGCAGAAGATACGTAGATCAGTTTTCCGATATTCAGGCTAAAACTGTCGTTTCTAAATTTTCTTCTAAATACAAGCTGGATACACATGGTCCTCTACTTACAACAGTTCATTTAGTGACCACTGAAAGTCACAACAGCACTGAAAAAAGTGACCTAGGATCGTTTTTCACACAACCACCGCAGCATCTCGCCGGTCACGGGATCAAAATTCAAATGCTTGGCAACTGGTTCATACTTACGACGGTCGCAGTGTCCCGGGGTGATCCCCGATCCCCTTTTGCGATCTTCTGACAGGCAAAGTCAATGGGGAAGCCAGATTCACTTAAAAATTCTGTGTAAAAACTGTGGCAAGACAGGGTCGTAAAATGGAGCAAAATTCACTTAACGACTGCCTCGCTTAACGACAGAAACTTTGGGCTCATTTGTGCTCGTAAGTTGAAGACTACCTGCATAAGAAAATATTTCCTAACAATAGGAGAGGCAAAATGAAACAAATTCCCGCCAAAAGTGGTTGATCTGTTCAAGGGAACCCCGGAGAATCACCTGTCAGTAGTTTACACTGGATTCTTGCCTTGAGTGGGTTGAGGTGGGTGGGGGGTGGACTGGATGACCTCTGGGAGCCCTTTCAACTCTAAAGTTTGATTATTCTAAATTAGAAACATGAATTGTTCCTCTTTGGGTAGGGCATTATGAGGGTTCAAAAGCTTGAATGCACTTAGCTTCTGTGGATCAGGATTTCTCGTATTTTTTAATGGAAGAGCATTTCATTTAACCGGTGGAACAGCTTGCCACCAGAAATCATGGGCACTCCATCACTGGAGGCTTTTAAGAAGAGGCTAGAGTCTACTCCAGTGGTTCTCCACCTGTGGGTGGGGACCCCATTTGGGGTCGAACGACCATTTCACGGGGGTCGCCAAACAATGCAGTCCGCCATTTTTTCCCCCTTTTCCTTAGCTGTGCTACTCCCTTTTATTCTATTGGCTTTTGAAAGCCAATAGAATAGACTCTCTTGACTAGAGTCTAATTCTATTGGCTTTCAAAAGCCAATAGGAATTGTCCAGGCTGTCTCTGCCCTGCTGAGCCCCAAAAGTCCCATTCTGCAAACGGTGCTGCACCAGTTGAGTAGTCCTCGACTTACGACCGGTTGAGTAGTCCTCGACTTATGACTGGTTGGGGGTCGCAGCATTAAAAAGGTTGAGAACCACTGACCTAGACAGTCACTTGTCTGAGATGGTGTAGGTTCTCCTGCTTGAGCAGGGGGCTGGACTAGAAGACCTCCAAGGTCCCTTCCAGCTTCTATTCTATTCTGTTCTATTCTATTCTTATTCTAATCCCTCAGGGAGAAGTCATCCTTGCTCAGAGATAAGTCATTAGGTTACTGGAAAGCCAATTCTTTAAAACTATAAATAGTTCTGTTTTCTTTCTAAGCCCCTGGATAACATGTTTTCCTCGCTGTCACAACTTATGACCATGATGGGCAGGCTGCATTACAGTCATAAGACGAGGACCAGCTGTACTGTACAAATATACCATACCTATAAAACAGGACCAGGCTGTTGTTTGCTACTATACTATCGAGATAAACTATCGATAAAGCAGTATATTTTATAGCTCAGGGTTGAAATGAAGAGTCCTTGGTACTCTCTGAGCTTGGAAGGTAAGCTAGATGTAGTCCTCGTCTTATGACCACAACTGAGTCCAAAATTACTGTTGCTAAGCGAGACACTTGTTAAGTTAGTTTTGCTCCATTTTACAAAATTTCTTGCCAGGTTGTTATGTGAATCACTGCAGCTGATAAGTTAGAAACACAATCATTAAGCAAATCTGTCTTCCCCCATTGACTTGGCTTGCCAAAAGGTCACAAAAGGGGATTGCGTGTCTTGGGGACATAGCTAGGGTCATAAGTGTGAGTCAGTTGCCAAGCATCTGAATTCTGATCACGTGACCCACGGGGCGAGGCTGCAAAGGTCGTAACTGTGAAAAACGGCCCTAGGTCCCTTTTTTCAGTGCCGTTGTAACTTGGAACGGTCACTAAATGAACTGTTGTAACTCAAGGATTACCCATATTAAATCCTTCCAAATTGTAAGACATGTACACACACACACACACACACACCCCTCTTAAAAAACTGGACAAATACTAACCACGATGGAGTTGAGCGTGGCTTGAGTTCCAGGTGATTGCTGAATTCCAGGTTGTGCCTTTAGAGTTCTAGAATCACCCCAGGGGATGAATGGATGCCCCGGGCCGCAAACGTACAGGAGGGGAGAAAGGTCAAAGGTCAACCAAAGCATAACCCATAAAGAAAACTCTACTGGCCGTGTTGAAGCTGCCAGCAGCAGCCCCCTTGCCCTCTCTCCGCACAGCTTCGGAGTACCTTTTGTTCCAACACCCAGGCAGTTTCGGAGAAGGCATGAAAGAGGGTCATTGTTGCACATTTCCAAAGCGTGACTTAGTTTCACTGTTGGCTTCGAGACGTCCAGTGTCCGCACGTGACCTCAGCAGTCAGGGCGTGCAGTTTTGGCACTCCTGGCCTTCAAAACAGTGGGAAGAGAGAAAAAGGACCACAGAGGCCTTCTCCTGTGTCGGGAGAAGGGAGTCAGCGATTCCCCCGGCCCTTTTTTGCAGTTCTCAAGGCCTTTGCCATCGCATGCACGAATTTCAATCTCCCATCAGTTGGAGGTAAAAACAGAGTGCAAGAGCAAGGGCTAAAGGAAGGAGGAACAAAAAAAGGATGGGTGGGTGGGGAGAAATCCCCTGCAAACAAACAAACGAAAATCCAGACACACCTGTCCACCTGGGCGATTGGCTCCACCTCCATCTCTGCCATTGTCTCTCTCGTCCCCGGCAGACCTTACAAAGAGGCAGAAAAGGTTTTAATCCTTGCAGAAGGTAAAGTGGACTCAGCTGCTTGCAGAGCCAGGCTCCCAAGCTAAGGCTGCAAAATCCAGCCAATTTACGGAGGTTAAGCCCATCAAGGGGTGCCCGAGCCAAGATGGACGATTTGAGAACTGCGCCGTTTATTTGTTTATTTAACTGGCTTGTCTGCCTGCTCAGTCGCAAGGTAGGTGGCTTCCCTATCAGGTTGAAAAAGTTTCCCAAACAAAATGCAAAGTCAACTCTGTCATACATGCAGTCCTCAATGTACGACCGCAGCTGAGCCCAACATTTCCCTTGCTAAGCGAGGCAGTTGTTCAATGAGTGTTGCCCCATTTTATGACATTTTTTGCCACCAATCCCTGCAGTTGTTAAGTTAGTAACACGGTTGTTAAGTCAATCTGGCTTCCCCATTGACTTTGCTTGTCAGAAAGTCACAAAAAGTGATTCACATGACTCTGGGACATTGCAACCGTCATAAGTATGAGTCAGGGGCCAAGCATCTGAATTTGGATAACGTGGCCCTGCTTCAGTCATAAGTGTGAAAAACGGTCATACGTCTCTTTTTTCAGTTCCATTGTAACTTTGAACAGTTACTAAATGAATTATTATAAGATAATAATAATTAGTAGTAGTAGTAGTAGTAAAGTTGGAAGGGACCTTGGAGGTCATCTAGTCCAACCCCCTGATCAGGCAGGAAACCCTATACCATTTCAGACAAATGGCTGTCCAGTCTCTTCTTAAAAACCTCCAGTGTTGGAGCATTCACTGCTTCTGGAGGCAGGTGGTTCCCCTGGTTAATTGTTCTCACTGTCAGGAAGTTCCTCCTTAGTTCTAGGTTGCTTCTCTCCTTGATGAGTTTCCATCCGTTGCTTCTTATCCTGCCTTCAGGGGCTCTGGAGAACAGCTTGACTGCCTCTTCTTTGGGGCAGCCCCTGAGATACTGGAAGGCTGCTATCCTGTCCCCCCTCATCCTTCTCTTCATTAAACTCTGGTTCTCCTATCTTCCAATTTGTCTTCTGAACCTAACTTTTTTCCAATTCTTGTGAGGGTTAATTCCCACTTCTAGTTTTGACACCATCTTACGTCTTATTTACTGCTCTGAATGCCAAATCCGTAAGAGAAATATGTTTGAAAAAATATTTTTTAAAAAATTATCAGCGGCAAGGGGAACAACTACTTCTCCCAACTATCCTAGGTCAGGAAACAATTGGTTGTTTGTTAGTTTGCTTAAACTAGACATATCCAATTCCAGCAACTGTTCCTTATATGTTTTAGCCTCCAGTCCCCTGATCATCTTTGTTGCTCTTCTCTGCACTCTTTCTAGAGTCTCAGCATCTTTTTTACATTGTGGTGACCAAAACTGGATGCAGGATTCCAGGTATGGCTTCACCAAGGCCTTGTAAAGTGGTATTAACACTTCATGTGATCTTGAGTCTGTCCCTCTGTTAATGCAGCCCAGCACTGTGTTGGCTTTTTTGGCAGCTGCAGCACATGGCTGGCTCATATTTAAGTGATTGTCCACTGGGACACCAAGATCCCTCTCACAGTTACTACTATTGAGCCAAGTACCCCCTATACTGCATCTGTGCATTTGGTTTTTCTTGCCTAAATGTAGAACCTTCCTTTTTTCACCATTGAATTTCATTTTGTTAGATAGCGCCAGTGTTCCAGTCTGTCCAGATCCTTCTGTATCTTAAGCCTGTCTTCTGGAGGGTTGGCTATTCCTGCCAGCTTGGCGTCGTCTGCAAATTTGATGAGTTCCCCATCTATCATAAGTCACTTTTTTTCAGTTCCACTGTAACTTTGAACAGTCACTAAACAAATGATTATAAGTTGGAGACTACCTGCAGAGAGATATTTGTGCATCCTGAGTTACTATTTATTTGTTTATTGTGAGATTTAGTTTAGTTTTGCGAAAAAGATTTTTCACCTCATCTCAAGCATAGGTTTAGGCCGCCTTCGAAAAAGGCTCAGAAATGTAGAATATTATTACCGCTCTGATGAGGGAAGAGCTTTACAAAAGGGGGGGGAAATAAAGGAAGGAACAGGGATGGAAACTCATGTTTCTGTGATTCATGCATGTTTTCTTTCTTACTGAGTTGGGCAGCCCTGAAAACAAAATCAAAATCAAAATAGTTTAACGAAGACAAGGACCGGAGTGACAGGATAGCAGACTTCCAATCTCTCAAGGGCTGCCCCAAAGAAGAGGGAGTCAAGCTATTCTCCAAAGCCCCTGAAGGCAGGACGAGAAGCAACGGATGGAAACTCACCAAGGAGAAAAGCAACCTGGAACTAAGGATTTCCTGACAGTCAGAACAATTAGTCAGTGGAACCACCTGCCTCTAGAAGCGGTGGATGCTCCAACACTGGAAGTTTTTAAGAAGAGACTGGACAGCCATTTGTCCGAAATGGTATAGGGTTTCCTGCCTGATCGGGGGGTTGGACTAGATGACCTTCAAGGTCCCTTCCAACTTTATTATTGATCATCGCACAGTTCAGACTGGATTTGGCCTTTTTGTCTACCTTTCGAGTCCTTACCCAGGACCTGGGATAGGCAGATGCGGATGTTTGATTGTATTACAGATCTCGTTGCAGGATGGAAGCAGTTCCTAATAAGGCCGCCTTTTGCAATTGACTAATAGCGAATTTGTCAATGCCAATGGTGTTCAAGTGGTGCTCCAGTTGTTTTGGGATTGCACCCAAGGCGCCTATGACTATTGGTACTACCCTTGCTTGCCTTTGCCACAGTCTTTCTATTTCTATTTGTAGGTCTTTGTATTTTGTAATCTTCTCAGTTCTTTCTCGTCTATTCTGCTGTCTCCAGGCACTGCCACGTCCACAATCCAGACTTTTTTGTGGACGTGGCAGTGCCTGGAGACAGTAGAATAGACGAGGAAGAACTGGAGAATATTATTATTATTATTATTATTCGTTTCATGACTCTTTGAAGTCATAACAGCACCAAAACAGGGACATGTGACTAGTCCTCACTGCAACCTGGCTGCAGCATCCCCACCGCCCTGTGATCAGAACTTAGTTGGTCGGCAACCGGCATGAATTGCTGATGGCTGCAGAATCCTGGGTTGATGGGATTGCCATTCGCCACCTTCCCGGTCAACTTTCGACAAACAAAGTCAACGAAGGAAGTTGGATTTCCTTAACAACTATGTGGCTCATTCAACAACTGTTAAGATTTTCTTAACAATTGTGGCCAAAAGGTTGTAAAATCGAGTGTGGTTTACTTAACACCTGTCTTGCTTAGCAATTGTGGGCGTTAAGTTGAGGATTACCTATATAACAGTGTTTCCCAACCTCAGCAATGTAAGAGGTGCGGGTTTCAAAACCCAAAATTCCCCCGCCAGAATGAAGTTCGGATGTCTTAAAAATTGCTGAGGTTGAGAAACGTTGTTCTAAATTCGATCGGCTGCATTGGCACAGCACATTTAACCTAGTTACTCATTCACCCAGATTGTTATTAATTAAAGTTCAGACGCTTACAGAATAGGTCCATCGCTTGAAAGGACACCGCTTGGTTTGAACGTTCCTATTCAAGGAGTGACAATCAAGATGCTATCAGAAGAACGATGGCTTAAACATATTCACAGTATGTTTCGGCAAGATGCATTTCTGGATTTGTTAGCCAAGGTGTTGGTAAGACATTTGTGAGAAGCCAAGGAACCAGTCCTCACTTAAAGAAGATGTTCCTAGAAGTTACAGCACTGAAAATAAGAAACGCTACTGGAGAGATTAAAATTGCATAGGCATTTTCGCCCCGGGGAATTTTGTCATTTTAAAAAGCTAGTTTTGCCTGTAAAGACTGAAGAAAATTGCTTTAGGGATGCTGTGATTTCAAGCCAGCTAGCCTGAACTGATCTTGAAAAGCATCAAGAGCAACAGAGAAGTGCAGAGAAGAGCAACGAAGATGATTAGGGGGCTGGAGGCTAAAACATGTGAAGAACGGTTGTGAGAACAGGGCATGGCTAGCTAGTGAAGAAAAGGACTGGGGGGGACATGATAGCGGTCTTCCAATAATTGAGGGAAGAACAGAACAGAACAGAATATATGGAATGGAATAGAATAGAATAGAACAGAACAGAAAATATGGAATGGAATGGAATAGAATAGAATAGAATAGAATAGAAAATATGGAATGGAATGGAATAGAATAGAATAGAAAATATGGAATAGAATGTTTACTATCCTTCTATTAATGTAGGCTAGGGGTGTCCAACCGTGGCCACTTTAAGACCTGTGGACTTCAACTCCCAGAATCCCCCAGCCTCTTCTGTAAATGGGGAGGGGGGAATGGTTGAAAGGCCCTGCCTCTGTTGATCTACAGAGGGATGGAGGGGTTTCCCCCCCTTTTAAAATATATTTTATTGGTTTTTAACAATAACAATCTCCCGTGTCTGATGTACAGCATGTTATCTTGGCTTATGTATTTGAAAAAAAAAGGCAATAATAATTAATTCACAGTCAATAATGATTAAATTGGATAATTCCACAATTAGTGTATGAATTAAGATAAGATAACCTTTATTGTCATTTTTATACTGTGGGCACAATGGCACACATCAAAAATGAAATTTACTTGCCCGCTCTCCAAGTGAAACACATACATGACGCACACCTAAGCATACTATGAACAATACATTTCTTTGATCGTCCCTTCTCCCATTTGTATTCTCCTTCTTCAACCTTAAGCAAATATCATTCTTAATATTTTCAATATCTAAAGGATTAAATATAGACTTTTTTTCGTATTTGTACAGATAATTGTACAGATGGAGTTCTGTTGTCCCCCCCCCCGCTTTTTTGCTTTGACTGGAATTCAAAAAAGAGCCAGCAAAGGAGCTGGTTTTGTAGACGGCTTTTTTTCATGGCGTTTGAGTAAATAGGTAGGAATTCCCAAGGCACCAGGAGGCGAAAGAGTTAGCAGGGGAAGCAATTCCTTTTATATGAATGGTGTGTGATCCAGTGGATTTTCTCTCCCACTCTCTTTTTTTAGTAGATCTTGTGCAGCAAGGGTGTCCCAGCATGGCCACTTCAAGACCTGTGGATGGAGTGGAGTGGAATGGGATGGGATGGAATAGAATAGAATAAAGAAAATATGGAATGGAATATAGAATAGAATAGAATAGAATAGAATAGAATAGAATAGAATAGAATAGAATAGAATAGAATAGAAAATATGGAATGGAATCGAATGGAACGGAACGGAACAGAACAGAATAGAAAATATGGAATAGAATAGAATGGAATGGAATGGAATAGAATAGAATAGAATAGAATAGAATAGAATAGAATAGAATAGAATAGAATAGAATAGAAAATATAGAACAGAACAGAACAGAATAGAGAATGGAGTGGAATGGAATGGAATAGAATGGAGTGGAATAGAATAGAGCTGGAAGGGACCTTGGAGGTCTTCCAGTCCAGCCCCCTGCTCAAGCAGGAGAAGCCCAGTATATTTCCACTGGTCAAAAGCCACTGGGCAGGCTTCAATCCACATTTGGTGTCACCTTTGGGGGGAAAAAAAGCAGCTCTCGATAAAATCCCAGATCCATTCCCCCTGGTCCTTGATAAACAAGAGCAGACATTTCGAGTCTGATCTTCTGGCTGAGATGGCTTCTCTGTCTGGGGACAGAAATGAACGGTCTTCCGTAGTCCCATAAAGTGCTAGTAAACCTTCTCCAGAAGAAGGCCCCGTTTTGCAGCACGCTCTGCTGTGACACTAATGTGCAGGACTACCAACGCAAAGATAGATTTTACTGGAAACCGGAAAGGAAATTGCATCTTTAATAATTTAACCAGGGCAGTTTGGGAGGAGCTGCCAGGTTGTGGTCTTGGTGCCGTCAGAAAAATCCCACCATCTGTTCCTGGAAATCTGGCTGGAGCTCCGTTGGCTCAGCCAAGAGGGGCAAGGGCTGCACGGCTGCGTCTAGACCAGGGTGAAAGGTTGAAAGGCTGCAAACTCTGGAGCATGTTTGCAGCGCCTGCATGGGGATGCAAAATGGAAAATGGATCCATAATGATAATTGATAGGGAATTGTTGGACTGGCACGGTGGAAAAAAAGCTGTGTTCAGTTAATAAGTATAGAATTCATCTTCTTATCTGTTCTATTTACCTTCATTTGTAGAGCTACCTCTGAAAGGAAAGCATGAGTCCCAATCTGCTATTGTTTTCTCACAGGCAATTTGATGGCCTTCCACTCTGAAGGATTGATCTGACTTCTCAGGGCCTCTTGGGGTGTCCCCCACCCTGGCCATCGGCCTGTTCTGGTCCCCTGTCCAGGCAGATCACTTCGTCTTGGCTCTTCTCCAGCGGATCAGTTCACTTCTGCAGCCTCAGGGCTGAGACTCTGGAAGGAGTGCAGAGAAGAGCCATGAAGATGATCAGGGGACTGGAGGCTAAAACATACGAAGAACGGCTGCAGGTCTTGGGTCTGGCTAGTCTAAAGAGAAGAAGAAATAGGGGAGACGTGATAGCAGCGTTCCAGTATCTGAGGGGCTGCCCCAAAGAAGAGGAGGGGGTCAAACTATTCTCCAAAGCACCAGAGGGCAGGACGAGAAACAATGATTGGAAACTGATCAAAGAGAGAAGCAACCTGGAATGAAGGAGAAACTTCCTAGCAGGAAGGACAATTAACCAGTGGAACAGCTGGCCTCCAGAAATTGTGGGCACTCTGAGGTCCCTTCCAGCTCTATTCTGATTTATTGATTCATTGATTGAATTAACCAGTGGAACAGCTGGCCACCAGAAATCGTGGACGTTCCATCACTGGAAGTTTTTAAGAAGAGACTGGACAGTCACTTCTTGTCAGAGATGGTATAGGTTCTCCTGCTTGAGCAGGGAGCTGGACTAGAAGACCTCCAAGGTCCCTTCCAGTTCTACTCTACTCTACTCTAGTCTACTCTACTCTATAACAACCAGTGGAACAGCTTGCCTCCAGAAATCATGGACGTTCCATCACTGCAGGTTTTCAAGAAGAGACTGAACAGCCATTTGTCTGAGATGGGACAAGGTTTCCTGCCTGAGCATGGGGTTGGACTAGATGACCTCCAAAGTCCCTTCCAACTCTGTTATTCTGTTAGTCTGCTACTGCTACTTACGTTTTCATGTGGAGCTTCCGGTGGGAGGCGACGGCGATGGCGGCTAGCTTTTAGCCGTCCAGCTGGGGAAGTGTCAGAGCCGCGGAGCGCAGCGCGCATCAGCTGGCCCGCGGCTCGGAAATCCCTTCCCGGGCAAAGGGAAGGGATAGAGAACGCAAGAGTAGAGGTAGAACCCCTGAACCCCCTCTGGATTTATTTCTAGAGGGGGTGAAAGGAGTGTTCCCTCGGAGCTCTTGCTGATCTCCGCCTCCCAGCTGTTTTTGCTTCCTTGGAAGCAAAAGAAACCGCCGCTTCTATCTCCGTGTTTACAGCATTTTGGTGAGTAATTTTTAAACGGACGGAGCAGTTTAAAGGACTTTTTCTTATATTTTAGGTGTTTATTTTTTTATCTTTTGATTTTTACTATTTTTCCTCCTTTTCTTTGTTATACTAGTGAAAGGACTTAAGATGGCGTTTTGAAAGTGTCGGAGTTTTTTTTTCCTTTCTCTTTTGTTTTACTTTCCCTTTTTAAGGATTGTTTTTTGCTTTTGCTTTTGCTTTTGGCTTAGAATTTTTTTTTTGAATTGTTTGCTCTTTTATTACTTATTCTTGGGATTTATTCTGGACTTTTAATGATTATAGTTTGTCTCTTTTTAAAAATTCTTTTTTTCTTTTTTTCCTCCTCCCTTTTTGGCTGGAGGGGAAAGGGAAGTGACAATTGTGCTTTTTAAAATGGCTTCAAAGAGGCAGCAGCCTTCCTCAGTACCCAAGGTTATTTCTTCTCCTATAACTTCCACTGCACAGCTACAACAACAATCTAAACATGCACCACCGGCTCAGCCACCACCCTCCCCTCCTCTACCTGGACTTTCAGTGCAAGAGGTTAGAGGCATAATGGGAGAGATTGTAGTTCAAATGAGAGAGGAAATGACTCAATTTGTTTCACAGATTAAATCAGAAATTAAATCTGATCTCAAAGAAGAGATAACGGGGATAAAGTCTAAATTGCAAGAAAATAATAATGAATTACGACAAGATATACTGGCAGCTGTTTCAGGTTTGGCTACTGTGGTGGTTAAGCTCGATGCAAGGCTTGAGGAAGTGGAAGACAAAGTTGACTCTTTAGATGACAAAATTCAAGACGTGGAAAGGAAGGTGGACTCCTCACAAGAAGATATTTTGATGTTTCAATACAGACAAATGGAGTATGCTCTGAGGATTAGAGGCCTCAAGGAAGATATGAATCAAGATTTGATGGAGGTGGTTCTTAGTGATCTGGCGCTGGCTTTGGATATGGATAAAGGAGAATTACAGAGAGAAGTAGAAAAAATTTATAGACTCAACTCCTGGATTGCTAAGCAGAAGAATTTGCCCAGAGATGTGGTGATTTACTTTACAAAGAAGTCCCTGCGGAATGAGATTATACAAGCTTTTTACAACAAAAGATTTCAGATTGCCGCCCAAGATGTCATCATTCTAAAGGAAATCCCATCTAAAATTTTAAGAAGTAGGAAAGACTTTGCTTTTTTAACCAATGAGCTTAAAGCTAGATCGATGCCATTCAGATGGGAAATTCCGATGGGTATCGTTTTGAGCCATGCTGGGACACGTTACAGATTGAACACAGTTGACAAAGCTAGAGATTTCTATACTTCGGTCCTGAGTGCAGGCTCAACTTCATCTGGTCGGAAATCTTTGAGTGCTAAGGAACCTGAGCAGCAATCTGAGGCACTAGATTTGGTTTCCGCAGGGATGATAGAAGTGGCAAAGCAACGCCAAACGGAGGCTAAAGAGCAGAGGATGACTCGTGCAGCTTATAAGCGTAAAGAGAAAGAGCAACGTAAAAAAGAGCCCAAAGAGAATTCTCCTGGAAGTGCATCACCGCCGGTGGGAGGAGCAAGACCCAAGAGTTATGCAACACACGCAGCTCTGTCAGAGTTTGATGGTGTCTTCTCCAGGCTGCGTGCCAAGGGAGATGGCAAAGTTTTTGACCTGGAATGTTAATGGATTGAATTCTCCTCAGAAACGGAAAAAAATCTTTTATTATTTGAAACAACATACCAATGATGTTATTTGTTTACAGGAAACTCATATTCTACTTAAAGATCAGAAATATTTAGTTAATGCTCGTTTGGGATCTCATTTTATATCTCCTGCACCTGGGAAGAAAGGGGGAGTTGTTATATATGTCAAACAAAACCTGCCAGCTTGTCTGGTAGAATCAGATCCCCAGGGGAGATATGTGATGATTGAACTTGGTATTTATGGTAAGAAAGTACTTATAGTTGGACTTTATGCTCCAAATCAACAACAGGAACAATTTTATAAACAGTTACACCAAAAAATAACTTTGCTTGATTATAGATCGGTGGTATTAATGGGTGATTGGAATGGTGTCTTAGATACACAAAGGGATAAGAAAGGTTCCTCTCCTTTTCTTAAACAAGCAAGGCTACCTAAAGCCTTTTTTGATATGAAAGAAGACTGGGAATTAAGGGACTATTGGCGGGAACGTAATCAAGAGGAGAGAGACTTTACTTTTTTTTCTGACAGACACCAATCTTTTTCAAGAATTGACTTTTTCTTGATTACCACGGATTTGTATAATAAAGTAAAGAATGTAAAGATTTTTCCTAGATCACTGACGGATCATAGTCCAGTTTGGATGGAGTTGATTCAAGAGAAAGAGGAAAGAAGATCCTGGAGAGTTAATGAAAATTTGTTTAGACAAGAGAAGAATGTTCAAAAACTAAAGGAGTGTTTAAAGGACTATTTTGCTTTGAATATGTATAAGGGGACTTCAATGTCAATGGTATGGGATGCAGGTAAAGCATTTATGCGCGGTGTTTTGATAAAAATGAATAATTTTTATAAGCGAAATCAGACTCAGAAACGTAGAGAACTTGAAGATGAAATTAAACTAAAAGAAAGGGCTTTGATTCTAAATCCTTCTGATGAAAGTACTAAAGAATCTGTAAAGTTATTAAGGTCACAATTTAATATGTTGATAGCAGATCAAGCTGCAACCAATTTATTATTTATGAAACAAAATACATTTTGTAATGCTAATAAGCCGGGGAGATGGTTGGCTTATCAATTAAGAAAGAAACAGAGACTGAGAATAATAGAGAAAATAAATTATAAGGGTAAACTAGTTTCTCAGAAGGAATTAATTAAAAAATCTTTTTTGGATTATTATCAAAACCTATACAAATCTACTAATGTACAACTGTTAGATATAAATAAATATTTAGCTGAGGCAAGTTTTCCTAAACTGACTGAGGATCAGAAATATGAAATTAATGGTTTAATTACTAAGGAGGAAATCGCCTCAGCAATTCAACAATTGAAATTAGGGAAAGCACCGGGTACGGATGGGTTAACAGCTGTTTATTATAAAGCTTTAATGGAGGAGATGATTCAACCATTAAATGATCTTTTTAATGGTATCTTACAGGGTTTAGAGATTCCTCCTTCATGGCGTAGTGCTTTTATATCATTGATTCCAAAGGAGGATCAAGATCTTACTTTACCAAAAAACTATAGGCCTATATCTCTTTTAAACGTGGATTATAAGATATTTGTAAAAATTTTGGTAAATAGGCTTATGAGGGTGGTGCATCATCTTGTGCATAAAGATCAATCAGGGTTTATAACAGGAAGGTATATGAAAAACAATGTTAGACAAATTATTAACTTATTAGAATACTTAGATAAGAACAACCAAGTTCCTGCAGGGCTCATATTTTTAGATGCTGAAAAAGCATTTGACCAACTGAATTGGCATTTTATGCTAAGAGTAATGGAAGAAATGAATTTTGGTGAAAACATATTACAAGCCCTTAAGGTAATATATCAAAAACAAACAGCACAACTTATTGTTAATGGAGGTTTGTCGGAGGTTTTCACAATAGAGAAAGGTACTAGACAGGGGTGTCCTTTATCGCCATTGTTGTTTGTTTTAACATTGGAAATATTATTGATTAAAATTCGAGAGTCTCAGGAAATTAAAGGAATATATGTTAATAAAAAAGAATATAAGTTGAGAGCTTTTGCGGATGACTTGGTTGTTACTTTGTCGCAACCTGATTATTCTGTAGTAAACTTATTACAGTTGATTCACCATTATGGTTTGGTCTCGGGTTTTAAGATTAATGTAAATAAGACTAAAATTTTACCTAAAAATTTGTCGAGTCAGGAGAAGCAGATTTTGGTTAACTCGACGGGTTTTGAGATTGTTAATAAGGTAAAATATTTGGGGGTGATGCTGTCTGTTTCTAATGCAAAACTATTTAAAAATAATTATGAAAGGTTGTGGGTCGGGGTACAGAAAGACTTGAAGAATTGGGAAAAGCTGCAATTATCCCTCATGGGAAGAATTGCAGTGATAAAAATGAATATTCTACCCAAGTTTCTTTTTTTGTTTCAAATGTTACCAATTTTGAAAAATGAGATTAATTTAAATGAGTGGCAGAAGGGTCTCAATAAATTTATTTGGGCAGGGAAAAAACCAAGGGTTAAGTTCAAAATTATGCAAGACTTCCGTGAGAGGGGTGGACTCAAGGTACCAAATTTGAAATTATATTATGATGCGGTGGTTTTAACATTAATTAGTGACTGGGTAAATTTGACAAATTCTGAGATACTTTATCTAGAGGGATGGGATTTACTTTATGGGTGGCATGCCTATTTAATATTTAATAAAAAAATAGATTGGGCTTTTAAATCTCATATTTTAAGAATTTCTTTACTTAGGATTTGGAGAAAATATTATAAAAGTGATTTTAAAGTACCATTATGGGCTATACCTTGGCATGCGATAGAAGGAATAAAAAGAGGGGTTAAAATGGATATGGTGTCTTACAGACAGTTACTTAAATGGGATGGACAAAACTGGCAATTAAAATCACGGGAAGAATTAGCACAAGAAAATTTTACTTATTCTTGGTTCCAATATAGGCAACTACTAGATAGATGGAAGATGGATTGTAAGGTGGGTTTTCTTAGAGAAGATGAAAATCTTATTAAGCAACTGAAGGATCAAAGACAAACCCACATTAAGAGAATTTATGGGGTTTTAGTTGAATTGGACTCAGAAACGGAACTAATTAAAGATTGTATGATTAGATGGGCGCAGAACTTTGGTGAGCCAGTTTCATTGGACACCTGGGAAACTATTTGGGTGAGAAATGTCAAATTTACTCAAGCACAGAATCTAAGGGAGAATTTTTATAAAATGTTTTATAGATGGCACCTTGATCCACAAAAAATGTCTTACATGTACCCTGACGTGCAACCTAAATGTTGGAGATGTGGTTATAAGGAGGCTTCCTATTATCATATTTGGTGGTCATGTAGAGAGATAAAAGCATTTTGGATCAAAATATGGTGGAATATCCAGAGAATTTTTAGAAGGAGGGTAAAATTTACTCCGCAATTATTTTTGTTAGGTATTGTTACAGATTGTGATACAAAGGAGGTTGTATTGATGTTAAACTTGATCACAGCCGCGAGGCTGTTAATTGGACAATATTGGAAGAAGGAATCTTTGCCTACATTGCAGGAATGGTTTTTTAAAGTAGCTTATCTGGCAGAAATGGCAAAGATTTCGGCTTTCTTAAAGCAACAAACGCAAGAGAAGTTTTTTGCTATCTGGGACAAATGGATAAAATTTATACAATTTAGATTGGGTATATAAAAATATTATATAGCTTTTTCATAAGTTTTATTTTTATATATATTATAGATATCTTTTTTATATATATAAATATAAAGTTTTTAATTTAATTTTTATTTTTATTTTTTTTTTTTTATTATTATTATTTCTTAAGCCTATATTCTGCTCTGGGAAGCTCAGGGGGGGGGAAGGGAGGGTTTTTGGGAGGGGTGTGGGGTGGGGGGTTTTTTTTATATGTATTGTTTAATTTTTTTTTCTTTTGTATATGTTGTTTTTTGTTCTGTATTGTTCTTGTTTTTTTTTGTAAAATTTATAAAACTTTTAATAAAAAAAAAAAAAAAAAAAAATTGTCTTCATGTGTATCTCTGCACTCATTCTGCCAGTCTGACTTAGGCCACCACAAGAGAAAACTGCCACAGAGGCAGCGTTAGAGGCCCTCGGCCACGCAGCTGAGCGCTGGCAAGGAGAACATGGGTCCTTGTCCTGGTTCTGCTAAAAGCAAAACGTGGCACGCCAAATCACAATTCCTCCATTGTCTTTTAAGGGAATTCCTCGGGTGCCTCACGGCCGAGGTGGAATCAAAAAACCTGGGCAAGTTTACAAAGGGGAGATCGATCTATCTATCTATCTATCTATCTATCTATCTATCTATCTATCTATCTATCTATCTATCTATCTATCTATCTATCATCTGCCTTATCATCTATCTATCTATCATCTATCACAGTGGTTCTCAACCTTTCTAATGCCGCGACCCCATAATACAGTCCCCCATGTTGTCGTGATCCCCAACCACTTATACATCACCGGGTCCCAGGGGCGTGGCCAAAGAAAAGGGGGGAAAAATGGCGGACAGCCTTGTTTGGCGACCCCCGTGAAATGGTCATTTGACCCCAAATGGGGTCCCGACCAACAGGTTGAGAACCACTGATCGATCATATCTATCTATCTATCAATCATCTATCATCTATCTATCTATCTATCTATCTATCTATCTATCTATCTATCTATCTATCTATCTATCTATCTATCTATCCATCCATTCATCCACTGACCCACCCACTTATCATCTAAATGGCCAACTGAGGAATCCTGGGAGTTGAAGTCCACAAGTCATAAAAGGGCCAAGTTTGAAGGCCCCTGGCTTAGAAGAAACCTCAACATGTCTTCCTTGCTGTGGAGGGGATCTTCGTAGTCTTTCTTCTGCAAGCCAAAAATAAAATGAAGAAGTCCTTTTAAATCAGGGGTTCCCCAACCTTTCTGGGTTGGCAGCTTGGGGCAGGCACTGACGGGGCCGCCGCGCATGAACAGGGCCATGATTGCATGCGTAATTCAAACGGGGCCACGAGTGTCCAAGTGATGCTCGGTTGACACTAGCACAAGTGGGGGAGTGCGTTCGTGGCAACACTAGTGCCTGCCCAAGGATCACAGCATTGCTAGCGCCCGCCCGACGCCACAACGCTAGTGCGAGGGGGATGCAAGCACGCACATGCACGTGCACTGGCCAGCCACTCACGCGGCCCAGCGGCCAACAGCCCCCGGCCCAGTTGTGGACCACAGGTTGCTAACGCGTTTTAGACACCAAGAACTGAGAGGACGCAGCAACAAAGACGGCAAACAATTTGAGTTCGAAAGTTTTTATTACTCCGATGATTATTTTACAGCGTACAGCGATTCAGGATGTCCCATAAACAAAACAGAATTGCCATGAAAAATTGTCCTTTAAATTTTTTCCCCCCCGCTTTGCATTCATTCTCACGCCAAAAATAGCAGGAGAAAGCAGCCCACCCCCTCATTATGAAATATCTAGAGGTCCTCCTACATCCATTTCCCCCTTTGCAATCTTTCCTTATTAAAGCAAAGTAATAATAATAATAATAATAAAAAAACAAATACGATAAATGATTAAATTAAGGTTGATTTTTTTCCAAACAAAATAAATACATCTTCACATTTTTCTTTAAAAAATAAAAAGGTCGTTTTCTAAGGAAAATCACTTTCAAAATGGTTTTGACACAGGATTTTGACCGCTTGGTCATGCAGGGGCCTTCAAACGTGGCCCTTTGATGACTTGTGGACTTCAACTCCCAGAATTCCTCAGCCAGGCACGCGTGCCTGGCTGAGGAATTCTGGGAGTTGAAGTCCACAAGTCATCAAAGGGCCACGTTTGAAGGCCCCTGGCTTAGTGGTTCTGTGAAAACTCGTGAGATGTCCAAGCTCGGCCAATTTTAATCCTGGTGGACTTTAATTCCCAGAATTCCACAATTCGGAGAGTTGAAGTCCACCAGTCTTCAAAGTCGCCAAGCTTGGACACCCTTGCTCTGGATGGTTAGAGTTTGGTGAAGTATTGATGATTAGCCACGAATTTCCACTAAATACTTTTGATATCAAACCCGAGAATATATCCACAGGGACCGAACTAGGAATGAAGACTGCCGTCCCAAAACACGTGGGAAGAAGGCCGTCCTGGCAATGAAATCGGCAAATGGGCGCCACCGCAATTTTGCTGGCGAGTTCTGCAATGCAGTGCAGATGTGTCAGGACAGCTTCCAAAATGCTGGTTAGAAACACGCCAAGTTGTAGCCAGGTCGTCCGCATGGTTTGAGGTTGAGGAAATGTCTTCCATCGTCCTGCCCGTTTTTGTGGAGGAAAAAATGGGATTGCTTTCCCATCACCACAGAGCAAAGCTTTACTGGCTTCAGTAAATTAAGAATTCGTTCAACAACGTGGTCCCTTCCCCCCCCACTTTAAAGAACTTAAAAGGCTCTTAATCCCTAATTAGATCAGATTCAAGAACCCAATGTGGATAATTCGCAGGGGTGCGAATCTATCCGCGGGCCTTTTGCAAGCAGGCAGGCAGGTATCGCCTTCACCTGCTCACACCAATCTCTTTTGTGGAGCCCAACTTTTTCTGGAAGCACATGAGCAAACAAAACACACAGGTGCTTCTGAAGCACTGCAGGACCTGCGATAACAGACCGGACCTCATTCCAGATTAACGTTCATACTAAGAAAGGCCAACTTAAAAAAAAAAAAAAAAAAAAGCTCTTCCCCATGGCATCCAAATATGTCTGTGAGGATCACAGTTTTAGAGAAGAGACTGGACAACCACTTGTCTGAAATAGTCTAGTGCAGGGCTAGGCAACCTTGGCTCTTTTGACTCGTGGACTTCAACTCCCAGAATTCCTGAGCCAGCCATGCTGAGGGGAAAGGGAGAGGTTGCCATGCTGGCTCAGGAATTCTGGGAGTTGAAGTCCACGAGTCATGAGGGGGCCATAGTCCCCCCATGCTGGCTCAGGAATTCTGGGAGTTGAAGTCCACGAGTCATGAGGAGGCCATAGTTTCCCCCGGCTGGCTCAGGAATTCTGGGAGTTGAAGTCCACCAGTCATAAAAGGGCCAAGTTTGAAGACCCCTACCTAGGCCTAGAGTCTAGACCCTGGGTAGGCCACCTTGGCTCTTTTATGACTGGTGGACTTCAACTCCCAGAATTTCTCAGCCAGCTATGCTGAGGGGAAAGGGAGAGGTTTCCAAGCTGAGCCATGCTGGCTCAGGAATTCTGGGAATTGAAGTCCACCAGTCATAAAAGAGCCAAGCTTGCCTATCCCTGGCCTAGGGTTTCCTGCCTGAGCAGGGGGTTGGACTAGAGGACCTCCAAGGTCCCTTCCAACTGTTATTTCGCTGTTCTATTATTCTGCTTCCCCATATGGCCGGAATAAACTGGGCCAAGGAGCACAGGCTCTGCAGTAGACTAGGCCGCCAATTCTTTTGCTCATTTGTTAAGTGAGTTTTGTCCCATTTTACAACCTTTCCTGCCACAGTTGTTAAGTTAGTAACAGGGATCACATGACTCTAGGACACTGAGATAAAGATGAGTCAGTCACCAAGCGTCTGAATTTGGATTATGTGATTTTACGGCAGCCGTTAAAAACAGAGATACGTCCCTTTTTTCAGTGCCTTCGGTCACTGAACAAGCTATTTGTAAGCTGAGGACTATCTTTGTTTGAGATGCCTTCCAGACTCTCTGGGTAGTATAAGAAATAGTATAGGCCTTCTGCGAGAGCAGGGGGTTGGACTAGAAGACCTCCAAGGTCCCCTTCCAACTCTGTTACTGTTACTCTCGAGAAATAGGGTCCTGACAATCTTTTAAGGTGATCAACTGTCCTCCTTTAGGGAGGACCGTCCTCCTTTTGTAAGTTCTGTCCTCCCTCGAAAAGTGTCCTCCTTTTCGATATTTGAAGATTAATCTGCAAATTAATCTGCATTCCGGCACTTTTTTTTAATGGGTTTTGTTTTCAACTTTTGCATGAGCTGTGCTACTCCCGCCACTGGCTTTCAAAAGCCAATAGGAATTGCTGCTGAGCGCGCCAAAACACCCGGCTGGCAAACTTTGCACATGCAAGTTGTCTGTATTTTGGTTGCAATGAATAAAATGTTTCTTTTATTTACGATATTTTTTTTCTTCCATTTATTTGTGTCCTCCTTTTCATTGTAAAAAAAGTTAAATCTTTGCAGTGTCCAAGAGAACTTCTCGATTTGTTTGACAAAATGGTAACGGGAAGACATCGTCCGAAGTTTCACTTCAGGGAGAATTCCACGGAATTGTGGAATTATCCCCTTAATTATGTCTAGGCCTGCTCTCTCGTCTTTGCCCAGCCTTTAGCTTCAGTTGAGAATCAGGAAAGGCCTCTCCAATGGAACGACGGCTTCTAATCCATTCGGAATCTCCCATGAGATACCCCAAAGGATCTATTCTCTCCCTGCCATAATTCTGGGGCAAAATTAAGGTCTATGTTCCTCATACAATACCTCAATTAGCTCAGGAACCCATTCTACCCAGCCCCTAAGGCAGTGTTTCTCAACCTTGACCATTTTAAGGCATGTGGACTTCAACTCCCAGAATTCCACAGCCAGCAATGCTGGCTGTGGAATTCTGGGAGTTGAAGTCCACATGCCTTAAAATGGTCAAGGTTGAGAAACACTGCTGTAAGGGAAATATCTGATTCCTTAAAACTGCAAGAATGCTTGGAAGAAAACCACGATCTGGGGTAGGGATCTGGGGTGGCCTGAAATGGGATCCTGGTTGAAAAAAAGAGAGAACTTGGTCTGTCTGCCAAATTCTAATTCAGGTTGGTCCCAATTCTGAGTGAAAAGGATTAAAAGTCGTGGGAAATGGCTTATATTCTAAGTTACATTCATTCATTTCTGGAAGAGCTTCTTAACGGTCTGAGGAGAGAAATAACGACGCCCGACGGAAAGATCTCCTAAGGATCCGCAGTAATTTCTACAGGCCACATCCAGGATCTCACTCCTTTACTGATTAATTTCTGTAATTCACACTCTAACTCCTTTTAAATCAAAGAGAGAAACCCATCAAGGAGAGAAGCAACCTGGAACTAAGGAGAAATTTCCTGACAGTCAGAACAATTAACCCGCGGAACCACCTGCCTCCAGAAGCGGTGAATGCTCCAACACTGGAAGTTTTTAAGAAGAGACTGGGCAGCCATTTGTCTGAAATGGTATGGGGTTTCCTGCCTGAGCAGGGGTTGGACTAGATGACCTCCAAGGTCCCTTCCAACTCTGTTACTATTACTATTATTATCAAAGAGCACTCAAAACGCCAATATAAAAGGGGAAAAAGAAACAAAAATCTATCTCAGATTGAGCTAGTGACTGTGTACATCAGGGCTGTCAAACTCGCAACATCATGTGACGCAACTTTTTTTTGCCATTGCACGTTTTCATTCGGATGCCTCCGGCCTGTTGGCTGGCAGTTTGACACCCCTGGCATAGATGCATCTATTTAGTTCCCCTTTTAACAAAAGGGAAGCTGTTTGGCATGCCCCTCTAGCAGGATCTCTCCTCTACCACCCTGTGATCTCCTAGTGGTCTCCTATCCCAGTAGTAACCAACTCTGCTTTGCTTTTCAAGTTTGGCTAAATGCTACTCGCACAAAACTGAACAGCAAAAGCCAGGGAGATCAAGAAAAACCAAAACAACAACAACAACAACAACCCATCATTAATCAAACCAGGAAAGGCTCCTTAACATGACGATCTTGCCTTCTTTGCAAAAAGTAGAAAATCGTGTTTTTGTAAGGGATATTTTTCTCCGGGGCTAAGAAAAACAGAAGCTGAAATGCAGGGTCAAAGAAGAGCTTGTAAAACACAGGTAAGACCTCAATTTACAACAACGGAGCCCAGAATTTTAGCTCTCAGCTAGTGAGGCTGTTAAGTCACCACAGGACCAGACTGAATTTTAAGACAATTTTTACAACGGTTCTTAAGAGAGTCACCATGACCGTTAAGTCCTAAGTCCAAAGAGCAACAGCACTTAAACTTCTATACCGCTTCAGAGAGCTTTACAGCCCTCTCTAAGTGGTTTACAGAGTCAGCATATCTGGGTCCTCATTTTACCAACCTCAGAAGGACAGATGGCTGAGTCAAACCTGAGCTGGTCAGGATTGAACTCTTGGCAGTCGGCAGAGTTAGCTTGCAAGACTGCATTCCAACTACTTCGCTACCAGGGCTCAAATCCAGTTTACCCAATGTGCACTACTGGAAAACGGGGTGTGTGTGTGTGTGTGTGTGTGTGTGATCACAAGACTACGCAATCAGTCGTAAATGTGAGCTTGTCGCCAAGCACCCAAAATGGGATCACGTGACCATGGAGAAACACCAAGTGTGTTAAGCACAGCGGAGAAGACACACTGATATCCTCCAGGTTAATATTTAACCAGGGGTTCTCAACCTTGGCAACTTTAAGACTTGTGGCCTTCAACTCCCAGAATTCTGGGAATTGAAGTCCACAAGTCTTAAAGTTGCCAAGGTTGAGAACCCCTGATTTAAACAGTCATTCGGGTATTTTAGACACCAGATGGGAGGGTGGCAATATTTTTCCCCCTTCCACGTTAAACGCTCAGTCCAGAATTTTATTCCACGACCAGCTTGATAAATTTAAATCCTTAAACACTCCCAATGGGCTGGCGATTTTCATTCGTGTTTCTTTCCCTTGGGAATTTTAAGACGCGGAGACTTCAATTCCCAGAACTCTCCCAAATGAATAAATAACCCTGGTGTTGCCATGCAACTGGTCCCCATTGATCAAACATAAATAAATAATGCTTATCTAAATGAAAAAAAATTACTTAAGGAACGTAGGATAAGTTGTAAAATGCCATCAGAGGGGATAGATAGACCGTCTTTTTTTACATTGACCAGATCGGGGTGGGGAATGATGGCCCTTTTATCATTTGTGAACTTCAACTCCCAGAATTCCTAAGCCAGGATGACTGTCTCAGGAATTCTGGGAGTTGAAGTCCACCAGCCATAAAGAGGGCCATAGTTCCCTCATGCTGGCTCAGGAATTCTGGGAATTGAAGTCCACCTGCCATAAAGGGGGCCATAGTTCCCTCATGCTGGCTCAGGAATTCTGGGAATTGAAGTCCACCAGCCATAAACGGGGCCATAGTTCCCTCATTCTGGCTCAGGAATTCTGGGAATTGAAGTCCACCAGCCATAAAGGGGGGCATAATTCCCTCATACTGGCTCAGGAATTCTGGGAATTGAAGTCCACAAGTCATCAAGGGGGCCATGGTTCTCCCATGCTGGCTCAGGAATTCTGGGAGTTGAAGTCCACGGGCCATAAAGGGGCCATCGTTCCCCACCTCTGGACTAGATATAACGGTAGGGAGCTGGTTCAAGATTCAGAAATGCGTTCGTGTGGGGGGAACACCCAGAGTTTTATACTGAGGTCAAAAAGCTAATACAGATAGTCTTCCACATATGACCACTGAGTCCAACATTTCTGCTGCTAAGCAAGACAGTTGTTAAGCAAGTTATGCCCCATTTACCACCTCATTCAGTGAATCACTGCAGTTGTTAAATTAATAACACAGTTGTTAAATGTCACAAAAGGGAACCACATCCCCCGGGGACATTGCATAAAGTACATGCCAGTTGCCTAGCCTCCAAATTTTGATCATGTGACCGTCAGGAATGCTGTGATGGTTGCAGTGGTGGGATTCAGCCGGTTCGCACCATTTCAGCAGAACCGGTAGATAATTTTTTGTTGCCTAGGCCCAGAACAGACTTCCGGAAGTGGCACGGCATCCATGCAGAGAACCCGTTGTTTGAATCCCATCACTGGATATAGATAGATAGATAGATAGATAGATAGATAGATAGATAGATAGATAGATAGATAGATAGATAGATAGATAGACAGATAGAGATGGATGGATATAGAGATATAGATAGATGGATAGATAGATGGATGGATGGATAGAGGGATAGATGTAGATGGATGGATGGATAGAGATAGATAGATAGAGATGGATGGATATAGATATAGATTGATGGATAGATAGATGGATGGATGGATAGAGGGATAGATGTAGATGGATGGATGGATGGATAGATAGATAGATAGATAGATACAATAGTGGGATTCAGCCGGTTCGCACCATTTCGGCAGAACCCGTAGCTAATTTTCATTGCCCAGGCCCAGAATGGACTTCCGGAAGTGCATCCACGCAGAGAACCGGTTGTTCACCTATCTGAATCCCACCACTGGATGGTTGGAAGTGTGAAAAAGAGTCCTAAGTCCTTTTTTTCAGCGCCGTTGTAGCTTCAAATGGTCACTAAACCCACGGTTGCGCCAAGGACTACCAGTATAGCCTCGGGATTTTTCACAGCAATTGGAACATGTGGAAGAGAACCGGACCGAAGTCTGTAGAGAATCGGGCTCTTCGCCCCAACCTCTTGGCAAGAACATTTTAATGGCAATAATACTTTTGGAGTGGTGTTTGGCCTGGGCTCCCTTCCTTCGGGATCCTTGCACGCTCTCTGCAATCTCACACCGCAGCGCACACTTTCTACCTCGTCAAAAACGAAACAGCAAGCTGTCTGTTCCTCTCTAAAGGCAGTCCTTTTCCCAATTCTTTTTTTTTGTTTTGTTTCGTTACCAAAAACCACTCAGGAGAAAGTCTTTTCAGCCCAAGGTAGGTTAAAAACCTCCATTTGAGCGCCCCTGTCGTGATTTGAGTCATGGGCTTTGCGCCTCTTTGCCCAAAGACAGATCACGTTTACCCAACGTTAAGATGATTTACCCGGATTTGGGAAGCACTGATCTAAGAATAGGTGCATGTATATAGACAGATATATACATGTATATTTATAGCATGAAAAAAAAAACACCCACAAGGGAAAATAATATTCAGTGCAAATGCAAATACCTCCCCCCAGCCAAAAATAAAATAAAAAAGGGGTGGGGGGAAAGAGAAAAAAATATCGCTTCTCAATGTCTAATCTGGAATGAGGTTTTGGGATGGGAGCACGGAGACAAATCTTTTAAGACAGGAGGAGAGCAAGAAAAGCAGGCGAGGGACGAGGAGAAAGGATCCTTTTGGCTTGACAAAAGCTGTCAGTTACCAGCATCTGGGGTGGGAGAGGTCTGTCTTTGTCCCCCCCCCCTCCCCAAGGACATCTGGCGTGGCCGGCCTCACGCCAGTTGGCCAACGCAAGCTGCTGCGAGGCTTCGGAGACCTTGCCCTTCCCTACAAGCCACTATTCAAACCGTCCGTGTTCCTCCGGAGCCCCGACAATAGCTTGGTGGGATGTCGCGCTGACGGGCCGCGCAAAAAGGGAGCCGGGAACAAAACCACAGCGGGGAGGAGAGGGAAGATGGGAGGATGAGGAGGCGGCGCTGCGGGACCGGACTGGAAAAAGACATGCTTTGCCCCGATGAACGTATTCTTAAAACATGCTGCGGGTTGTCCTTTTTCTTTTTTTTTTAAGGAAGTGGACCCGGATCCCGGTTGCTGGGAGGGCTCCTGCATCTTTTTGGGCCTATCCCGAGGGTGTCTTGTTTTTTTTGTGTCGTCTCTTTAAAGTGCATGTCTCGCTCCCGGCACCGGGCTGTGTCCGCCTGCTACCTTCTCCTTCCTTTCCTCAAGCTGTCAGTTTCTGGATTGTCTTGTTGTAATACTGCGTGATGGTGGGGGTGAGCGGGTTCCAGCTGTTGGCGTGCAGCTCGATCACCTCCAGGAGCAAGGAACGGGTCAGCGTGGACTCTGACGGACACAGCATTTTGTCCCGGGTGGCGGCCAGCAGCTCCGTCATCAGCTCGGGCAGCTGTTCTTCCAGCAGCCGGCCGGCACTTTGCAGCTGTTGAGGAAGAAAGAAAGGAGGTCAAAAGCTGGGGGAGCCGCGGCCTGACCCTCCCGGTCTTGGTCCTTCTTTCCAGGCTCCCCAACGATGGGAAGAACCGAGGCAGAGAAGATGGGGCTCCTTCCTTTTGCAAATGCTTGATTTAGTTATTGCTTCCAGGCACACCGTTAGGAAATAATTATGTTCTACACCAACCATGGCCACTTTAAGACCTGTGGACTTCAACTCCCAGATTTCCCCAGCCACCTTATTTAAAATAATTTCTATTTTCTATTCTATTCTATCCTATCCCATTCTATTCCATTCCATATTTTCTGTTCTATTCTATTCCATTCTGCATTCTATTCTATTCTATTCTATTCCATTCCATTCCAATTTTCTATTCTATTCCATTCTACATTCTATTCCATTCTGCATTTCATTCCAATTCAACTATTTCTATTATTTCTATTCTATTCTATCCTATTCCATTCCATATTTTCTGTTCTCTTCTCTTCTATTCCATTCCATATTTTCTATTCTATTCCATTCTGCATTCTATTCTATTCTATTCTATTCTATCCCATCCCATCCACAGGTGTTAAAGTGGCCACTCTGGGACACCCTTGCTGCACATGATCCACTATATTCTATTCTATTCTATTCTATTCTATTCTATTCTATTCTATTCTATTCTATTCTATTCTATTCTATTCTATTCTATTCTATTCTATTCCATCCACAGGTCTTAAAGTGGCCATGCTGGGACACCCTTGCTGCACAAGATCTACTAAAAAAAGAGAGTGGGAGAGAAACTCCACTGGATCACACACCATTCACATAAAACTGAAGACTCGCGGCCAAAAGCTAGCCGGTGATGTCAATAAATAAATCACAATCTATTCAGTTCTCCAGACTCTTCAACCTTCTTCCTTCCCACCACACCTCTTGCACCTCATCCTGTCCCTGGGCCCTGCTTGAGGTTTCTGCTTCCCTTGCTAACTCTTTCGCCTCCTGGTGCCTTGGGAATTCCTACCTATTTACTCAAACGCCATGAAAAAAAGCCGTCTATAAAACCAGCTCCTTTGCTGGCTCTTTTTAAAGCTCCAGTCAAAGCAAAAAGGGGAAAAAAACAACAGAACTCCATCTGTACAATTATCTGTACAAATATGAAAAAAATGTCTATATTTAATCCTTTAGATATTGAAAATAATAAGAATGATATTTGCTTAAGGTTGAAGGAGAATACAAATGGGAGAAGGGACGATCAAAGAAATGTATTGTTCATAGTATGTTTAGGTATGCGTCATGTATGTGTTTCACTTTGAAAGCGGGCAACTAAATTTCATTTTTGATGTGTGCCATATCTTATCTTATCTTAATTCATACACTAATTATGGAATTATCCAATTTAATCATTATTGACTATGAATTAATTATTATTGCCTTTTTTTCAAATACATAAGCCAAGATAACATGCTGTACATCAGACATGGGAGATTGTTATTGTTAAAAACCAATAAAATATATTTAAAAAGGGGGGGGGAACCCCTCCATCCCTCTGTAGATCAACAGAGGCAGGGCCTTTCAACCATTCCCCCCCCCGGGTCTCAAAAAAAGCAGTCCCCCCTCTTCCCATTTACAGAAGAGGCTGAGGAATTCTGGGAGTTGAAGTCCACAGGTCTTAAAGTTGCCACAGTTGGACACTCCTGGCCTACATTAATAGAGGGCTAGGAAACAGTGGCTGGCTGGGGGATTCTGGGAGTTGAAGTCCATAGGTCTTAAAGTGGCCACGGTTGAACACCCCTGCCTCTATGCCAGTGGTTCTCAACCTTTTTAATGCCGTGACCCCCAACCAGTCGTAAGTCAAGGACTACTCAACCGGTCGTAAGTCGAGGACTACTCAACTGGTGCAGCCCCGTTTGCAGAATGGGACTTTTGGCGGGCTCAGCAGAGCAGAGACAGCCTGGACAATTCCTATTGGCTTTGGAAAGCCAAAAGAATTAGACTCTATTCAAGAGAGTCTATTCTATTGGCTTTCAAAAGCCAATAGAATAAAAGGGAGTAGCACAGCTAAGGAAAAGGGGGGAAAAATGGCGGACTGCGTTGTTTGGTGACCCCCGTGAAATGGTCGTTCGACCCCAAATGGGGTCCCGACCCACAGGTTGAAAACCACTGCTCTATGCTTTACAAGACCCTGTAAACTTCCATTTCACAAACCAGAGGCAAATAATATAAAACGTTAGGATGCTTGAAAGGTGAGAAAGTCCCAAGAGAGGCACCGGAATGGATACCAGGTAAAGACAGGTGTGTAGAAAAAGGACTTTTCTGATGCTCTTGTTTTTTTTAACATTTTGCCAACGGCACATGTATGTGTGTGTCATGTATGTGTTTCGCTTTGAGAGCGGGCAACTAAATTGAATTTTTTGGGATGTGTGCCACTGGGCCCACAGTAAAAAAAAAAATGACAATAAAGGTTATCTTATCTTACACAGCTCTTGCGGTACAGCTCAGAAAAGAACAGAGGGGTGGGGTCTTCAAGGGCAACAAATGTGTGCCCTGAACTCTGCAGATTGAATGCTTTGGAGGGGTCGATGGAGGAAGGAGATGTGACAAAGCTTTGCAACTGTCCCTCTTCACTTTGGTCCAGCCAGATGTTGCCAGAGTGTTTGGTTCAACTCCCGTCCATGTTTATTAAGGGTCAAGCTCTCACATTACAATTTGGATAGTGAGACAGCAAACTTCCCAGGGATTTAGAATAAACAACACAATGTGGACTTGGCTCTTGGGGTTTTTTTAGAAGTGAGTTTTATAGGATGAAATCCCCTTCATGGACTTTTGAGAGTTTTTTTTCTCCAAGATCTGGCTGCAATACGCCAATGAAACGGAAAGGAAAGCAACTCTAGAAAACATCAAATAATGCAGAGATCCCATCTACATGATGTCAACAAATGAAGTCATGGCTTTTTCAGCTCCTTTTTCAGACAGGGGCGGTCCTTGACTTACGAACACAACTCAGCAGATTTCCATGGCTAGCTGAGGCATCCATTAAATGAGTTTTGCCCCACTTTACGTTCTTTCCAACCACCGTTTAGTTAGTAGCGCGGTTGTTAAGAGAATCCAGCTTCCCCATTGACTTTGCTTGTCGGAAGGCCGCAAAAGGGGATCACGTGACACACACACCCCCGGCACACTGCGACCGTCGTAAATACGAGTCAGTTGCCAAGCGTCCAAATTTTGATCACGTGACCATACAATGGATTTAAGTGTGAAAAACGGTCATAAATCGCTTTGTTTTCTGTGCCGTTATAACTCTGAATGGTCAACAAACAAATGGTTATAAGTCAAGGACTACCTCTTTTTTTATTTTTTAGCCACTGTTTGGCACGCAGTATCATAAAATGTCAACTAGTACTACTGAATACAAAAAAAGAACACTACAACTCAAGTGGCAGTAAATGCATTGTGATGGTAGAATGGACTTTTCCATACAGCACAAAAACCATAAATAAATATTATCATGGCTTTGCAAAGATTCTTCTGATATCAGTTTCCGGCTGAGTAAATTCTTGCTCTTATAATTTTGACATTCTCTAGGAAAAAAATAGCCCTCTTGACTGAGTGAAGAGGCGGCAGAAATAGGTTAGATAAACATTTCCAAATATCTACCTCCATTGAGCAGCAAAGAACAGCATCTTCTTTTATATCCTGAGATTGCAACAACTGCAGAGAGAGAGAGAGAGAAAAGGAGACAATGAAAGAAGACCCATTTAGAAATTCTTCTCCAGGAAAAAAAACAACAAACTCATGTGTGAAAAGAGAAGCAACCTGGAACTAAGGAGAAACTTCCTGACAGTGAGAACAATTAACCAGAAGCGGTGAATGCTCCAACACTGGAAGTTTTTAAGAAGAGACAGGACAGCCATTTGTCCAAACTGGCCTAGGATTTCCTGCCTGAGCAGGGGGTTGGACTAGATGACCTCCAAGGTCCCTTCCAACTTTACTACTACTACTACTACTACTATTATTATTATTATTATTATTATTATTATTATTATTAGAGTGAGATTTGCTGAGGTCAGAGCCAAAGCAGACTGCAAGGACCTATTTTATTTTGCATTCATTCTTTACGGATCCCCTTGTACAGGGCTCTTCAAACTCGGCCCTTTTAGGACTTGTGGACTTCAACTCCCAGAATTCCTCAGCCAGGCACAGGAATTCTGGGAGTTGAAGTCCACAAGTCCTAAAAGGGTCGAGTTTGAAGACCCCTGCCCTAAATTATGTATAAAATTGCACATGGGCCTCTTTTTTCTCCTTCATGCTGAAATCTGAAAGAAGTCACTTGAAAAGAAAACGGATTCAAAAGTTCTGAGTTCAAAACTGATTCAACTTTTGGCTTAGTAAAAAAGAGCATTCTGAAATCCAGGCAGAACGTAATAAAACAGCACTAAATGTGATGAAGAATCACTCAGAAGGCGGATAGCAGCACAGACCCCAAAGGTGCATCATGGCACGAGTGTCGTTGCACAAATTATGTCTTTCCCCTTTTTGGGGAAATGTTGCCACAATACACAGGACATTCTTGACTCCGATGCCCATACAAAGCAGATATTCTTAATCTGGTATTTCTCCAACTTGCTGCCCCCCATGTTGACTGGGAACTCCAGAGCAGCGGTTCTCAACCTGTGGGTCGGGACCCCATTTGGGGTCGAACGACCATTTCACGGGGGTCGCCAAACAACGCAGTCCACCATTTTTTTCCCCCTTTTCCTTAGCTGTGCTACTCCCTTTTATTCTATTGGCTTTCGAAAGCCAATAGAATAGACTCTCTTGAATAGAGTCTCATTCTATTGGCTTTCCAAAGCCAATAGGAATTGTCCAGGCTGTCTCTGCCCTGCTGAGCCCACCAAAAGTCCCATTCTGCAAACGGTGCGGCACCAGTTGAGTAGTCCTCGACTTACGACCGGTTGAGTAGTCCTCGACTTACGACCAGTTGGGGGTCGCGGCATTAAAAAGGTTGAGAACCACTGCTCTAGAGCTAAGTTTGGGCAAAAGCCCCGCGTCTTAAATGCAGGTCAACCAAACATATATTTCTGCACATAACTGTGATGCCCAAACCTGGGTCACAGAATAGGTTGACCCAACCAGTCTAGGGTGTGGTATAAATCTAAGGTAAGAATTGCACATACAATAAACTGGGAGGGTCCCAGCTTAAAACTTCCAGGAGGAAAGCAATGGAAAATGATTGCTTACTAAAAGCACGTGATCATGAAAAAGCAAAAGCTGAGATGGAAGGAGGAGCTACCTTAGCTTAGGACAGCGTGGAATTCTGGGAGTTGAAGTCCACAAGCCTTAAAATGGTCAAGGTTGAGAAACACTGGCTTAGAACCTATACAAGGAAGGAGGGAATAGGATTTCTCCACCTGCTGTGCCTGAACATGGATTCAAATCTGGAACTTCTGCTTCTGGTCCAGCACCTTCACCATGATCTACCCTGAAGAATTCTGGGAACTGTAGTCTCATTACATCTGAGGGGGTGGCTAGTTGGTGGCAACGTGGGTGAAAGTAGCATTCAAGCCATTTTCTGCAAGCAGCAGAAAAACATGACTCTGGAACCTTGTTGAGTAAATCCAGCCCTGGTCAAACAGACTTAATAATAATAATTATCAAGTTGGAAGGGACCTTGGCGGTCATCTAGGCCAGGGACAGGCCACCTTGGCTCTTTTAGGACTGGTGGACTTCAACTCCCAGAATTCCTGAGCCAGCCACGCTGAGGGGAAAGGGAGAGGTTTCCAAGCTGAGCCGTGCTGGCCCAGGAATTCTGGGAGTTGAAGTCCACCAGTCATGAGGGGGCCATAGTTCCTCCATGCTGGCTCAGGAATTCTGGGAGTTGAAGTCCACCAGTCATAAAAGGGCCAAGTTTGAAGATCCCTGGCTTAAATATTTAAATATTTTTCTTCACGGTCACATGATCAGAATTCAGGCATTTGGGCAGGGGTAGGCCACCTTGGCTCTTTTATGACTCGTGGACTTCAACTCCCAGAATTCCTGAGCCAGCCATGCTGAGGGGGAGAGGTTTCCAAGCTGAGCTATTGCTGGCTCAGGAATTCTGGGAGTTGAAGTCCACAAGTGATAAAAGAGTTAAGGTTGCCTACCCCTGATCTAGGCCAACCCCCTGCTCAGGCAGGAAACCCTACACCATGGATCTTCAAACTTGGACCTTTTATGACTTGTGGACTTCAACTCCCAGAATTCCTCAGAGTTGAAGTCCACAAGTCATAAAAGGGCCAAGTTTGAAAATCTGTGCTCTATACCATTTCAGACAAAGGGCTGTCCAGTCTCTTCTTAAAAACTTCCAGTGTTGGAGCCTTCACCGCTTCTGGAGGCAGGTGGTTCCACCGGTTAATTGTTCTCACTGTCAGGAAGTTTCTCCTTAGTTCTAGGTTGCTTCTCTCCTTGGTTAGTTTCCATCCGTTGCTTCTTGTCCTGCCTTCAGGGGCTTTGGAGAATAGCTTGACTCCCTCTTCTTTGGGGCAGCCCCTGAGATACTGGAAGGCTGCTATGCTGTCCCCCCTCGTCCTTCTCTTCATTAAACTAGATATACCCAATTCCAGCAACCGTTCTTTGTATGTTTTAGCCTCCAGTCCCCTAATTATCTTTGTTGTCCATCTAGACCAGGGGTCTTCAAACTTGGCCCTTTTATGACATATAGACTTCAACTCCCAGAATTCCTCAACCAGACCCCTGATCTAGATCATCTTTGTGGTCCATCTAGAAGTTGTGTTCAATGCACATCCTCCTTCACCGAGTTGTCAACATGGTTGCGTTCTCAGGCCATGCCTACAACTGAACACAAGTCCCCTGGCTTTCCAAGAAGGGAAGCCAAAACGAACGGAATTTTTTTAAAAACCCAGTGAAACCAAACAAACTAGACAAGGCTGAAATGAGTCAGGCAGAGGCTTCCCACGGCGACGTCGTTCTTAGACTGTCTGCCTTCAATAATAGCAAACTCGTGGGGGGGGGGAGAGAGAACGACACACAACAATTTTCCAGAGGATGTTTTTCGGCTGCTTCTTGTGAACGTTGCTGTGACACTGAGGGGAAGATTATTGGTAACAGAGATGGCTGAACAAAGGTCTCGTTGAAACCTCAAGGCAGGCTCTCTCTGGGCGGATGGTGGTGGAATGAGAGAGAAAGCAGTCTGAACAGAAGAGCAGTGTTGAAAGGGGCCTTGGAGGTCATCTAGTCCAACCCCCTGCTCAGGCAGGAAACCCTATACCATTTCAGACAAATGGCTGTCCAGTCTCTTCTTAAAAACTTCCAGTGTTGGAGCCTTCACCGCTTCTGGAGGCAGGTGGTTCCACCGGTTAATTGTTCTCACTGTCAGGAAGTTTCTCCTTAGTTCTAGGTTGCTTCTCTCCTTGGTTAGTTTCCATCCGTTGCTTCTTCTCCTGCCTTCAGGCGCCTTGGAGAATAGCTTGACTCCCTCTTCTTTGGGGCAGCCCCTGAGATACTGAAAGGCTGCTATCATATCACCCCTGGTCCTTCTTTTCATGAAGCTTGAGGTCTAGGAGATGAACCTTGGTTAGATATCTATGGAGGTTCTCATTCATCGGGGTCCTGGTTGTCCCAAAGGTGCTTTTTTTTCTGGAGGCAATTGGACTGTCTTGTGTTTCTTTTGAACATGCAAACGACTCTCTGTCTGCAAGGAGTATAAATCCTTCCACTCCCCACCATCCAGTCAGAGCTGAAGACGCTTCTTGGAGGAGAAGCAAAACGTCTTCAAAGCAAAAGAAGGAAGTCCAATTGCCTCCAGAAAAAAAAAGTATCCTTGGTTAGCTTCACCTGCTAGAGCCCATGGAGGGGTTGATGATTCTCTGGAATTTACACCTGCCTCCCCCACAGGGGTCCATCTAGAGCAGTGACAGTCATGGCTGAGAGTTTTCAGATGGAGTAAGTGTCCAGCAAAAACATTGTAAACTGAGGTCACGTGTCTATAAATGATATTATTGTCAGTTGCGAAGTTGTGTCCAACCCATCGCGACCCCATGGACCACGTTTCTCCAGGCCTTCCTGTCCTCTAGCATCTTCTGGAGTCCATTGAAGTTCATACCTACTGCTTCAGTGACTCCATCCAGCCATCTCATTCTCTGTCGTCCCCTTCTTCTATTGCCCTCAATCTTTCCCAGCATTAGGCCCTTTTCCAGTGAGTCCTTCCTTCTCGTTAGGTGGCCAAAGTATATTAATATTAATAATAATAATAATAAAGTTGGAAGGCACCTTGGAGGTCATCTAGTCCAACCCCCCGTTCAGGCAGGAAACCCTATACCATTTCAGACAAATGGCTGTCCAGTCCCTTCTTAAAAGCTTCCAGTGTTGGAGCACACACAACTTCTGGAGGCAAATTGTTCCACAGGTTAATTGTTCTGACTGTCAGGAAGTTTCTCCTTAGTTCCAGGTTGCTTCTCTCCTTGGTCAGTTTCCATCCGTTGCTTCTTGTCCTGCCTTCGGCTGCTTTGGAGAACAGCTTGACTGCCTCTTCTTTGGGGCAGCCCCTGAGATATTGGAAGACTGCTTTCCTGTCCCCCCTCGTCCTTCTCTTCATTAAACTAGACATGCCCAATTCCAGCAACCGTTCCTTATATGTTTTAGCCTCCAGTCCCCTGATCCTCTTTGTTACTCTTCTCTGTGTTCTAACAAATGTTGTTTCGTCACATTTATCAATACTGATCGGGCGCTCTAGGAATCCTGCCTCTTTTCAGGCCGTGGGGTCCCCAAATATCGTCTGAAGTGTCCCCCAATTTTATACATTCTCGATGGGGATCTTGTGAGGACCCCCAAAACACAGGCAAATTTGCCCCCCCTATTTTTGGGGGCCCAAAGCGCCCCGTAGGTCAGTGTTTCTCAACCTTGACCATTTTAAGGCATGTGGACTTCAACTCCCAGAATTCCACAGCCAGCAACGCTGGCTGTGGAATTCTGGGAGTTGAAGTCCACATGCCTTAAAATGGTCAAGGTTGAGAAACACTGCCGTAGGTAGGGATGGCTAGTAAGCAAGGCAGACCCGCCCCACCCCACCCCACCCCAACTCACCTCCCTGAGGCAGGTGTAAATGGGGCAGACAAGGACCCGAAAGGGCTCCCCCGTGCTGCTCCTCATGGTGGCAAAGACCTCGCAGAGGAAGGTGATGAAACCCAGCCAGGCTTCCACGTCGCTCTGCTGCAGCTTTTCTCGCATCGTGAAATCTTTCTGCAGGAAAGGAAAGAGGGCGGGAGGAAGTCAGGCAGCAGCCGCTGGGAACAGAGAAGACCCGCCCCCTCAAAAAACCCAAGTGGCCCTTTTCGGAATCCACCTTTTACCTAACGTCAAAACTTCAGCTGGTTGCATCCTATATATATAAATAAAATTTTTCGATTGCTAACAAAGAAATTAAGGGGGACTGGGATAGCTATTCCGAGCTGATTAGCTCTCATCAGCCAGACATACCCTTCTGAGATTCGAACCTGGGCTGCTTGCACATTAGGCAGCTGTGTTGACCTCTAAGCCACAGGCTCTTTCTCACTTTGTCAGCTGTGTCAGGGAGGGAAGAGTCAGGGGGAGGAGAATTACCTTTAGTGTTTTTTTTTAGTGCACCCTGGTCGGCCCAAATATGGAAGAAATCTTTTTTACACACACACACACACACACACACACACACATTCAAACTTTGAATATAAGGGGGAACCTGTGGCTCAAAAGGGTAATACAGCTGCCTAACATGCCAGCTGCCCAGGTTTGAATCCCTGAAGGGTGTGACTAGCTGATGAGGGCAAATGAGCCTGAAATAGCTATACTAGTCTCCCACTAACAATTTGCCAGCCACAAAATTTTGAATTTATAGTGTTCACAGTATGTGATGTCTGCCTGCAAAACATGCTCCTAGATTGGAGCGAAACGCAGAACAGACAGATTTATATTTGGTATATGTCTTTAATAACATTAAATCCCGGGTATACACATATTGTGGCAGTAATAAAAGTATCCGAACACCAGGATAAAAATCTTCAACCAAATGTAAATAACTGTAAATAATTGTAAGAGATATATGTATGACACAGTACTGTTAAAAAAAAAGAAAGAAAAGAAAGAAAAATGTATTTTGTTTTTGTAAAGTGAAAAAGGAAAAAAAAAATCTTCAACCAAAGCTGTTTTAATCTACAAAAAGTACTAAGCTTTGGTCGGCCAAACTACCGACATTGTCAGAGTGTAAAAACGCCGGATCTGGGAGTTAGTTTATATAACTGGCCACCTCTGCGCTTTGACGATGTCGGTAGTTTGGCCGACGAAAGCTTAGTACTTTTTGTAGATTAAACAGCTTTGGTTTAAGATTTTTATCCTGGTGTTCGGATACTTTTATCACTGCCATGATATATAATATATAAACAACTATTTACAATATTAAAACAAACTTAGCTTTCACTGATCCACTGTCAGCGTCTTTAGAGTGAAGTGTTGGGGGTGGGGAGTTCTCTTATAAGCCTTGTTAACTGAGTTTCTTACTCATTGACCGTGTGATAGGGCCAAGAAACTAGGTTAGCAAGGCTTATAAGAGAACTCCCCACCCCCAACACTTCACTCTGAAGACGCTGACAGTGGATCAGCGAAAGCTAAGTTTGTTTTCGTATTGTAAATAGTTGTTTTTATTGTTTTAAACTTTTTAGCAATGAACAGCTGATTTATATGCCTCCTGGAGTTTGAGGATTGTATATTATTGAACAGATATGCCCGGGAGAGTGAGAGAGAGCGAGAGAGATATGTAGAACCAGCAGAATAGGGATCAGGTTGGGCTGGAATCTGTCACTGCCTGATGATGCCCTTGGAAGACGCTTGGAAAGGGGCAACCTAACTTCTAGAGAGAAGTTCCTGCTGGTTTCTTGACAGCATGATGGATGGGGTACTATTAAATGTTTGGGCCACTTTAATCTACAATCCTGGGATTCCCGGGGGTCCCTCTCCAAGCTCTAACCGAGTCTACCTCTGCTTGGCTTTCAAGATCGCCCGCTGGACGTCCTCAAGAATACAGGAGAGCATTTCCTTTACATAAGCATCGTCTCCCATCCTTGACTTACAACTGTCCACTCAGAAACCATGGCAAGTTACAACGGCGTTTAAAAAAAAGCGATGTAGAGCCAGCCCTCACATTTACAGCCATCACACCCGTTCCCCACGGTTGCAGTGTCAAAATGTGGGGTTCTTGGCAACGGGCATGAATTTACAATGCTTGCAGCATCCCAGGGCCACGGGATCGCCTTTGGTGACCTTCTCAGCCGGTTTTTGACCAGCAAAATCAATGGGAGAACTTGGATTCACTTAATGAATGGAGGATTCAATTAACAGATGACACCAAGCTGGGGGGATTTGCTAACATTTTGGAAGACAGACATAAGATTCAGAAGAATCTCGACAGACTTCAGCATTCAGCCCTCGCCCCCCCCCCCAAATGCAATTCAGTGATGAGAAAAGCAAGGTCCTGCACTTAGGCTGGAAAAACAAAACGCACCGGTACAGAACAGGTGGTACCTGGTTCAAAGTATTGACAGTGAGATGGATCTGGGTGTCCTAGAAGACCCCCACTTAAATATGAGTCAGCTGCCAAAAGAAAGCCAATGCATCAACAGAGGGAGGGTCTCCAAGTCATGGGAAGCGATAGACATTTATACTGCATTTGGAATACTGCGTCCAGTTCTGGTCACCCTGATTCAAAAAAGACACTGAGAGTTGACACTCATGCGTCACCTTACCAAGGTTAGAATAGAATAGAAATACAGAATAGAATAGAATAGAATAGAATAGAAAAAAGAAAATATGGAATAGAATAAAATAGAATAGAATAGAAAAAAGAAAATATGGAATAGAGTAGAATAGAATAGAGAAAATATGGAATAGAATAGAATAGAATAGAAGCTGGAAGGGATCTTGGAGGTCCAAGTGACTGTCTAGTCTCTTCTTAGAAAGCTCCAGTGATGGAGCACCCACGATTTCTGGTGGCAAGCTGTTCCACTGGTCAATTGTCCTCACTGTTAGGAAGTTTCTCCTTAATTCCAGGTTGCTTCTCTCTTTGGTCAGTTTCCATCCGTTGTTTCTCATCCTTCCCTCTGGTGCTTTGGAGAATAGTTTGACCCCCCCTCTTCCTTGTGGAAGCCCCTCAGATACTGGAATGCTGCTATCCTGTCACCCCTATTTCTTCTTTTCTTTAGACTAGCCAAACCCCACAGCCGTTCTTTGTATATTTTAGCCTCCAGGCCTTGGATCATCTTAGTTGCTCTTCTCTGAATTTTTTCCAAACTCTCAACGTCTTTTTTGTGATATGGTGACCAAAATTGGCTGCAATATTCCAGGTGTGGCCTCACTAGGGCTTTATAAAGCAGTACTGATACTTTGCCTGATCTTGATTCTATGCCTCAAGAAACCCTGTTTTGTATGAATTAAAAAAAAAAAAAAGGCTTGCCTAAAGATCGATCACAGTGTGGAAGACCGCAGGATGCATTTTGATCCCCGATGTTTTGCAAGCTCTTCTAACCCATTTTTATAACCCAGCATTACAGGTTGGGAAACTTCAAAACCGCAGGATTGGAGATGGGCTCAACTAAAGCCGATCTGTCTGGACTTGCCGACGTGATTCACATCCAGGCTATGTTGGAAAGGCATCTTTCCCAACCCGGCTTGGGATGGGAAGCTGCTCCAAGCATTCCTAGCCAACCTCACGGAGTGCTTGGGAGAAGTACGACTCCACTTAACGGCTGCAACGGGGCCCCAAATCTCGGCGACAGTTCTCAAGTGAATTTTGCCCCACGTTACAAGCTTTCTGGCCACAGTGGTTTAAGTGAACCCACTGGGATTGTTAAGTTAGTCACACCGTTGTTAAGGGAATCCGGCTTCCCCCGTTGACTTTGCTTGTCAGCAGGTCACAAAAGGGGATCGTGTGACGCCCTGGGACAGCTGTGACCGTCGTAAATAGGAGTCAGTTGCCCAAGCATCTGAATTTTGATCACGTGACCCACGGGGAGGCTGCAAAGGTCACAAGTGTGAAAAAAGGTCCTAAGTCACTTTTTCAGTGCTGTTGTGACTTGGAGTGATCATTAAATGAATAGTTGTAAGTTAAGGTCTACCTGTATGCAAGAGAAGAAATTGGGAACTGGAATGTGGAAAGGGCTTCTATAAAACTTGATCAGGTTACATAAAATGATCCACACAGTAGAAAAGCCTTATAAAAGTTTTTGTGATCTAGTGAAGGGGAAAAAAATATTGGGCCAAACCCTCACAAGTATAGGTTGCTTGAACTGGGGGCTGGACTAGAAGACCTCCAAGGTCCCTTCCAGCTTCTATTCTATTCTATTCTATTCTATTCTATTCTATTCTATTCTATTCTATATTCCAATATCTATTCCATTCCATTCCATTCTATTCTATATTCCATTCCATTCTATATTCTATTCTATATTCTGTTCTATTCTATTCCATTCGATGTCCTATCCTATTCCATATTCTATTCTATTCTATTCTATTCCTTTATTCTATTCTATTCTACAATCTGTTTATTCTATTCTATTTTCTATTCTATTCTATTCTATTCTATTCTATTCTATTCTATTCTATTGCTTTATTCTATTCTATTTCGTATTCTATTCTATATTCCATTCCATTCTATATTCTATTCTATTCCATTCAATATCCTATCCTATTCTATTCCATATTCTACTCCACATTCTTCTATTCTATTCTATTCTATTCTATTCTATTCTATTCTATTCTATTCTATTCTATTCCATATTCTATTCTCTTCTATATTTCTATTCTATTCTATATTCCATTCCATTCTATATTCTATTCTATTCCATTAGATATCTTATTCTATTCCATATTCTATTCTGTTCTGTTCTACACTCTTTTCCATTCCATCCCATATTTTCCATTCCTTTCCATTCAATATATTCCATTCCATATTTTCTGTTCTACTCCACTCTACTCTACTCTACTCTACTCTATTCCATATTTTCCATTCCGTTCTATTTTGTTCTATTCTAGGTATTCCTATTTTTCTGGTGACTGATAACCGTTGAGATGGTCTTGTTTTTTGGGGAAGGGGGGGAGGAGACAGGATCATTCTGGGACTTTGCTTTGACAACCCCCACCTACCTGAATCCCTTCATAGACCAGACCACCAATTTAACACATCAAAAGCCATTTCCAAGGCTTTTAATGTTTTTGTTTCCTTATTCGTAGCTTGGGGGCACACCTGATCAACTTTTTCTTACGGTAAAAAGTGGTCTGCCTGGCTAAGGGCCATATTTAGAATTATAGGGCTGGAAGGGACCTTGGAGGTCATCTAGTCCAGCCCCCCGCTCAAGCAGAAGCCCCAAACACCATTTCTGACAAGTGGCTGTCTGGTCTCTTCTTAAAAACCTCCAGCGATGGAGCGCCCACCCTTTCTGGAAGCCAGCTACTCCGTGGACTAATTGTTCTCACTGTCAGGAAATTCCTCCATATTTCCACATTTCTTGGATCTTCCTCTGAGGAGATTCCACCCATTGCTCCTTATTTATTTTAAGGCAAAGCCCGAACGCTGATAGCAACATGAAAGAGCCGTGGAAAGGAAATTCTTTATTTTTCCTCTGTTGCTGCGTGTATTTTTCTACGGGGTGTCCTCCGTCTGTGAGATGCTATCTACAATTTTGTATCCTCCACCCTAGGCGAACGGAACTGTTGAACTTGATGGTCACAGGTTCAGCTCTGATCATGAAAATGAAAATATGGAGAGAGGGGATCTGTGCGAATACAGAAAAAAAAAAGGGAAGCCCTTTTGCAAATCTACACAGGTAGTCCTCGCTTTACAACTGTAACGGACCCTGGAATTACACAGGTTGCTGAGGTTGTTAAGTAGATCACCCATGTCCCTGTGCCCAATTTTACGACTCTTTGATGGCCATTATCAGAACACCATGGTCATTAAGCAAATTCGAAATCCAATGGCTGTTTTCTTTTGGGGGGGGGGGGTTGCCAGAAACTGGAAGTAAATGTGCAAAACAAAAACAAAACTGAAAATTGTGATCAAGGATGCTGCAAAGAGCTGTCAATTTGAGCCAGTTGCCAAATGGCACAAACACAATCACATGACTGCGGCGGGGGGGAGGTGGTTGCTGTTGTAACTTCAAAATCAGGTCTTAAGTATGGGGGGGGGGAGAGTCCATTAGAATTTCATTTTCCCACCATTTTGAGGCAGGAAAGGAAAGGAGAGTCCATGTGGTTCCCAAAACATCTTTCCCCAACAGCCGAAAATTCCGTCTTCTATCTGCCAGTATTTTCATTCCCAATTATTCTACTGTTGACTTGGCCCCCAAAGTATAATTTACATCAGAAAAAAAGAAAAGTATTGGGAGAAAAAGACAAATTGTCGGGTGCAAATAACCAGGAGCCTTTGTTGAGTTCAAAGTACAGAAGGACTTAAAAGAAGAGAAGGACGAGGGGGGACAGGATAGCAGCCTTCCAGTATCTCAGGGGCTGCCCCAAAGAAGAGGGAGTCAAGCTGTTCTCCAAAGCGCCTGAAGGCAGGACAAGAAGCAACGGATGGAAACTGATCAAGGAGAGAAGCAACCTGGAACTAAGGAGAAACTTCCTGACAGAACAATTAACCAGTGGAACCACCTGCCTCCAGAAGCGGTGAATGCTCCAACACTGGAAGTTCTTAAGAAGAGACTGGACAGCCATTTGTCTGAAATGGCAGGGTATCCTGCTTGAGCAGGGGCTGGGCTAGATGACCTCCAAGGTCCCTTCCATCATCATCATCATCATCATCATCATCATCATCATCATTATTATTGTGTTATTATGGGTTTGTTATTGCTGCCCCTAATGCAAGGATCTGGTCAACTAACAATCAAGGCTAAATTGGCGCTGGAGAAGGCTCAATGGAATTTACGGACAATTCCAAACTAATGACGTGCTTAATGCCTCTTTCTAGCTCAGCCTGCTCTCCTGTACAAATCTCACATTGGAGTTCTGAGATAGTTCTGAGATAAAGGGTGTCTAATGCCTCAAAATGTTGAAGAATAAAGACTTTTACCCTGATCTTATGAAGGTGAATTGGAAATAGGAATTTGAGTTCAGGGGACAAAGCATCCCAGGCCTTCGCAACCTGGTGTAGCTTTGATGGGACTGACATAAAACTCACGGGAAATATAAAGATCTTAAGAATAGCACAGTAAAATACAACAGGTCCTCCCTCGAAACCTCGCCATTTGCCCCCACGATAACAGAAACCACCAATGAGCAATGCAGTTATTATATTCTGACATCCTTCTAAAATCTAATCAGATTATTTTCACTCACTCACCGAATGCAAAGGAATTTAGCCATGTTTAATTTAGGCTGGATTATGTCTTTAATGATTCTATTATTTCTGAAAATCTCTTTCCAAAAAGCAGGTCCCTATATCATGAATTGTCCTAACCTTAATTATGAAAAAAAAAAGCTTAAAGAAGATAGATGTTTTTTATTTTAAGTAGTAAACTTAAGAACATTCTATGATTTGACTGTTGTATTATAATAATAATAAAGTTGGAAGGGACCTTAGAGGTCATTGAGTCCAACCCCCTGCTCAGAAACCAGAAACCCTATACCATTTCAGACAAATGGCTGTCCAGTCTCTTCTTTAAAACTTTCAGTGTTGGAGCATTCACCGCTTCTGGAGGCAGGTTGTTCCACGGGTTAATTGTTCTGACTGTCAGGAAATTTCTCCTTAGTTCTAGGTTGCTTCTCTCCTTGGTGAGTTTCCATCCGTTGCTTCTTGTCCTGCCTTCTTTAGGTACTTTGAAGAATAGCTTGACTCCCTCTTCTTTGGGGCAGCCCCTGAGATACTGGAACCCTTCTATCCTGTCCCCCCTCGTCCTTCTCTTCGTTAAACTTGAAGAGCGAGCTTTACCGTGGCCAGCAAAAGGCCTTGAGATAGGAAAAATATACTCTCCCTTATTTATTCCTCTTACAGCATCTTCAGGGTCCCCGATTGATCCTTCAGAAACTGCTGTAATAGGTTTGGCAACGGAGAATATGTGACTTCTCTGCATGTCAGCTAGCAACGCACGCTTGCTTTCCACTATTTTAGTCTCCCCTTAATGGCAGAGGGTAAAAAACAAAAGTCGGATATACTGGGTTTCCAGAAATTTGCAGGCAGGCATACTACACACGCTTAGAGAAAAATGGAGAAAAACAAATGCAAATCCTACCTAGTGGAAACACCCTGGGGCTTACACAAAGCAGCAGCTCCGGATTAATTAGTTCTAATTAAGGGCATTTATTCCTTTCCCAATTACAAGGTTTTTGAAAGAACTTGTTTTTATCACGGGCGCTCATGATTAAGGATGAAAGGAGGAAAGACAGGTATGGATAGGAACTCAAGTGACCCATCTGCTTTCAACCTTTCCCTAACTTCCAAGAGGACTGGAAACTCATTTTAGGCAGAGAGAGGAACAAACAGTTTTTTTTTAAAAAAAAAAGCTATATAAATGCTCAAATATCTGCGCTGTGACTGCTGCCTTCTAGCTGCAAGCAGTTTTTAAAAAGGGGGATGTGGTACATGGGGACACACATGGTTCTCTTTCAGAGTCAACCAACACTGTGCTCCCTGCGGAAAAGCAGTAGGAAATATTAAGCAAAAGAAGAAGAAGAAAGAATTAAAGGTATGCAGTAAAAAAAAAGAAAAGAAAATCTAGGGAAAAATGAGTTTTAAACGACTCTCCATATTTTTCTATCCTTGCAAATCATTTGTGTTTCTTGTGGATCTTTCTTGCAAACTCTTCCAACTCTGTTATTCTATTCTATTCCATATTTTCTATTCTATTCTATTCTATTCTATTCTATTCTATATTTTCTCTATTCTATTATACATTTTCTCTATTCTATTCTATTCTATTCTGTTCCATATTTTCTATTCTATTCTATTCTATTCTATTCTATTCTATTCTATTCTATTCTATTCCATATTTTCTATTCTATTCTATTCCTTTTTCTATTCTATTCTATTCTATTCTATTCTATTCTATTCTATATTTATTCCATATTTTCTATTCTATTCCATCCCATCCTATCCCTTAAGGTTAGTATGATTTTTCTCTTAAAGATTGTTTTTCACTCTTCATTTCCAAAGTGTCATGTGTCCACTTTCGTGTGTCTCTCTTCAGAGAGTTGTGCCATAACTGGAGTGGGCGTTCATCCCATGTTGAGGGAGCTTTAGGGGTGCAAGGGGGATGCCTTAAGCTTTAGGTACCACATGCACCAAACATCACCTTCCCAGCAAAACCCTGGGAAAAATGGTGTGAATTTGAGTTGGCTTCAAATATTTTCAAGAGATCAAATGGCTGGCACTCACCTTCCCCTTAAACCAGGGGTAGGCAACCTCGGGTCTTTTATGACTGGTGGACTTCAACTCCCAGAATTCCTGAGCCAGCCTGGCTCAGCTTGGAAACCTCTCCCTTTCCCCTCAGCATGGCTGGCTCAGGAATTCTGGGAGTTGAAGTCCACCAGTCATAAAAGAGCCAAGGTTACCTACCTCTGACCTAAGCCGCTTTATGACTCATGGACTTCAATTCCCAGAATTCCTGAGCCAGCCATGCTGAGGGGAAAGGGAGAGGTTTCCAAGCTGAGCCACGCTGGGTCAGGAATTCTGGGAGTTGAAGTCCACCAGTCATAAGGGGGGGCATAGTTCCCCCATGCTGGCTGAGGAATTCTGGGAGTTGAAGTCCATGAGTCATAAAAGAGCCAAGGTTGCCTGCCTCGTGGACTTCAACTCCCAGAATTCCTGAGCCAGCCTGGGGAAACTATGGCCCCTTCATGACTGGTGGACTTCAACTCCCAGAATTCCTCAGCCAGCATGGCTCAGCTTGGAAACCTCTCCCTTTCCCCTCAGCGTGGCTGGCTCAGGAATTCTGGGAGTTGAAGTCCACCAGTCATGACCCATGAGTCATAAAAGGTTGCCTACCCCTGCCTTAAACCTTCCAAAACATTGAAGAGCCTCCCCCTTTTTTTTTTTTAGCTCAGCATGCCCCAGTTTGCCCTGCCTGTATTCTGGAGCCCACAAAAGGGAAAAGGTAGGGGCAGAGGCAGTCCATGGGTGGTGCCCCTACAAGCTAGAGCAATTCTTAGGAACAAGGATTCCTACAGGGCCTTTGGAAAGCATCGGGGGAGAACTATTGTTCCAAATTACGGCTTTGCAAGCTGTCTGGGACAAGCAATGGTATCAAGGGAGAGGGTGAGTCATGCCGATGGCTACAGCTCCGCTCAAAGGCCTCGGTTGCCAGGGCTGGCCTTGATCCTCCAAGGAATCCTTGAGAAGGTTCAAAGCTTGCAGATTCCTCGGCTGTCCTTGAATCACCCTGCCAGGTAACTGACGGCTATCTCCCACGGAATCTCGGTCGAGCCAGCCTTGCCCAACTTTTTGGATCTCTTATAGGGAGCATTACAGACTCCCTCGGATTCCAGCAAATGCCTGTTATTGTGATGTAACGCATTGACTCAATGCCCCAAGGAGAGTGGTTCGTGCTCCCCTTCCATCCTTTGATTTTTAGGGATGGGTTTGGAAGGGTGAGGTCTACCCTGACCTCAGAGGACACCAGAAGGAAGCTGGGGTGGACGGCTTCCCCAGGCTTATCCCCCAGCTGGATTTGTGCTTTTGGGCTGTGCCTGGAAGATGAGTTGTAAATCAGACTGCACGGAACACAGATCACAGGATATGTCTGTAGTTATCGCAGATGACAGCGGATTTAGTCCAGCAAGATTCTGTCTGTAGGTGAACGCCAATAAAGGAGAGAAGAGGTTAGAGATAGATAGATAGATAGATTGATAGATATTAGATAGAGGTAGAGATAGATAGATAGATAGATAGACAGACATGATAGATGATAGATATACATGATAGATATAGATAGACATACATGATAGATATAGATAGACATACATGATAGAAAGATATACACGATAGATAGATGATAGATAGACATGATAGATAGACATGATATAGATCAGTGTTTCTCAACCTTGACAATTTTAAGGCATGTGGACTTCAAGTCCCAGAATTCCACAGCCAGCATTGGAATTCTGGGAGTTGAAGTCCACATGCCTTAAAATTGTCAAGGTTGAGAAACACTGATATAGATATACATGATAGATAGATGCTAGATACATAGATGATACACTGACAAATAGATATGCTAGATAGATGCTAGATACATAGACAGATGATAGCAGTGTTCCAATATCTCAGGGGCTGCCCCAAAGAAGAGGGAGTCAAGCTATTCTCCAAAGAGCCTGAAGGCAGGACAAGAAGCAACGGATGGAAACTCATCAAGGAGAGAAGCAACCCAGAACTAAGGAGAAACTTCCTGACAGTCAGAACAATTAATGAATAGAACAACCTGCCTCCAGAAGCGGTGAATGCTCCAACACTGAAGTTTTTAAAAAGATACTGGACAGCCATTTGTCTGAAATGGTACAGGGTTTCCTGCCTGAGCAGGGGGTTGGACTTGATGACCTCCAAAGTCCTTTCCAACTTTATTATCATTATTGACAGACATAATAGATAGATAGATAGATAGATAGATAGATAGATAGATAGATAGATAGATAGATAGATAATCTATTTGAAATTTGTCTATGTGATTGCTAGAGTCAAAAATAACTTGAGGGCACATAATCAATCAATCTGTTTTCTTTTCAGAGAACTGGTTGTTAAACGTGTGCTGGCACACCCCTGCAGGCATCTCTGACAGAGCCACCCAAAGACATCACAACTGGGATCCAAGTCAGGAAAAAAAAAGGTGTCATTTCACTGCACTTCCCCCCCTGTACTGGGCTGGTGAGGCCCGCTCATGAGAAGCAGAGCCCCCCCCCAATTAAACCTGTTCCTACAATCCAGAAAATGAGATTTAAAACAACCTTCATGCCTCTCGGACAGACACAAATAAATGGGGAGCTTAAGGAAAAAAACTTCCACGGGCAGCAAGGGAAGCGGCTCCATAGAAACCCAAGGCGCGCCGATGGTGGGGTTTGGCTTCCACCAGACAAAGCCGGGTTTTAGAAGTGAAAATAAGGGTTATACGTGCAGTGTGTTGACTTGGGTGGGCAACCTCCAGCCCCTCAAACCAGTACTTAAAAAACAAAGCATGCGTGCTTGATTGCATATAAGAGCAAAGTTTTAAATAAGAGAAAAGCCATTTTATATACTGTATCTATAAATATAGTGTCTGTCTGTCTGTCTACATATATATACACCGTATGTATATATATCACATAAATATACTATATCTGTAGAGATATCTATCTGTCTGTCTGTCTAACTATCACTTTCTATCTATGTGTCTGTCTGTCTATCTATCTATATCTATCTATCTATCTCTTTCTATCTATCTGTCTGTGTCTATGTCTGTCTACCTACCTACCTACCTACCTACCTACCTACCTACATATATATATACACACACACACACACACACACACACACCGTGTGTGTGTGTATCATATATACTATATCTATCTATCTATCTATCTATCTATCTATCTATCTATCTATCTATCTATCTATCTATCTATCTATCTACCTATATACACCGTATGTATATATATCATATAAATATACTATATCTGTAGAGATATCTATCTATCCGCCTGTCTGTCTATCTATACACAGCGTATACATACATACATACATATATTATATATAAATATACTATATCTGTAGAGATATCTATCTATCTATCTATCTATCTATCTATCTATCTATCTATCTATCTATCTATCTATCTATCTATGTACCTACCTACCTACCTATCTATATCTCCCATACACATTTATATATTGGACAGCCACTTGTCTGGAATTGTACAAGGCCTCCTGCTTGAGCAAGGGGTTGGACTAGATGACCTCCAAGGTCCCTTCCAACTCTGTTATTCTGTTCAAAGATTTTCTTTCCGAGGGGAATTCATGCACAACACCCTATTTATGAAAATATTTATGACTTCTCTTTTGAGACAGTGGCTCTTCCCAGGGGTTCTGCAGACCAAGTCCAAGGAACATTCTTTGGATGCGTCATCTGTTCACGCACCTCCAACGTCAACCTATCAAAAAGTTCTCTCTGAGCCAGCTCTTGTCCAGGAGAACTTTCTCTGGCCCAACGTTCACTCCAATATATCTGTCTCTAGACAAGTCACGGCACCAAAATGTCTGGAGCACTGGGGCTCTTAGAAAACCCTCTTGGGACAAAGTGCAGATCTATCAGTTCCCAAGATGTTCAGACAGATACTCGGCAACAAGACACAAACAAAGAGAAACAACCCTTCAGCTGCTCTGGGTGAAACCTCACGGCCTCTTTCCCCTTGTTTTGTCAACAGGAGGGTGGAAAAATGCTCCAAATCACAGCAGTTTGAATGGGCCTTTTGAGTCAATGGCGTTCTTGGATTCAAAGAATGACAGGAAAAAAATATCTGTCTGTCTGTCTGTCTGTCTATCTATCTATCTGTATCTATTTATCACTTCTGTCTGTCTGTCTATCTATCTATCTATCATTTCTCTCTCTCTCTCTCTCTCTCTCTCTCTCTCTCTCTCTCTATCTTTCATCTATCATTTCTGTCTGTCTATCTGTCTCTCTCTCTCTCTATCCTACTCTACCTATCTACCTACCTACCTATCATTTCTGTGACTCTGTCTATCTATCCTGCTCTAATCTCTTATATATTGGAAGTCTTATATATTGGCTGTAATCACTATCCAGTTATATTACAATTGGATTCCAAGAATCACAGAAAAAAATGTATCCTTCCTTCCTTCCTTCCTTCCTTCCTTCCTTCCTTCCTTCCTTCCTTCCTTCCTTCCTTCCTTCCTTCCTTCCTGTCCTTCTTGTTCTGTGTACTCACAGTTTCTGGTTGTGATCACTATCCAGTTATTACAATATTACAATTGGATTCAAAGAATCACAGAAAAGGATATTCTCTACCTCTCTATTCTCTACCTCTCTCTCTCTCTCCCTATCCTAATCTTTTGTATACTGAAAGCTGCGATCATTATGCACTTAATAACAAAAACAACAACAATAATAATAGTAAAGTTGGAAGGAAACTTGGAGGTCATCACCTTGCAGGAAACCCTATTATAATATACTCTACCTCTTTCTTCTTTTAAGTCCTCTTCCATTCCCCCCCCCCTCTCTCTCTCTCACACACACACACACACACACTCATTCCCTGTGTCTTCTTTATTCAGCCCAGGAGCCAAGGAGTCTAGTGAGTTGCCATCAGGTCAGCAAAAACCCAGAGAGCAAAGGAAACTAAAAATGTGGAGTGACTCCTGTTTGCATTGGCATCTCCCTTGCAGCTTCTCCAGCGGGGATTAATCTTTCCCTGGACAGACATAATTGGAGGCAAAGGGCCAAGTCCAGCAAAGAGCATCCCTCCTGGTCTCCTCCTTTAGCAAATCTGGGAAAGGTGTGGGGGAGCCCGTGGCGGCGTTTCCCCCTCACCACCCATACGGGGCAGGTGCCTTCCCGCTGCCCTCCTCTGTTCGATGCTGGGTTAATAATTTCTCCTGGTTTTTTCCCCCTTTATTTGGCCTCTCTTCTCCCTCTTCCCCACCAGGATGCAGCAGGAATCTCCAAAGAGGCTTTTCCAAAAGGCAAATGGACTTTCTCGTGTTTTTTTTTCCCCCTTGAAAATGTTTCACTTCTCCTCCTCCTGACAAGTGAAATGTATTCAAGAAAAAAAAAAAGTTTCACCTGAGAGGTGAAACTATGATCTGGGGTGATCGAGAATCTCTATAGACATTTGGCAGAAATTTTGGAGGCTGAAGGGGTAGCCTTGATACAAGGCGAGCTTTTCCTTGGGGGTCTTCTAGGATGTTCAGTTGTCTAGGCCAGGGGTAGGTCACCTTGGCTCTTTTATGGCTCCTGGACTTCAACTCCCAGAATTCCTGACCCAGCCAAGCTGAGGGAAAAGGGAGAGGTTTCCAAGCTGAGCCAGGCTGGCTGAGGAATTCTGGGAGTTGAAGTCCACAAATCATGAGAGGGCCATAGTTCTCCCATGCTGGCTCAGGAATTCTGGGAGTTGAAGTCCACCAGTCATAAAGTGACCTAGGCCTATGCCAGGGGTGGGCAACCTTGGCTCTTTTATGACTGGTGGACTTCAACTTCCAGAATTCCTGAGCCAGCCACGCTGAGGGGAAAGGGAGAGGTCTCCAAGGTCAGCCATGCTGGCTCAGGAATTCTGGGAGTTGAAGTCCATGAGTCATAAAGCGGCCTAGGTCTAGGTCAGAGATAGGCAACCTGGGCTCTTTTATGACCACAAGTCCCAGAATTCCTGTGCCAGCATGGGGAATTATGGCCCCTTCATGACTCCTGGACTTCAACTCCCAGAATTCCTCAGCCAGCATGGGGGAACTATGGCCCCTTCATAAGTCGTGGACTTCAATTCCCAGAATTCCTCAGCCAGCAATGGCTCAGCTTGGAAACCTCTTCCTTTCCCCTCAGTGTGGCTGGCTCAGGAATTCTGGGAGTTGATGTCCACGAGTCATAAAAGGGCCACGTTTGAAGACCCCTACCCTAGGCCTAGAGTCTAGACTAGGAATAGGCAACCTTGGCTCTTTTATGACTGGTGGACTTCAACTCCCAGAATTCCTGAGCCAGCCTGGCTCAGCTTGGAAACCTCTCCCTTTCCTCTCAGCGTAGCTGGCTGAGGAATTCTGGGAGTTGAAGTCCACGAGTCATAAAAGAGCCAAGGTTGCCTACCCCTGGTCTAGGTTATAGTTTGGTTGTTGTTATTGTTTTCCTCCTCCTCCTCCTCCCCCTTTCTTCTCTCCTCCTCCTCCCCCTTCCTCCTGTATGGAACATGCTTACTACCTTCTTGTAAAACTTGCCAGCCTTATCGGAGACTGAGACCTCCCCATTCTGCCATAAGATTTGGAAAAGTGAAACATTTACAAAGAAAGCCATTCACCCGTGATTTATCTGCCTTATCATCCCAACACCCCTATAAGGTAGGCTAGATTGGTCAGGACTTGCCCAAGACCACCAGTCAGAGGTGTCATAAAGAGCAGCAAAGATGCCAAGGGGCCTGGAGGCTAAATGGTGTGATGAATAGTTGAGGGAGATGGTAGGCAAAACCTTGGCCCTTCTATGACTTGTGGACTTCAACTCCCAGCATTCCTCAGTCAGCATGGCTGGCTCAGGAATTCTGGGAAGTCCACAAGTCATAAGAGCCAAGGTTGCCTACCCCTAGCCTATCAGAGAGAAGGATTAAGGGGGACGTGATAACTATCTTCCAGTATCTGAGGGGCTGCCACAAAGAAGAGGAGGGGGTCACATTATTTTCCAAAGCACCAGAAGGCAGGACAAGAAGCAACGGATGGAAACTGGTCAAAGAGAGAAGCAACCTGGAATTAAGGAGAAACTTCCTGACAATGAGGACAATCAACCAGTGGAACAGCTGGCCACCAGAAATCATGGGCACTCCCATCACTGGAGATTTTTAAGAAGAGACTGGACAGTCACTTGTCTGAGATGATATAGGTTCTCCTGCTTAAGTGGGGGGTGGACTAGAAGTCCTCTAAGGTCCCTTTCAGCCCTATGACTCTATGTTCTGATAAACCTATAATAACACTGAATGCTAGTATAGTTACTATGGTAACCAAATCGCCATGGTGGGGCCAATCTGGCAGAAATACCTCCTCTAGTTTTAAGGTCACTGGCTCCCATCCAGTGTTAACTACCAGTAAAGCATCTAGTTGTGGATAAATATCTAGTTGTGGATAAATATTGTGGTTTGAGGTGGAAACGGGGTTCCTTTCCCACTGGGTCTATATAGTGGTACCTGGACACTCAGTGTTAATTGGTTCCGGGAGGGGCAATAAATACAAAAAATGATGAGTACCAAATAAATTTTTCCCCACAGGGAATAATGTAGTGAGCCACAAGGCAGCCAACAACAACAAGAAGCAATGGAGGGAAACTAACCAAAGAGAGAAGCAACCTGTCAGGGAATTTCCTGACAGTGACGACAATTAACCAGTGGAACCACCTGCCTCCAGAAGTGGTGAATGCTCCAACAATGGAAGTTTTTAAGAAGAGACTGGACGGGCATTTGTCTGAAATGGTATAGGATTTCCTGCCTGAGCAGGGGGTTGGACTAGATGACCTCCAAGGTCCCTTCCAACTACTACTACTACTACTACTACTACTACTTCTTCTTCTTCTTCTTCTTCTTCTTCTTCTTCTTCTTCTTCTTCTTCTTCTTCTTCTTCTTCTTCTTCTTCTTCTTCTTCTTCTTCTTCTTCTTCTTCTTCTTCTTCTTCTTCTTCTTCTTCTTCTTCTTCTTCTTCTTCTTCTTCTTCTTCTTCTTCTTCTTCTTCTTCTTCTTCTTCTTCTTCTTCTTCGTTATTGTTATTGTACTTGTTATTATTATTATGTTATAGCTTATGCCTTGAGTACCAAACAAATGATGAGTAGCAGGACAAAGTTTTTGCCTCACAATGCACTGAGTACCAAATTGGTTGAGCTTCAAAGCAGTTGAGCACATCAAGGTACCATTGTACTATACACCAATCAGATGAAGCACATCAGCCAAGATGGCGCAGTAGTTAGAGTGCATTACTGCAGGACACTTCTGACTGTGTTCAGCAGGTCAGCGGTTCAAATCTCACCGGCTCAAGGTTGACTCAGCCTTCCATCCTTCCGGGGTAGGTAGGTAAAATGAGGACCCAGATTGTTGGGGGCAATGTAAATATATATATACATTGCTTACTGGTGTACACCGCTTAGAGAGTGCTCGCACTTAAAGCGGTATATAAGTCTCATAAATAAATCACACAAAAGTGATTTCAGGGAATCCAGCATTTGGACCCTTCAGCTGGAAGGATCTGAGAGATCAGGGAATGTCTTGGGAGATCACTGCCAGTCAACAGTGGACAGTACAGGTGGGCTGTGGTCGTTCTGACTTAGCTCCAGGCGACGAACAGGCAAAGCAAAGACCGACGCTGTTGAAAACAGAAGCTGATCTGTCTTCCTGATCTATCGAAAAACTTTGCGGTAGTCAGTCCTCTAAGCCAGGTCAATCCCAAGAAAAGATCCTGGTATCTCAGCAAGCCGTTTAAGCCTCGTGGCCTTTGCTTAGGCTTTCATGCCCACACCTGCCAGCTGATTCGCAGTCTTAGAAGAAGAGCTGGCCATCTAAAACGAGGCACGGTGTCCGTTATCACACCCCCAAGAGCAGAGCCATCATCTGCTGAACTTTGCCAAGGGTAACCGCGTTCTTCATTTAAGCTTCACACTTCCAGGGCGTCCACTTTCTGAGGCCAAGGTGCCAAGGAGTCTATGGGGAGCAGCCAAAATTGGAAAGGCATGATGGGAGAGCATCTAAAACTGTCAGGGAGGGGGGTGGAAAAAGAGGCAAGGTGTCATCCACACACACACAGAGTCTGGGGTTTTGCAATCCCACGTTCGGGAGACGACGGCAGTCCACTGTAGAACAGGGGGGGGGGTGTCCAACTTTCGGGAACTTTTAAGATCGGCAGACTTCAACACCCAGAAATTCCCCAGAAATCCTGAAAGTTGAAGTCCACAGGTCTTAAAATGCCCAAGGCTGGACACCCCTGTGGGAGGAGATGAAAAAATGAAGTTGTCTCCATTGAAATGTTAGCGTGGCTGAAGGAGTTTGGTGGACAGACCGGGAAGGTGGCTATCTCCATTTTAAGAAGTCTACCCCTGATCTAGTCAACCTCAAGGAAAACATCCCCTAAATCAGGTTAAAGTCTGATCCCTGATGTTTTGGAGATGGCTGATCCTTTGCCAAGAAAAACACAAAGGGACACTGCTCATATTCATGTAGACCAGGGGTCTTCCAACTTGGCCCTTTTATGACTTGTGGACTTCAACTCCCAGAATTCCTCAGCCAGGCACGCGTGCCTGGCTGAGGAATTCTGGGAGTTGAAGTCCACAAGTCATAAAAGGGACAAGTTGGAAGACCCCTGTTTTAAACCCTACTCTCTCTGTGGCACAAAGTATTTCAAAAACCAACTGGAGAATTCCTTCATTTTCCACGGATCATTCATTGCTCTTTCCCATAGTCCTGAAATCTCAGCAAGATTCAACACAGCCAAATCACCAACCATGCATATGATGAAAGTCTTTATTACACGACAGGTCATAATTGTGTTTCATTATTGTTATATATGGCAATCTAGCTCTGCATTTAGAATAATAAAATGGGCCGGAAAGAGCAAAGGAGAACATTTAGGTCCAATGAAGGAATCTGCAAACCCAAAAAAACAGCTTATCTTCTTTATTCCTTTAATGAAGGAATAATCCACCAGGTCTGTTCCACTCCTCAACTACCTTTTGCATCAGGAAATGCTATAACACAGGGGTCTTCCAACTTGGCCCTTTGATGACTTGTGGACTTCAGCTCCCAGAATTCCTCAGCCAGGCAAGTCCATAAGTTGGAAGACCCCTGGCCTAGATGAAGCATGGCTGGCTGAGGAATTCTGGGAGTTGAAGTCCGCCAGTCATCAAAGGGCCAAGTTGGAAGAGCCCTGATGTAGACAATGTTCACAGCTAGGGCAGACAATGGCATTTTCCCCTCTGCTGTGTGTCTGTAAACAAGCAAACATGCATATTCTCACACATACACACATCAGCCTCCTAACGCTAGGAAGTGGGCACTTGCTAAAATACTTCTCTTTCCTCTTCCCCAACTCACACACACATATTGTATACATTGCTTCCTTCGTGGCAACCTTAGAACCGAAAAGAATTTAGTTTTGTGTTATTCTTGCACACACAAATTATCTTTCGGTACACCTTGTCCATTAAGCCGGACAGTTTTATTGATACACAAGGAGAGTAGATTTCTTAAGGAAAAAAAAATCTGTGTACTTAGCATGCATACCTCCTCTTTAATGAACTGATATAATGAGCACTGTTGGGCTTTAGGCCAGACTCAATAATAAATCTCAACTTTGCAAAGCTTAATGGTGGCGTTTAGGAAGTTACTGAGGACAGAAGCTCACAGATGTGGCAAAATCGCTTTATTATAGCGATAGCACTTTTAATAATAATAATAATAATAATAATAATAATAATAATAATAATATGGTGTTATTATTATTATTCAAGCACCACTTGAACACCATTGGCATTGACAAATTCGCTATTAGTCAATTGCAAAAGGCGGCCTTATTAGGAACCGCTTCCATCCTGCGACGATACCTGTAATACCATCAGACATCCACATCTGCCTATCCCAGGTCCTGGGTAAGGACTCGATAGGTAGACAAAATGCCAAATCCAGTCTGAACATCTGGCTGACTGTGCGATGATCGATAATAATAATAATAATAATAATAATAATAATAATAATAATAATAATAATAATAATAATAATAGTAAAGTTGGAAGGGACTTTGGAGGTCATCGAGTCCAACCCGCTGCTCAGGCAGGAAACTCTATACCATTTTGGACAAATGGCTGTCCAGTCTCTTCTTAAAAACTTCCAGTGTTGGAGCATTCACCACTTCTTAAGACTTATATATATCCCCATAGTGCTTTACAGCAGGGGCCACTTTAAGGCTTGTGGACTTCAACTCCCAGAATTCCTCAGCCAGGCAAGTCCACAAGTCATCAAAGGGCCAAGCTGGAAGACCCCTGGCCTAGATGAAGCATGGCTGGCTGAGGAATTCTGGGAGTTGAAGTCCACAAGCTTTAAAGGGGCCAAGGTTGAAGACCCCTGCTTTACAGCACTATCTGAGTGGTTTACAATGCCAGCCGGTTGCCCAAAACAATCCAGGTCCTCATTTTACCGACCTGGGAAGGATGGAAGGCTGAGTCAACTTTGAGCCGCTCAGGATCAAACTGCAGACTGTGGGCAGAATTTATCTGCAATACTGCATTTTAATCACTGCCCCAGCAGAGTTAAAAAACGAAGACCTGCTTTCTACAGTACAGGTAGTCCTTGACTTACAACAGTTCATTTAGTGACTGTTTGATATTACAATGGCACTGAAAAAAGTGACTTAGGACCATTTTTACACTTAATGTTACAGCATCCCCAGCATCATGTGATCTAAATTTGGACACTTGGCAACTGACTCAAATTTATGACCATCACAGTATCCCAGAATTATGTGATCCCTGGAGGTTTTTAAGAAAAGACTAGACAGTCACTTATCTGAGACGGTCTAGGTTCTCCTGCTTGAGCTGGGGGCTGGACTAGAAGACCTCCACAGTCCCTTCCAGCTCTATTCCATTCCATTCCATTCCATTCCATTCTTATCATTATTCTATTCTATTTCCTTCCATTCCATTCTATTCTCCATTCCATATTCTATTCTATTCTATTCTATTCTATTCTATTCTATTCTCTATTCTATTCTACTCTATTCTATTCTATTCCATTCCACTCCACTCCACTGCACTCTACTCTACTCTACTCTACTCTACTCTACTCTACTCTACTCTACTCTACTCTACCAGACAGTAAGGACAATCAACCAGTGGAACAGAAGTTGTCCCCAGAAATTGCAGGTGCTCCATCCCCGGAGATTTTTGAGACTGGACAGTCACCTGTCTGAGATAGTATAGGTTTTCCTGCTCGAGCGGGGGGCTGGACTAGAAGACCTCCAAGGTCCCTTCCAGCTCTATTCTATTCTAAATTATTCTCAAAAGCACCAGAGGGCAGGACGAGAAACAATGAATGGAAACTAATCAAGGAGAGAAGCAACCTGTAATTAAGGAGAAACTTCCTGACAGTGAGGACAATCAACCAGTGGAACAGCTTGCCACCAGAAATCGTGGGCGCTCCATCACTGGGGTTTTTTAAGAAGAGACTGGACAATCACCTGTCTGAAATGGTGTAGGTTCTCCTGCTGGAGCGGGGGCTGGACTAGAAGACCTCCAAGGTCCCTTCCAGCTCTATTCTATTCTAACAAAGTTTTGGGTGTCAGTGACTTTCAGTCATCTAAGACAGAGGTAGTGAACGATAGCCCTTTTACGACATCTGGACTTCAGTTCCCAGAATTCCTGAGGCAGCCATGTTGGCTCAGGAATTCTGGGAGTTGAAGTCCACAAGTTGTACAAGCCCCATAGTTCCTCACCTCTAATCTAAGGCCTCGCCTGTTCCTTCATGTGACAATTCAGGTCAAGTTTATGCTACCAACATATTAGTTAAGCATAAGCAGGCCTAGCAGGCGTCCCCAGAAGCTAAAGGCCAGAGGCCATTGAGGCAGCATTGCCACGTAAACAATTCTTTTCTAAATTCTTTGAGTGGCAGAATGAAGGAGAAGCAAAGAGAGCGGAACTATGAAGTTGAGGAAAGGGCCTAATCTATAAGCAAAGCCAGCTTGGTCTAGTGGTTAAGACATCAGGCTACAAAACTGGAGAACATGAGTTCTAGTCCCGCCTTAGGCATGCAAGCCGGTTGGGTGACTTTGGGCCAATCACCAGGAGACGGTGAGTTCTAGTCCCGCCTTAGGCATGTAAGCCAGTTGGGTGACTTTGGGACAATCACCAGGAGACGGTGAGTTCTAGTCCCGCCTTAGGCATGAAAGCCAGTTGGGTGACTTTGTGCCAATCACCAGGAGACGGTGAGTTCTAGTCCTGCCTTAGGGATGAAAGCCAGCTGGGTGACTTTGGGCCAATCACCAGGAGACGGTGAGTCCTAGTCCCGCCTTAGCCATGAAACCCAGCAGGGTGACTTTGTATTTAACTTGTGCTTGATCAGGAACTCCCCTCAAGCATGTTGTTGTCTGCCCATGTGGCCTGGAAGTTTCTTAATGGTCTCATGATGCCGACAGACTTTCACTCAACAGGGGTGGCAAGCAAGCTGGCCTCTTTCCGAGCACTGCCTTTGCAACCAATTCCAGGGAAAACCTAATTAGTCCATGTTCTGCAAAGTACTTTGAATTACGTAAACCATTCTCATTACTTGGGTTCAAAAAGGAAAACTGTTCATGCGGTTCAGACCTTGGGGTGCCTGCCAGAATGTCAAGCTGGATCAAATTATTCCCTGCACCAATATTATGCATACTTTCTAACGAAGAAGAAGAAAAAAAAAAGAAAGAAAAAGCAGAGGAATAAAGGATATGCTTTATGCTCATTAGCTGCTGTCATATTTCCTAGGAACTTCCTCCATCGCCTTCCCCCAGGCTTCTACCTTTCACTTTGATCTGCACAGCACCGCTTCGGCTGCCATTTAATAAAGCACCATTTTAAAAAAAAAGAAAAGAATTTGCAAAATCCATAGCAGGTTAGAACAATCACACAACACTACAGGAGAAGCCGCAGTTCTGCGTAGCCTTTGCTTCAGTTTGGGTACAGCATCTACCCACTGCATGCAACTGGCGCCACCTTCTGCTTGAAGGATCTCCAAAAGTCATGTTCTTCAGACCATGGTCTACAGCCAGGGGTAGGCAACCTTGGCTCTTTTATGACTCGTGGACTTCAACTCCCAGAATTCCTAAGCCAGCATGGGGGAACTATGGCCCCTTTCATGACTCGTGGACTTCAACTCCCAGAATTCTTGAGCCAGCCATGCTGAGGGGAAAGGGAGAAGTTTCCAAGCTGAGCCAGGCTGGCTCAGGAATTCTGGGAGTTGAAGTCTACCAGTCATAAAAGAGCCAAGGTTGCCTACCCCTGGTACATCTTAACTCAAGTGTTTCTCAGCTTCGGCAACTCTAAGGTTGGTGGTCTTCAACGCTCACAAAAACGCAAGGATTTCTTATCAAGTCAGAAGAACATGGACATTGTTGACGATTGAAATTCACTTTATGGAGGAAGTGAGGGCTCTTTAGATGAAGAATTACAATTCACTGAATCCTACACATCTGGTCAAGCCAGTTGCGGTTCAACAACTGGAGGACCAGAGATTTCCTACTTTTGGATGCCCGCAAATTTATTACCAATTGGTAAAACACAATAGAAATGTCTCCAGTTCAGATTCAAATGGAGATGAACCACTAAAAGTAGCAACTGTGAGAGGGATCTGTCTAAGGCAGAGGTTCTCAACCTGTGGGTCGGGACCCCATTTGGGGTCGAACGACCATTTCACGGGGGTCGCCAAACAACGCAGTCCGCCATTTTTCCCCCCTTTTCCTTAGCTGTGCTCCTCCCTTTTATTCTATTGGCTTTTGAAAGCCAATAGAATAGACTCTCTTGAATAGAGTCTAATTCCATTGGCTTTCAAAAGCCAACAGGAATTGTCCAGGCTGTCTCTGCCCTGCTGAGCCCGCCAAATGTCCCATTCTGCAAACGGTGCTGCACCAGTTGAGTAGTCCTTGACTTACGACCAGTTGAGTAGTCCTCGACTTACGACCGGTTGGGGGGTCGCGGCATTAAAAAGGTTGAGAACCACTGATCTACGGTATGTAGGAAGCACATCACAATAGTAATGGGGGACTTTAACTACCCTGACATCAACTGGGAGAGAAACTCCACACCAAGTGGAAGATCAAACAGATTCCTGACAAATCTAGCAGACAACTTTCTCCCAAAAAGTAGAGAAGGGAATTAGGGAATTAGCCATTTTGGATCTAATTCTCACTAACAGAGATGAAATGATAGAAGGTGTTGAAGCCATAGGAACCTTGGGAGGAAGTGATCATGTAATATTGGAATTCAACGTTATGCAAGCACAAGTAATAGAACACAGTCAAACTAGAGTCTTGGACTTTAAGAGAGCTAATTTCAACAAACTTAGAGCTTGGGAAGGATTCTATGGATGAGAATCCTCAAGAGGAAAATAACTCAAGAAGCTTGGGAAATTTTGAAAAGTGAGATTATAAAAGCCCAATCTAGCACAATACCAACGAAGAAGAAAAATAACAACTCTCAAAAGAAGCCAGCATGGCTGCATAAAGAAGTCTCTGATAAATTAAAAGATAAAAAGGACAAGTATAAAAAGTGGAAAGACAGACAGAATATCAGCAAATAGCCCGAGCCTGCAAAGACGAAGTGAGGGAAAGCTAAGGCTCAAAATGAACTAAGGCTTGCAACCAAAGTCAAAAATAACAAAAAAAAAGCTTCTTTCAACATGTAAAAACCAAGACAAAAGTGAAGGAAACTACTGGTCCATTAGTGGGTGAAAGTGGCAAGAAGGTGACAAGCAACAGGGAGAAAACAGACCAACCTATCAAAAACAGTGCCATAAAAAACAGAACAGAAACACAAGTTAAGATAGGCAAGAAAATGGTAAGTGAGCACCTGTCCAGCCTAGACGAGTTCAAATCACCAGGACCAGATGGGCTACACCTCAAGGTTCTCAAGGAACTGGCAGATGTGATCTCAGAACCACTGAACTATATTTTTCAAAGATCCTGGAGCAATGGCTGTCCAGTTTCTTCTTAAAAACCTCCAGTGTTGGAGCATTCACAGCTTCTGGAGGCAGGTTGTTCCACTGGTTAATTGTTCTGAGTGTCAGGAAGTTTCTCCTTAGTTCCAGGTTGCTTCTCTCCTTGATTAGTTTCCACCCGTTGCTTCTTGTCCTGCCCTCAGGGGCTTTGGAGAATAGCTTGACTCCCTCTTCTTTGGGGCAGCCCCTGAGATACTGGAACACTGCTATCCTGTCCCCCCTTGTCCTTCTCTTCATTAAACTAGACATCCCCAATTCCTGCCACTGTTCCTCATATGCTTTAGCCTCCAGTCCCCTGATCATCTTTGTTGCTCTTCTCTGCACCCTTTCCAGAGTCTCAACATCTTTTTTAATAGGACACGTATTTTTGTGAGTTCATTCCAAAAGATGCACCGGAGGGCTTAAGAGTTTAAAAGGGAAAATATTTATGGCAAACTGGACAGCAGAACTCACAAACGTGACAAGATGTGGCACACGTCTCGTGAACGGCAGGGTGATGGAAGAGAGAAGTGCCAAACAGGTGCCAAAACAGGTGGTCCTTTGGCTTACAACTAGTGACTGCTCAACATGACAACAGCACTGAAAAAAAAAAAAAGCGAATTATGGCCGTTTTTCGCACTTAAAACCGTTGCAGCGTCCCCATGGCCACGTGATCAAAATTCAAATGCTCGGCAACTGGCAGGTACCTATGACAGCTGCAGAGTCATGCGATCACCTGTCGCAACTTTCCCAGAAACAAAGTCAACGGCGAAAGAAGGTTCATTTAATAATCGGGCCACTAACTTCACAACTGCAGTGATTGGCTAAACAACCGGGGCAAAACAGGTTGTAAAATATTATTATTATGGATCATTGCACAGTCAGCCAGATGCTCAGACCGGATTTGGCATTTTGTCTACCTATCGAGTCCTTACCCAGGACCTGGGATAGGCAGATGTGGATGTTTGATGGTATTACAGGTATCGTCGCAGGATGGAAGCAGTTCCTAATAAGGCCGCCTTTTGCAATTGACTAATAGCAAATTTGTCAATGCCAATTGTGTTCAAGTGGTGCTCCAGTTGTTTCGGGATTGCACCCAAGGAGCCTATGACTATTGGTACTACCCTTGCTTGCTTTTGCCACAGTCTTTCTATTTCTATTTGTAGGTCTTTGTATTTTGTTATCTTCTCCAGTTGTTTCTCGTCTATTCTGCTATCTCCAGGCACTGCCACGTCCACTATCCAGACTTTTTTGTCTTTCTTATCAACAATTGTTAAGTCTGGGGTGTTATGTTGCAGGCGCTTGTCTGTTTGAATTCTGAAGTCCCAGAGCAGTTTAATTTTATCATTTTCTATGACTTTCTCTATTTTATGATCCCACCAATTTTTGCTTACAGGGAAATGGTATTTTTTGCAGATCTTCCAATGCACCATTGTTGCTACTTTGTCATGCCGCTGCTTGTAGTCAGTCTGTGCAATCTTCTTGCAACAGCTTACCAGGTGGTCCACTGTTTCTTCAGCTTCTTTGCATAGGCGGCACTTAGCAACAGAAATTTTAGGCTCAGCTGCAATTGTAAGTCAAGGAGTCCCTGTACAATGAGGGACCACTGACTTCCAATCCATTAAATAAATCCTAATCCATTAAAGAGGACATGAGCAGGATCTTAGCTTATTCTATTTTCTAACTAATCAGATAACCCCCAGCCCCACCTGTCCTGGGAAATTCTCCCCGCCGTCTCCGCTATTGCATAAACCCATTAGCTTCCCACCATCAGCTTCTTCGGCGCACCCCTTCCCACCCGTTAACTCTCTGCATTTAAAGCCCTCATAATAGCATCTACGGACCTGATGAAATCAATGAACTGCTGATCTGAGGCCTCAATAAAGTTGGCTAGTCTTCCAAATGCTTAGAATCTGGATCAGATGATTTACTTCGCCTGGATCAGCGGCCCCCAACCTTTTGGGTACGAGCGACTGGTTCCGTGGAGAGAGGTTTTTATTGGAGACCGGCAGTGGTTTCATGTGTTGCCTGCATCCCACTAATAATAATAATAATAATAATAATAATAATAATAATAATAAAGTTGGAAGGGACCTTGGAGGTCATCTAGTCCAACCCCCTGCTCAGGCAGGAAACCCTACACCATTTCAGACAGATGGCTGTCCAGTCTCTTCTTAAAAACGTGGAGCATTCACCGCTTCTGGAGGCAGGTTGTTCCACTGGTTAATTGTTCTGACTGTCAGGAAGTTTCTCCTTAGTTCCAGGTTGCTTCTCTCCTTGATGAGTTTCCATCCGTTGCTTCTTGTCCTGCCTTCAGGAGCTTTGGAGAATAGCTTGACTCCCTCTTCTTTGGGGCAGCCCCTGAGACATCGGAAGACTGCTATCCTGCCCCCCCTCGTCCTTCTCTTCATTAAACTAGACATCCCCAATTCCAGCAACCGTTCCTCGTATGTTTTAGCCTCCAGTCCCCTGATCCTCTTTGTTGCTCTTCTCTGCACTCTTTCCAGAGTCTCAACATCTTTTTTAAATCGTGGTGACCAAAACTGGATGCCGTATTCCAAGTGTGGCCTTAGCAAGGCCTTGTAAAGTGGTATTAACCCTTCACATGATGTTGATTCTATCCCTCTGTTAAGGCAGCCTAGTACTGTGTTGGCTTTTTTGGCAGCTGCCGCACACGGCTGGCTCCTATTTAAGGGACTGTCCACTAGGACTCCGAGATCCCTCTCACAGTTACTCCTATTGATGGGGCTTCGCTTCTTTGTGTGGACCGGTTTCTGGCACGCCATGGTGCAGGGCCAGTCCCCGAAAGGGGGTTGGGGACCCCCTGCCCTAGATGGTGGGATTGCCTGTATTAACTGTAATATATCAATCTTCTGTACATCACTCTTCCTTGGGAGGGGGGAAGGGTAGAGGAAAGAAGGAAGAGAAGGGAAGAGAAGGGAAGAGAAAAGGGGAAGGGAGAGGAGAGGAGAGGAGGGGAAGGGAAGTACCTTTCTTAAGGGTTGGATGGGGGAAGTCCATGTCCCTTCCCCAACGGGTTTCTGAGCTAGCCCACCCTCTCAAAGCATCTGTCAATTGTGCTTGGCTGGCTTGAATGAAACCACACTAAGCATGCATTTAAAAACACACACACACACACACACACACACACACACACGGACACCAGCCTTAACTCAACACTCCATCTGTCTCGCAGATAATCTCCAATAATAGTAATTAAAATCTAACCACACCGGGAGGGCGATGCGCTAAACATCTGCCCGGATCCCCCCGGGGTCCCAACGCCGATACACGTCCCAAGATATTCACGGCTCTCTTAGCACGATAAGCTTTTGATCAGGGAAATCCCAGGAAACAAATCATTGCCCTGAATTTTATTGACGCCGCGCGGAGGGATCATTGAAAGATACACTGATCTATGTAGTCCTCAATTCATTTAGTGAGCATTCAAAGTTACAACGGCACTGAAAAAAAAGTGACATGGCCGTTTTTCACGCTTACGGCCGTCCCGACATTCCCGCGGTCACGTCATCAACATTCAGACGCTTGGCAACTGACTCATATTTATGACGGTCGCAGTGTCCTGGGGCCGTGGGATAACCTTTTGCGAGCTTCTAGCAAGGAAAGTCAACGGGAAGGTGAGATTCATTTAACAACCATGTTAAATGAGGGCAGGACAAGAAGCAACGGATGGAAACTCACCAAAGAGAGAAGCAACCTGGAACTAAGGAGAAACTTCCTGACAGTGAGAACAATTAACCAGTGGAACAACCAGCCTCTGGAAGCGGTGAATGCTCCAACACTGGAAGTTTTAAAGACGAGATTGGACAGCCATTTGTCCAAAATGGTGTAGGGTTTCCTGCCTGAGCAGGGGGTTGGGCTAGATGACCTCCAAGGTCCCTTCCAACTTTACTACTATTACTACTACTACTACTACTATTATTACTAACAACTGCAGTGATTCACCGTGGCAAAATCGGGCAAAATCCATTGAACTATATTACTTAGCAATAACAACTTTAGTCTCAACTGTGGTTGTTAAGTTTCCCTGAATTGTCCTCCAGAAATAAAGCTCACACAGAGAAGTAGCAGAGTAACATAAGATGTAGTAGAATGGGGGGAGGGGGAGAAGTATCTTTTGAGTACTTGTAGGTGTGTTGCCTAGAGCAGCGGTCCCCAACTTTTGCAGCTTAGGGGCCCGGCGGGAAGGGGGGGGAGAGGGGAACCAGGCTGTGCAAGTGGCAGGCTGGAGTGTGGATGTGTGTGCAGCCCAATGTGCATGACCACCGGGCCAGTGCACAATTATATGCGGGTCTGCCGTTTCCGCAGTCGACCTGCAGGCACACGCTGGCCCACCACTCGCACGACCCAGTTCCAAATAGGCTGTGGACCGGTAATAGGCCACGGCCCGGGGTTGGGGACCCCTGGCCAAGAGGCTGGATGGGGTTGTGTTGGCGGTCTTGGGAGTGTTGGACCCCACTGACCTGGGTTTATACGAAAGAACCCATGGCATAACCAAGCCAAAGCAGAACGTGCTAGAAGTGAGTCTGCCTTCCTGCTGTAAATAAAGTGGGGCTCTGATTCTTCTGGTTTCTTCTGGAAATTTTTCAGCTCAGTTATGGTCATAAGTTGAGGACTCGTTGTAGATCCTTCCTCACCTTTGGCAAATAAAAAGAGGGAAGAAGCCGAATCTAAAAGAGAACTCCTTGCCCAAAACTAGAATAGAATAGGATAGAATAGGATGGGATGGGATGGGATGGGATAGAATAGAATAGGATAGGATAGAATAGAATAGGATAGAATAGGATGGGATAGAATAGAATAGGATAGGATAGGATAGGATAGGATAGAATAGGATAGGATAGAATAGGATAGGATAGAATAGGATGGGATAGAATAAAATAGGATAGGATAGGATAGAATAGAATAGGATGGGATGGGATAGAATGGGATAGGATAGGATAGGATGGGATGAGTTGGGATAGAATAGAATAGGATAGGATATAATAGGATAGGATAGGATAGGATAGGATAGAATAGGATGGGATGGGATAGAATAGGATAGGATGGGATGGGATAGAATAGGATAGGATGGGATGGGATAGAATAGGATAGAATAAACAAATTGTAGAATAGAATAGAATAGAAACAGAATAGAATAGAAGCTGGAAGGGACCTTGGAGGTCTTCTAGTCCAGCCCCCTACTCAAGCAGGAGAACCTATACCGTCTCAGACAGGTGATTGTCTAGTCTCTTGTTGAAAATTTCCAGTGATGGAGCACCCACGATTTCTGGTGGCAAGCTGTTCCACTGGATAATTGTCCTCACTGTGAGGAAGTTTCTCCTTAATTCCAGGTTGCTTCGCTCTTTGGTCAGTTTCCAATCATTGTTTCTCATCCTTCCCTCTGGTGCTTTGGTGAATAACGTGACCCCCTCCTCTTTTTTGTGGCAGCCCCTCAGATACTGGAATACTGCTATCATGTCTCCCCTACTTCTTTTCTTTAGACTGGCCAAACCCAAGTCCCGTAGCCGTTCTTCGTATGTTTTAGTCTCCAGGCCTCGGATCATCTTAGTTGCTCTTCTCTGAATTTTTTCCCAAACTCTCAACATCTTTTTTGTGATGTGGTGACCAAAAGTGGCTGCAGTATCCCAGGTGGGGTCTTACTGACTATCCAGCCAAGCTGGGGATCAGGGCACATGGCTCCATCCCCTTTCAACACACACCAACCACTGTCCAGCTGGCTCAGCTTCCCTGGATGAGAACCGACTGATTCACGCATTTCTCCAGATTCCTGTTAGGGATCTGACTCCAAGGTGCACTTGAGAGAAAGGGCAAGGTCAGCCTTACATAACACGGGAGAGCAATTTTTCTCTAGCTGGGAACTGCCAGGAATGCAGTCTCTCTCGGTGTGTGTGTATGTGTGTGTGTGTGTGTGTGTGTGTGTACATGGCCTCCTCCAGCCTAGCAAATATCAGCAGTCTCTTCCCTTCACTGCGTGCCAGACGTGCTTGTCTCAGTCTCAGCTTCAGCGCGTTGCTGTTCGTGCCGGGGATTCTCCGGCCTTTTGGATTGACTAGACAGGAGTCGATCCCAGCCCACCGGTTCCAGCGGTCCCCGGCCGGGGGTGACAGAAAGGTTATTTGCACGAGGTGCTTGTCCGATGCACCCAGCCCGAGCGGTGCCATTGCCCCCCTCGCGCCCTGGGACAGCTCCCTAACCCCGTGGTTGGCTGGACACTTAATACCAGCTTTTTGACGGCTCACTTGATCTGCTCGGATCCAGGTGCACGAGGCTCACGTAACATGAACAAAACACACAGGGGGGGGCAGCCTATCAGGAGATTAGAAAGGGGGGGGGAAATGCCTAGAGGACCGCTGGGCCAGACCCAGGTCTGCGCCGGGGGGGGGGGATGTTCTCTGCGTGGAGCAAAGGGCTGGCAGAACCTCAAGAGCACGGGTGTCAAACTTGCAGCGGCACATGACGTGTCGTGACGTATCATGACTTTTTTTTTCCATTGCCACAATGGGGTGGGCACGGGTTGCGGCATGACGCATCCGGCAGTTTGGCATCCCTGCTCAAAAGCAAAGCCAGAATAAGTCCGACCTTGTCAAGGGACCCTCCATCTCCCCCCCCTCCCAATATCTGACATCTCTAGAGGGGGAATCTGGGAAGACTGCAGGCTCCTCCACCCTGACTACCGAGGAGGGTAGAAATTAAATATATGGCTAGGGGGCACCTTGCTCAACAGTAGTAACTGTGAGACGGATCTCGGAGTCCTAGTGGACGATCCCTTAAACGGGAGCCAGCCGTGTGCTGCAGCTGCCAAAAAGGCCAACACAGTGCTGGGCTGCATCAACAGAGGAATAGAATCAAGATCACACAAAGTATTAATACCGCTTTACAAGGCCTTGGTAAGGCCACCCTTGGAATACGGCATCCAGTTTTGGTCACCGCGATGTAAAAAAGATGTTGAGACTCCAGAAAGAGTACAGAGAAGAGCAACAAAGATAATTAGGGGACTGGAGGCTAAAACATATAAGGAACAGTTGCTGGAATTGGGGATGTCCAGGTTCATGAAGAGAAGGACGAGGGGGGACAGGATAGAAGTATTCCAGTATCTCAGGGGCAGCCCCAAAGAAGAGGGAGTCAAGCTATCCTGCAAAACACCTGAATTTGCAGGACAGGAAACAACGGATGGAAACTAAGCAAGGAGAGAAGCAACCTGGAACTAAGGAGAAACTTCCTGACAGTTAGAACAATTAACCAGTGGAACAGCCTGCCTCCAGAAGCAGTAAATGCTCCAACACTGGAAGTTTTGAAGAAGAGACTGGACAGCCATTTGTCTGAAATGGAACAGGGTTTCCTGCCTGAGCAGGGGGTTGGACTAGATGACCTCCAAGATCCCTTCCAACTTTATTATTATTATTATTATTATTATTATTATTATTATTATTATTATTATTATTACAAAAACCAAGGGTAGAAAAAGACCCCACTGCACGGAACAAACCTATTTGAGCCACTTTGGTCTAGTGGTTAAGGCACCAGGCTAGAAAGTAGGCGACTGGGAGTTCTAGTCCCGCCTTACGCATGAATATTGGCTAGTTGATTTTGGGCCAATCACCAGGAGACGGTGACTTCTAGTCCCGCCTTAGTCATGAAAGCTGACTGGGTGTCTTTGGGCCAATCACCAGGAGACAGTAAATTCTAATCCTGCCTTAGGCATGAAATCCAGCTGGGTGACTTTGGGCCAATCACCAGGACACGGTGAGTTCTAGTCCCGCCTTAGGCATGAAAGCCGGCTGGGTGACCTTGGGCCAATCATCAGGAGACAGTGAGTTCTAGTCCCGCCTTAGACATGAAAGCTGACTGGGTGTCTTTGGGCCAATCACCAGGAGACGGTGAGTTCTAGTCCTGCCTTAGGCATGAAATCCAGCTGGGTGACTTTGGGCCAATCACCAGCAGACGGTGAGTTCTAGTTCTGTCTTAGGCATGAAAGCTGACTGGGTGATTTTGGGCCAATCACCAGGAGAGGGTGAGTTCTAGTCCCGCCTTAGTCAGGAAAGCTGACTGGGTGTCTTTGGGTCGATCACCAGGAGATGGTAAGTTCTAGTCCCACCTTACTCATGAAAGCTGACTGGGTGTCTTTCAGCAATCACTGGGAGACGGTGAGTTCTAGTCCCACCTTAAGCATGAAAGCTAGCTGGGTGACTTTGGGCCGATCACCAGGAGACAGTGAGTTCTAGTCCCGCCTTAGGCATGAAAGCTGACTGGGTGTCTTTGGGTCGATCACCAGGAGATGGTAAGTTCTAGTCCCACCTTACTCATGAAAGCTGACTGGGTGTCTTTCAGCCAATCACTGGGAGACGGTGAGTTCTAGTCCCACCTTAAGCATGAAAGCTGGCTGGGTGACTTTGGGCTGATCACCAGGAGACGGTGAGTTCTAGTCCCACCTTAGGCATGAAAGTCAATTGGGTGACTTTGGGCCAATCACCAGGAGACAGTAAGTTCTAGTTCTGTCTTAGGCATGAAAGCTGACTGGGTGTCTTTGGGCCAATCACCAGGAGACAGTATGTTCTAGTCCTGCCTTAGGCATGAAATCCAGCTGGGTGACTTTGGGCCGATCACTGGGAGACGGTGAGTTCTAGTCCCACCTTAGGCATGAAAGTCAATTGGGTGACTTTGGGCCAATCACCAGGAGACAGTAAGTTCTAGTTCTGTCTTAGGCATGAAAGCTGACTGGGTGTCTTTGGGCCAATCACCAGGAGACAGTAAGTTCTAGTCCTGCCTTAGGCATGAAATCCAGCTGGGTGACTTTGGGCCGATCACCAGGAGACTGTGAGTTCTAGTCCCACCTTAAGCATGAAAGCTAGCTGGGTGACTTTGGGCCGATCACCAGGAGACAGTGAGTTCTAGTCCCGCCTTAGGCATGAAAGCTGACAGGGTGTCTTTGGGTCGATCACCAGGAGATGGTAAGTTCTAATCCCACCTTACTCATGAAAGCTGACTGGGTGTCTTTCAGCCAATCACTGGGAGACGGTGAGTTCTAGTCCCACCTTAAGCATGAAAGCTGGCTGGGTGACTTTGGGCCGATCACCAGGAGACGGTGAGTTCTAGTCCCACCTTAGGCATGAAAGTCAATTGGGTGACTTTGGGCCAATCACCAGGAGACAGTAAGTTCTAGTTCTGTCTTAGGCATGAAAGCTGACTGGGTGTCTTTGGGCCAATCACCAGGAGACAGTATGTTCTAGTCCTGCCTTAGGCATGAAATCCAGCTGGGTGACTTTGGGCCGATCACCAGGAGACTGTGAGTTCTAGTCCCACCTTAAGCATGAAAGCTAGCTGGGTGACTTTGGGCCGATCACCAGGAGACAGTGAGTTCTAGTCCCGCCTTAGGCATGAAAGCTGACAGGGTGTCTTTGGGTCGATCACCAGGAGATGGTAAGTTCTAATCCCACCTTACTCATGAAAGCTGACTGGGTGTCTTTCAGCCAATCACTGGGAGACGGTGAGTTCTAGTCCCACCTTAAGCATGAAAGCTGGCTGGGTGACTTTGGGCCGATCACCAGGAGACGGTGAGTTCTAGTCCCACCTTAGGCATGAAAGTCAATTGGGTGACTTTGGGCCAATCACCAGGAGACAGTAAGTTCTAGTTCTGTCTTAGGCATGAAAGCTGACTGGGTGTCTTTGGGCCAATCACCAGGAGACAGTAAGTTCTAGTCCTGCCTTAGGCATGAAATCCAGCTGGGTGACTTTGGGCCGATCACCAGGAGACTGTGAGTTCTAGTCCCACCTTAAGCATGAAAGCTAGCTGGGTGACTTTGGGCCGATCACCAGGAGACAGTGAGTTCTAGTCCCGCCTTAGGCATGAAAGCTGACTGGGTGACTTTGGGCCGATCACCAGGAGACGGTGAGTTCTAGTCCCGCCTTAGCAATGAGCTAGTCCCTCAGCCCAACTCACCTCACAGGAGGGGGAAATTGTGGGGAAACTGAGGGGAGGAAGGAGAATTAGGTATGTGGCCGCCTTGAATTATTTGCAAAGTAATAACGGTGGGATAAAAAAATAATTAATAAATAATCCTTGGAGCTCACAACATGGTGAGGGTGGCGGTGGGGACAATTTCAGTAAAGCCCTTGTCACGTATAGGAAAAACAGATTTATTTTTTTTTTAAGTGTGGGCTCTTGAGTCAATGGTTTATGATACATGATACAGGCATTAAAAGGTTTTAGCAGGGATGTCGATACGGCCAAAGAGAACATTCTGGATTCTTCTGTGACCTGTCACTTGGATGCTGAGCATTCCGATGTGATCCGGGCTGTCTCCGATTGCGAGGCCGTCCGCCTCACAGGGGTCTCGGCCTGGTGATCAGGTAGACAGGGCAGCACGTTAAGGTTAAAAGCAATTCAAACTATTGGCTGCCATTGGGGATGTTCAATCGCCAAGTACATTTTGATGCCAATACGCAAGCGGCGGTTTTAATATCGGCTAGGGATCTCTTGAGGATCTTGGAACCCAGTGATCTTGTCTGCCAAGGGACCCAACCGGGACAGAAAAGTTAGGTTTAGAAAGCTACAGGGGATTTTGGAGAGCACTGAAATTGACACTTTTCCTAGTCCAGGAGTAGGCCACCTTGGCTCTTTCATGACTGGTGGACTTCAACTCCCAGAATTCCTGAGCCAGCCACGCTGAGGGGACAGGGAGAGGTTTCCAAGCTGAGCCATGGCTGGCTCAGGAATTCTGGGAGTTGAAGTCCACGAGTCATAAAGCGGCCTAGGCCTAGGCCAGAGGTAGGCAACCTTGGCTCTTTGATGACTGGTGGACTTCAACTCCCAGAATTCCTGAGCCAGCCACGCTGAAGGGAAAGGGAGATGTTTCCAAGCTGAGCCAGGCTGGCTCAGGAATTCTGGGAGTTGAAGTCCACGGGTCATGAGGGGGCCATAGTTCCCCCATGCTGGCTCAGGAATTCTGGGAGTTGAAGTCCACCAGTCATAAAAGAGCCAAGGTTGCCTACCCCTGGACTAGACCATTTCAGACAAATGTCTGTCCAATTCTTTTTAAAAACTTCCAATGATGGAGCACCCACAACGTCTGGATTCATTTATTCATCCATCCATCCATCCATCCATCCATTCGATTCTATCTATTCTCCATGAGCAGAAGGCAGCATTCACAGCGCGTATTCTTCCATTTTTTTTGTCCCGTGCGACCTTAGGAGATTGGCTATGCTGAGCAACATTTTCCTTGGGTGAGGCTGGACTAGAACTCGGGATCCCCATCTCCTGAACTTTGATATCACAGGGATGACGTAGTTTACAATAGCCGGTGGTGTCTCGGGCAAAGCTGAAAACGGCTCGATTATGTTTTTATGCATGATACTAGTTTTTAAGAAGAGACTGGACAGCCATTTGTCTGAAATGGTACAGAGTTTCCAGCCTGAGCAGGGGGTTGGGCTAGATGACCACCAAGGTCCCTTCCAACTTTATTATTGTTATTATTATTGTAGTTGTTGTTGTTATTATTATTATTATTATAGTTGTTATCCCAAAGATGCTTTTCCACAAGGCGACTGGACTTCGTCTTCAAACATAAACAAGAAAGTCCAGTTGCCTCGTGGAAAAACACCGTGGGTAGAAAAACCCACCAGGCTTCATGAAATCTATGGAAAAAATGGAAAGCATAAAATATCCACTTGCTGGTTGGAGACGAAAGAAGAAGGACAGTCCCTGAATTGTATCCCTTGTTGACTTGATAATAACAAGGCGCAACAACTCTTGTCAAAACGAGAATTGTTTTACAAAAGTTTTATGCCTTTGTTTCTGCATCTCTCTTTTGCAACGGTCTGGGGGGCTCCTGGAAAACAGGGAACAGATCTGCTCATGTGGGCATTTCTCTCTCTAAGCCCAGCCCACCTCCTCTTTTTTTTTCTTTTTTCCTGAAAGGGATCACATCCTTCTGTTTGACATGTTGTTGGAAAGGGTTGCTAGGGAGACGGGGGTTCTGTTACAACCAGCCAGGCTTGCTCTAATAATACCCTACTCTGTGCATAGCTCAGGAGCAGACACCTCTCCAGCTCTAAGGAGCCTGTCCATTTCAGCAGAGGAATACTTTCACTTAGGTTACATCCCCGGAGTTTGCAGGCTGGCCACTCAACCTCCTGGCTCCACACAGCCCGAGATGGGAGGGCTAATATTGATAACAATGGCTAGCAAGAGCTTCCCGAGAAAAATAAGCTTTCCGCTTCCCACAATTGGGAATCAAGATTTACCACTGCTTTATGTCTAGTTTAATAAGGAGAAGGACGAGGGGGGGGGGGTCAGGATAGCAGCCTTCCAGTATCTCAGGGTCTGCCCCAAAGAAGAGGGAGTCAAGCCATTCTCCAAAGCGCCTGAAGGCAGGACAAGAAGCAACGGATGGAAACTCACCAAGGAGAGAAGCAACCTGGAACTAAGGAGAAACTTCCTGACCGTGAGAACAATTAAGCTGGAATAGGGTATGTCTAGTTTAATGAAGGACAAGGGGGGATAGGATAGCAGTCTTCCAGTATCTCAGGGGCTGCCCCAGAGAAGAGGGAGTCAAGCTATTTTCCAAGGTGCCTGAAGGCAGGACAAGAAGCAACGGAAGGAAACTAGTCAAGGAGAGAAGCAACCTGGAACTAAGAAGAAATTTAGAACAATTAGCCAGTGGAACCACCTGCCTCCAGAAGCGGTGGATGCTCCAATACTGGAGGTTTTTAAGAAGAGACTGGACGGCCATTTGTCTGAAATGGTCTAGGGTTTCCTGCCTGAGCAGGGGGTTGGACTAGATGACCTCCAAGGTCCCTTCCAACTCTATTATTATTATCATCATCATCATGCCTAAGACTAGATCTGGAAGAATTGCTTGGAGAGACCCCACGCCTCATATGAACGCGGCATCCTTCATACAACTCTTCCCCACGACAACAAACCCTGGGAGGTGGGTTAAGAGGCAGCCCGCCAGCCCATCATCGTCCAGGTTGTGTCCATAGCTGATGATGGGTCACAACTTATCTCCTAATTCAAAATTTTAATGTCTAAACCAGGGCTCTTCAAACTTGGCCACTTTAAGACTTGTGGACTTCAACTCCCAGAATTCCTCAGCCAGCCCTATAAAGTGCACATAGTCAAGGCCATAGGTTCCCCAGCAGCAATGTACGGCTGTGAAAGTTGGACCATAAGAAAGGCTGAGCGCCAAAGAATGGAGGCCTTTGAACTCTGGGGCTGGAGGAGACTCCTGCGAGTCCCCTGGACTGCAAGGCGATCCAACCGGTCGGTCCTGGAGGAGATCAACCCCGACTGCTCTTTAGAAGGCCAGATCCTGAAGTTGAAACTCAAGTCCTTTGTCCACCTAATGAGAAGGAAGGACTCCCTGGAGAAGAGCCTGATGCTGGGAAAGATGGAGGGCAAGAGAAGAAGGGGACGACAGAGAAGGAGGGGGCTGGATGGAGTCCCTGAAGCAGGAGGCCTGAGCTTAAGTGGACTCCAGAAGAGGGTAGAGGACAGGAAGGCCTGGAGGAACGTGGTCCATGGGGTCACGATGGGTCGGACACGACTTCGCAACTAACAACAATGAAGTCTTAAAGTTGCCAAGTTTGAAGAGCCCTGGTCTAAACAATGCCGGCCTTTGGTAGCTGAGGTCTATCGGGGTTTAAGTAGACCTGAGACTTTTGCATGGGGATGGAAAGAAACGCTACTCCCTCATCGGAACCAAAATAGAGCTTGGGTCTATTTAACTCAGCCCCCAAAAGGGACCCAAATATACACCAAGCTGGGAGACGAGGAATCTGCTCCAGATGTTACGACAAAATTGTGTAGTCTTACTCTCTTCTGCACTCCGGGGAGTCTCTCCTGCAAGGTTTCTGCAGCCATCTGTTCCCTAGGCGGAAAACCCAATGCACAGGCACAGACACCCACACAGAGGGCTAATCCCAGGATGCACCCAGTCTACAAGAAGCAGCAGATCCTCCCTCCAACAGCTCCCCCCTCTGCCTTTGGGAGTGATAACAGATTACTCGTGGGTGGTGGGTGGCTTGAGAGAGAGAGAAAAAGTCACCAGGGATGTCTATCACCTAAACTCCAGTGTTTCTCAACCTTGAGAATTTTAAGGCATGTGGACTTCAACTCCCAGAATTCCACAGCCAGCATTGCTGGCTGTGGAATTCTGGGAGTCAAAGTCCACATGCCTTAAAATTCTCAAGGTTGAGAAACACTGACCTAAACTCCAGTGAGAGTTCTTCAACAGACTTTGACTTGGGGGGGGGGGCTTTGCTTTCACAGCTCCGGGTCAGCAAGGGGGCAGGCAACAAAAAGAGGGGTGGGTGGGAGCTAAGCTACAAGGACTGTTTTTCTGTCCAGATGGCAGAAAACTACTGAGTTCCAAGCAGCTACTAGTACCGCTTTACAAAGCCCTAGTGAGGCCACACCTGGAATACTGCAGCCAATTTTGGTCATCACATCATAAAAAGAGATGTTGAGACTTTGGAAAAAGTGCAGAGAAGAGCAACTAAGAGGATCCGAGGCCTGGAGACTAAAACATGTGAAGAACGGCGGCGGGACTTGGGTTTGGCTAGTCTAAAGAAAAGAAATAGGAGAGACATGATAGCAGTGATCCAGTATTTGAGGGGCTGCCACAAAGAAGAGGAGGGGGTCAGGTTATTCTCCAAAGCACCAGAGGGAAGGACGAGAAACAACTGTTGGAAACTGACCAAAGAGAGAAGCAACCTGGAATTAAGGAGAAAGTTCCTGACAGTGAGGACATTTAGCCAGTGGAACAGAAGTTGCCACCAGAAATCGTGGGTGCTCCATCGCTGGAAGTTTTTAAGAAGAGACAATCACCTGTCTGAGATGGTATAGGTTCTCCTGCTTGAGCAAGGGGCTGGACTAGAAGACCTCCAAGGTTCCTTCCAGCTTCTATTCTATTCTATTCTATTCTATTCTATTCTATTCTATTCTATTCTATTCTATTCTATTCTATATTCCATTCCATATTTTCTTTATTCTATTCTATTCTATTCTATTCTATTCTATTCTATTCTATTCTATATTCCATTCCATATTTTCTTTATTCTATTCCATAATTTGTTATTCCATTCCATTCCATTCTATTCTATTCCATACTTCTCTATCTCTATATTCTATTCTATTCTATTCTATTCTATTCTATTCTATTCTATATTCCATTCCATATTTTCTTTATTCTATTCTATTCTATTCTATTCTATTCTATTCTATTCTATTCTATTCTATTCTATATTCCATTCCATATTTTCTTTATTCTATTCTATTCTATTCTATTCTATTCTATTCTATTCTATTCTATTCTATTCTATTCTATTCTATTCTATTCCTACGTGACTGGGTAGCAGGTGCCGGGGAAAATTAATCCAACTCTCAACAGACCACAGAATAATCTGGGGTTTTCTAAGCATCTTTTGCCCAGATGGGTAACTATGGCCTCTTTACGACCTCTGGACTTCAACTCCCAGAATTCCTCAGCTGGCTCAGGAATTCTGGGAGTTGAGGTCCACAGGTCATAAAGGGGCCATAGTGGCTCACTCCTGACCTTTTGGCTTCTCCAGCTCCAGCTGCAAATCATTTATTGGTGTTTGCTCTCTGCTACATCCACGAAAGCCATCCCAGCTCCGAACAAAATAACAGAGTTGGAAGGGATCCTGAAGGTCATCTAGTCCAACCCCCTGCTCAGGCAGGAAACCCTATACCATTTCAGACAAATGGCTGTCCAGTCTCTTCTTAAAAACTTCCAGTGTTGGAGCATTCACAACTTCTGGAGGCAGGTTGTTCCACCGGTTAATTGTTCCAACTGTCAGGAAGTTTCTCCTTAGTTCCAGGTTGCTTCTCTCCTTGATGAGTTTCCATCCATTGCTTCTTGTCCTGCCTTCAAGGGCTTTGGAGTGTAGCTTGACTCCCTCTTCTTTGGGGCAGCCCCTGAGATACTGGAAGGCTTGTTATCCTGTCCCCCCTCGTCCTTCTCTTCATTAAACCAGACATTCCCAATTCCAGCAACCGTTCCTTGTATGTTTTAGCCTCCAGTCCTCTGATCCTCTTTGTTGCTCTTCTCTGACCTCTTTCTCCTGGTCTCCTAATCCTTTAAGAGAGGGAAGGTAGCCAGGGGTCTCTCCAAACATCTTTTTCAGCCTCGGGGGGGGGGGGGAATTTCATACTGATACGGGCCCTGTGTAAAAGATTTGCCTCTTCTCCCCTTTTCGTAGCTGTACAGTACAAGGAATTCCAGCGGCAAAGGAAAAAAACAGCAAAGGGAGAGTAGAAGAAAAAGAAGAGCTGGAAGGGAAGGGGGAATCTGGTGCTATGTAGCCAACACCCTGCAGTCACATCAGGCTGACTTGCACCAGGTAGCTGAATCAAACAGGCTTTTTAAAAAGGGCATCCCTATTTCTAGTTAAGGATCGGAGACCGGCCAGGTTCCAGACTTTGCTTTCGAAAGATCAGAATCGTGCAAACTCTGTTATTCCCTAATATCTACAGACACCCCCCCTACACACACATCCTGGACATAAACTGTTTGAACCCCTCCCCTCAGGACGCTGCTGCAGGTCACTGCAGGCCAAAATAACTAGACACAGAGACAAGTTTTGTTCCCCCTCCTGCCATCACTCTGATGAACAACAAATCCTCACAGTGTTGTCTTATATTTATCCAAGTTGTATCGCTATAGTATTGTTTTTACCCTTCTCATTTTCTCTATTACCCCCTTTTATTGGTATCATCATTACGATTATTATTACTCTGTTGCTTTGCATGTACGTTGAGAGCTTCTGCACCGGAGACAAATTCATTGTGTGTATCTAACAACACTTGGCCAAATAAAATATTGTATTCTGTATTGTATTGTATTGCATTGCACTGCACTGCATTCCATTCTAAATTCCAGTACATATTTTATTATTCTATTCTATTCTGTTATGTTCTATTATTTCTATTCTATTCTATCCTATCCTATCCCATTCTATTCCATTCCATATTTTCTATTCTGTTCTATTCCATTCTGCATTCTATTCTATTTCATTCCATTCCATTCTATATTTTCTATTCTATTCCATTCTACATTCTATTCCATTCTGCATTCTATTCTATTCCATTCCAATTCAATTATTTCTATTCTATTCTATTCTATCCTATCCTATCCTATTCCATTGCATATTTTCTATTCTATTCCATTCTGCAGTCTATTCTATTCTGTTCTATTCTATTCTATTTTGTTCTGTTCTGTTCTATTCTATTCTATTCTGTTCTGTATTCCATTCAATTCCATTCCATAATTCTATTCTATTCTATTCTATTCTATTCTATTCTATTCCAGCTCCATTCCATATTCCATTCCATTCCATATTCTATTCCATTCCATTCCATGTTCTGTTCTGTTCTGTTCTATTATTTCTATTCTATTCTATTCTACTCTACTCTATTCTATTATTTCTATTCTATTCTATCCTATCCCATTCTATTCCATTCCATATTTTCTATTCTGTTCTATTCCATTCTGCATTCTATTCTATTTCATTCCATTCCATTCTATATTTTCTATTCTCTTCCATTCTACATTCTATTCCATTCTGCATTCTATTCTATTCCATTCCAATTCAATTATTTCTATTCTATTCTATTCTATCCTATCCTATCCTATTCCATTGCATATTTTCTATTCTATTCCATTCTGCAGTCTATTCTATTCTGTTCTATTCTATTTTGTTCTGTTCTGTTCTGTTCTATTCTATTTTGTTCTGTTCTGTATTCCATTCAATTCCATTCCATATTTCTATTCTATTCTATTCTATTCTATTCTATTCTATTCTATCCTTTCTATTCTATTCCAGCTCCATTCCATATTCCATTCCATTCCATATTCTATTCCATTCCATTCCATGTTCTGTTCTGTTCTGTTCTGTTCTATTCTATTCTACTTCATTCTATTCCATTCCATTCCACCCACAGGTCTTAAAGTGGCCATGCTGGGACACCCTTGCTGCACACAATCCACTAAAAAGAGAGAGTGGGAGAGAAACTCCACTGGATCACACACCATTCACATAAAAGGGAAGACTCGTGGCCAAAAGCTAGCCGGTGATGTCAATAAATAAATCACAATCCATTCAGTTCTCCAGACTCTTCAACCTTCTTCCTTCCCACCACACCTCTTGCACCTCATCCTGTCCCTGGGCCCTGCTTGAGGTTTCTGCTTCCCCTGCTAACTCTTTCGCCTCCTGGTGCCTTGGGAATTCCTACCTATTTACTCAAACGCCATGAAAAAAGCCGTCTATAAAACCAGCTCCTTTGCTGACTCTTTCTGAGCTCCAGCCAATGTTCAAAGCAAAAAGCGGAAAGGAAAAAAAAAAAACACCCCAAAACTCCATCCCTCTGTAGATCAACAGAGGCAGCCTTTCAACCAGTTCCCCCCTCCCCAAAAAAGCAGTCCCCCCCTCCCCATTCGCAGAACAGAGCAGAATCGCACCTCGGGAAATTGAGTGTTTAAAAGAGAGTCGGGGAAGGACGGCGGTGCCTGTAAAAACTATAACGGTTCCCTGTAACCATGAAACACGTCCTGTCAACAAACAGAGGTGCCACACCGCCCCTTTCTGCCCGCTATTTTTATTTTTCTAAAATTAATTGGGTGCCAAATGGAACGCCGGCTTGCTTTTGAAGCAGGGCCAGCCGGCATGGAAACCTCAGCCCGCCAAGGGAAGGAACGCCCGACGGAGCAGAAGCAAATCATTTATCCTGGTTACCTGCAGCATGTTGAGCAGGAGACTCCGGAACTTGGTGCCGTCCACCATGAAGAGCGCCATCTTGTCGCACAGCTTGGCCGCTGTGCAGGCGAAGCTGCGGTCGCTCACGGCCTTCTGGTAGATGGTCCGGACGATCTCCCCCAGCATCTCCTCGGAGTTGGTGGCGTTCTGGGCTTCCTCCATGAAGCTGGTGAGCTTGGCGTCCACCCCGCTGCTCGGGTTGTTCCGCATGCTGTTGAGAATCTCAATTAATTTGTCCATTTTGTTCCTTTGTGGGTCCGTGGACTCCACCACCCCTTCGTCCTGGTCCGTGAAAAGGGAAAGACAAGGCATCTGTTACGCAAGGGAGACATGGAGGGAGAGAGAGAAGAGAAGAGGAGATCAGCACTCTGCGACAAGCCACGACGGTTAGGAGGCATCAAACAAAAGCTGGCAGAGAAGCCTACTTGCTCAACCTGACAAATAATAATAATAACAACAATAACAATAAAGTTGGAAGGGACTTGGAGGTCTTCTTGTCCAACCCCCTGCTCAGGCAGGAGACCCTACACCATTTCAGACAAATGGCTGTCAAGTCTCTTCTTAAAAACTTGGAGCATTCACAGCTTCTGGAGGCAGGTTGTTCCACTGGTTAATTGTTCTAACTGTCAGGAAGTTTCTCCTTAGTTCCAGGTTGCTTCTCTCCTTGATGAGTTTCCACCCGTTGCTTCTTGTCCTGCCTTCAGGCGCTTTGGAGAATAGCTTGACTCCTTCTTCTTTGGGGCAGCCCCTGAGATACTGGAAGACTGCTATCCTATCCCCCCACATCCTTCTCTTCATTAAACTAGACATTCCCAATTCCAGCAAACGTTCCTTATATGTTTTAGCCTCCAGTCCCCTGATCATCTTTGTTACTCTTCTCTGCACTCTTTCTAGAGTCTCAACACCTTTTTTACATCGTGGTGACCAAAACTGGTGCCGTATTCCAAGTGTGGCCTTACCAAGGCCTTGTAAAGCGGTATTAATACTTCACGTGATCTTGATTCTATCCCTCTGTTAATGCAGCCCAGCACTGTGTCGGCCTTTTTGGCAGCTGCAGCACACGGCTGGCTCCTATTTAGGTGATTGTCCACTAGGACTCCGAGGTCCCTCTCACAGTTACTACTATTGAGCAAGGTACCCCCTATACCAGCGGTTCTCAACCTATGGGTCGCGACCCCATTTGGGGTCGATCAACCATTTTACGGGGGTCGCCAAACAATGCGATCCGCCATTTTCCCCCCTCAGGGGGCGGCGCCCTATACTATACCCTGTGCATTTGGTTTTTCTTGCCTAAATGTAGAAATGTAGAACCTTTTAGGCAGAAACTCTACACTATAATGCCCGTATGGCAGACAGCAATTAAAGGGACGAATAATCCTAAAAAAATACTGGGAAGCTACGCCCATTGAATTTCCACTCATCATTTTCACGACGAAATACACGATGAAATTCATTTTCGTTGAATTACTCATTCCATGCTGGGACCAACGATTAAACATTTACCTCCAACATTAGAGGTAAAATTGCATTCTAACTTTAATTCACTGGCTGTCTTCAGGTAAGTTGGCACAAGAAAAGAAATTCAACAGTTGGTTTGTTAAGGTTCATGAACCAGTGCCCAGGACACTGTTTTAAGTGGGTACTTTCCCTGGATCTGGAAATGAAATTATTCCGGTCAAAACGACGGTTAGCTCTGATCGATAGAAAGCAAAAGCAACGAATAATATAGAGTGACACCTACAGGTAGAACGTGGTATTATAGGACATTGTGCTGGTTTTGCTGAAGCAGAAGAGAAATTTAAACGGGGACGCTAAATGACAACAGACTTTTTCAAGACAAAATAAAGCCAAAGAGCAATAGTTTCTGCAAAGTTGACAATATCAACAACAATATATATTAGTAATCCTTTCTATTCTGCTTTTCTTTCTGGTGTCTTACATGATTTCCCGACGACAAGGCCATGAAAAAGCTAACTCACTGCCCAGGGCCTTCTCTGCAGTGGCTCCATCCCTGTTGCTTTTTCTGCAAAATCTTGAAAGAAAAGGGACCCCACTTGTTGCTGCCATAGGGTGGGCAGTGGGTCATTTCAAATGGTGAATTTTAAACTCTTGGCTTTTAATGTTGTACACTACCTGGAGTTACTGTGTGTGCGTGTGTGTGTGTGTGTGAGAGAGAGAGTTGGGCAGTTATTTACGTTTGTTTAATGAATAAATTAGGAATGTACAACATAGCAGATGCATCTCAATTTTGCTGATGAGAATATGTCAAGGTAATGATTTAGAACAGGGGAGGCAACCTTGGCTCTTTTAGGACTCGTGGACTTCAACTACCAGAATTCCTCAGCTAGCCATGGGAGTTGAAATCCACGAGTCATAAAAGAGCCAAGGTTGCCTACCCCTGATTTAGAAGCTAACCAGCTTGTACAATGTGAGATGAATGATGCAATGTTAGGAATGACTCAGCAGGCGTCTGTATCCCTTTAACAGCTTGAGTATAAAAGGGATGGCCTTGCTAGATAGTCTTTCTCTCTCTTGCCGTTTCCTGCTCTGCTGTGTGTTAGAGTTTGCTGAATGACCACGTGTAGATCTCTTGTTTCTAGTGTATATTTGTAGATAGTGTAATATAAACCACCATTTAGTACAGACCGCTGTTTACTGTATTTACTCCTGGGTTACCTCAGCACAACAAGACTGTGCATGCTGTGACAGAATATCACCCATCTGGGTTTAAATACAGGTAACAGAGGTGGCTTTTGGTGGAAATAACAAGGTAGTCATAGGAGGGAATCATACACAGATGACTCCAGAGAACTGAACTTATTGCATAGGTTTAAAGCACCTATTTCTGCCAGTCCTCTGCCCCCCCCATTTTTTTTCCATTTAGGAGGATTTAAGGGCAAAATGGATGCCTCAAGCCCTCTCAAAACTCTTATTTTGGTTCCGCTTGTTCCAGTGACACATCACGGTCACCAATCCTCAGAAATGAGGTCAGTGCAACTCCCTGACACAAGAAACTTGTAAACGTCTGATACTTTGGTTGCTCAGGAAGTGAGTGAGGAAAAAAAAAAAGATGGATGTGAATTTTGAGACGGGGGTCTTTTTTCCTGTTAGGAGGGATCAACAGAATGGAGGAAATATGGGGTTTTTTTTCTTTCTCTTTTTAGGGCTGTATTAACGAGGAAATATAATACATAGAGATGAAATAAATGTAAAAATGAGTACTTAAAAAGTGGACTGGAAAAAAATGAATTAACAGAGATATGGAAATGGAACACTAGGCTTGTATTAAGATTTGGTTTAGGCTGTTGTTTAAACTAGAAGTTATTTTTGCAGTCTGGTAGATTAGTTTTTATTTACATCCTACCCTTTATTATATATATATTTTTATAAAGAATTCAAGGCAGTAAACCTATCTCTTCCTTCCGGTTTTCCCCAAAATGGTCAGTTGAACTGAGATAAAAGGGACTGGGTCAAAGTTACCCAGCTGGTTTTCAGGGTTCAGGCGGGACTAGGACTTAAAACTGTCCCTGTGATTGGCCCAGTTACCCATCCAGCTTTCATGGCTAAGCTGGGATAGAACTGAGAGTCTCCTGATGATTGATCCAAAGTCGCCCATCCAGCTTTCGTGCCTAAGGTGGGATTAGAACTTATCGTCTCCCGGTGACTGGCCCACAGTCACCTAGATCAGAGGTCCCTAACCTATGAGCCGTGGCCTACAGCCAGGCCGTGGCCTCTTGGCTGCGTGAGTAACTGGGCAGTGGACGCGCATGTGTGCATGCTCATCCCGCCTCGTGCCATTGTTGCGAGTGTTGTGTGGGCAGCTGCAGCACCTTGTATCCCGTGGGTGGCGGCGTTGCCACGAACATTGCGCAGGGCGCGGCAGCACTGCAAGTAAGCTGCGGCATGATCCTCGGGCGGGAGCAGTAGCACAAGCCTCGCATGGGGGCAGCATCACTGCGGGCTGCGGTGCAGTTCTCACAGGAAGGCACAATCCTCGCACGGGGCGGCAGCGCAATCCTCTTACGGGGATAGCATTGTTGCGGGCTGTGGCGCTATCCTCGCCGCAAGTCTGGCAACGGCACCACAACCTCACACAGGAACCGCCATCACTGAGTGCCTCCTGCGCATGCTCACAGCCCCGCTTGCGTGGTGCACATGCTTGCAGCTTGTTTGTACACACGCACATGCGGCCATATCCATGTTTGCGCATGTGCGCGTAAGGCGCCTGCCCCTCCCTCTCCCACCGGGCCGCCACCCCAAAAAGGTTGGAGACCGCTGACCTAGAGGGCTTTCATGCCTAAAGTAGGATTAGAACTCAGAGTCTGGTGCCTTAACCACCAGGCCAAACTGGCTTTGAGAATGACGGATAAGTATTTCTGAATTAATAACTGGATGGCCGGATTTGTTGAAGATTACAGAAATATTGTACAGGTTTCTAAATTTGAAGTTAGTGGTTGATTAGGTTAGGTTTAATTTAGATATTATCTATTTGCACTGAGAAAAGCTGAACACCTTCCCCTGCTTTTCTCCTTTTTCTACCACTCTTTAACTCTTTAATCTCCTTTCGAATTTTCTCCCTCCCCTGTTTGGGTAGCCAGCGTGCGTTTTAATTCTTTCTGAAATTTAATAAAGTGGTATTAAAAAAAAAACAAAAGTGACCTGAGGGGAAAAAAAGCAGCTACCTTCTCTTTTAGCCTCCGGCGTAGCCTGTCCTTGGAAGACTGCAGCAAGTTCACTTTGGGCCTCTCGTTCTTCCGCTCATGGACGCCGTCCTTCCGCTTGCTTTCGGGATCCTGGAGATACGGCGGCGAGGGCCTCTCGGTGACGTCGTGGTTGCGATGCACCTCCAGAGGGATGTGCACCGTGCAGACGGAGGTATCGTCTATTTTCAGATTCTCGGTCTCTTTGGCGTTCCGGTGCGTCTCTTTGTCATTGGGAGAGTGTTTCTGGTTGTGGTGCCACCGCCGGTTCTGGCTGTAGCCGTGGTGGCCACATCGCCCCGAGGCGTGTGGCGCCGGGCCTCCTTGCGAGGGTTTCTGGTGCTCTTTGTTGTGCTTAGTGGTGCCTTGCTGATGTTCTGGGTGCTGCTGCGGCTTATTCCCCCCGGGCGCCCTTTGTTTCCTGCAAGGCCAAACGAGAAAGGTCAGCAGAGGTCTCTATGGAGATTCTCGATCTTTGTCCCAAAGGTGCTTTTTGCAGAGGCAACTGGACAACCTTGAAGACTGTTTCGCTTCTCACCCAAGAAGCTTTTTCAGCTCTGACTGGTTGGTGGGGAATGGAAGGATTTATACTCCTTGTAGACAGCTGGTCATTTGCATCTTTTTTAGAGAGTCGTTGAGGCCACTTGGAGGCTTATCTGTGTTGTCTTGGTCCCCTGAGTAGTGCAAATGGGGGTGGGGCCTTCTCAGTCCTTTCAGCGATTCCAAGGAGGCTCCACCCCCATTTGCACCACTCAGGTGACCCTGAGGACACAGATAAACTTCCAAGTGGCCTCAACGACTTTCTAAAAGAATGCAAATGACCAGTTTTTCTGCAAGGAGTATACATCCTTCCATTCCCCGCCATCCAGTCAGAGCTGAAGAAGCTTCTTGGATGGGAAGCGAAATGTCTTCAAAGAAAAACAAAGAAAGTCCAATTGCGTCTTGAAAAAAGGCACCTTTGGGATGGATGTCTGTCTGCACGTGGCCATGAAATAGGCCTCCCAGACATCACTCCCACAGCACACCCTGCGTCACAAAATATCTGTGTGTGAATCCATCTGAGAAACAATACAGGTAGTCCTTGCTTAGTGACCGCTGGGATGCTGGGATGGTAGTAAAGTGCAAATTCCAGTTTTAACTCATTGCAGCGCCACTGTAACTTCAAATCGTTGCTAAATGAATGATGGCGAAGTCAAGGGCTATTTCTAGAAATACAGGTAATTCTTGACTTAGATCTGTTCGTTTAGTGACTGTTTAAGGTTACAGCAGCACTGAAAAAAATGACGTATGATCGGTTTTCACACTTATGACCATTGCAGCGTCCCCATGGTCATGTGATCAAAGTTCAGACGCTTGGCAACCGGTTTATATTTATGACGGTTGCAGTGTCCCGGGATTATATGTGATCCCCTTTGTGGCCTTCTGACAAGTAAAGTCAGTGGGAAAGTCAGATTCACTTAAGAACTCTGTTACTAGCAGTAGCAACAACACTTAGACTTATATACCGCTCCATAGTGTTTTTGCAGCCTTCTCTAAGCAGTGTACAGGGCAGAGTCAGCCTGCAATGCTGAAGGAAGGAAGGAAGGAAGGAAGGAAGGAAGGAAGGAAGGAAGGAAGGAAGGAAGGAAGGAAGGATCTAGGTCCTCGTTTTCCCAACCTCGGAAGGACGGAAGGCTGAGTCAACCTTGAACTGGTCAGGATTGAACTCCTGGCAGTGGGCAGAGTCAGCCTGCAATGCTGGGAAGGAAGGAAGGAAGGAAGGAAGGAAGGAAGGAAGGAAGGAAGGAAGGAAGGAAGGAAGGGAGGAAGGAAGGAAGGAAGCATCTAGGTCCTCGTTTTCCCAACCTCGGAAGGACGGAAGGCTGAGTCAACCTTGAACTGGTCAGGATTGAACTCCTGGCAGTGGGCAGAGTCAGCCTGCAATGCTGCATTCTAACCTCTGCGCTACCAGGGCTCTAACTTAACAACTGCAGTGATTCACTTAACAACTGTGGCAAGAAAGATTGTAAAACGGGGCGAAACTCAACCCACGTTTCGTTTAGCGATAGAAATTTTGGACTCCATTGTGGTCGTAGGTCAAGGACTACTGTACTGGATAAGAGCAGACCTAAAATCCGGATCAGGCTTTACGGCCACCTAATCCAGCCTTCCGTTTATTGCTTTGTCCAATTTCTTCCGTTTGGAAGCTTTCACGTTTGGGCAAAGAATCCACTAGGTGTTTTTTGGACCCCAATGTCTAAATAAATCAAAGGCTCCCCAAAATCTTTAAAATATGCTCTTTATGAGGGGGGCAGGTCTGCACCCACCTCCTGCCAGCTCTTCTCACCCCTTAAATGGGGCGCCACCAACGCCAGGTGGTTTTAAAGAGCAGTTAACTTGGCACATCCCACATATTTTGGACTGCAGAGTCCATCACTCTCTCGTTGGTCATGCTGGAGAAGGATGCTGGCCGTCGTATTGCTTTATCTGGAATTAAGTCCTATTTGACTGACTTCCTGGTAGACACGAGTTAAGACTGCGCAGTGAAATATAAAACAAACCAAAACAGACAAGCAAACAAAAACTTTGAAATACTGCAAACTCCGAGACCGCTGGTTTTCCATGCAACCGACAGTCCAGACTTTAAAAGGTTAAGAAAAAGGAGGCCTCGGCTAAATCTGGGAGCAGCAAATTCAAAGGACAAAACCACAACCGGATATACACAGAATTGCTTGTCAGAAGCCCTCTTATAAAAAAATATACACAGGTAAAACAGCTTCGTGACCCCTTTTCTTGATCCCTGACTGGCTCACTCTGGATATTCAGTGGAAGGTGCATAATCAGGCCCATGAACGTCTGCAAGATCAGATAACTAGGCACACAATCACAGTGGGATTGGTCCTCTCTAAGAGACCATGAATTTAAATGACTCCACCAGTCCCCTCCCTTCCTTCCTAGCTGCCCTTCCATCCTGGCTGCCCTTCCTCCTTCTCCTTCCTTCCTAGCTGTCCTCCCTCCTTCCTTCCTTCCTTCCATACATCCTAGCTGCCCTTCCTTCTTCCTTCCTTCCTTCCAGCTTTCCTTCCTAGCTGTCCTCCTTCCTTCCTTCTTCCCTAGCTGCCCTCCCTCCCTTCCTTCCTTCTTTCCTAGCTATCCTCCCTCCTTCCTTCCTTCCTTCCTTCCTTCCTTCCTTCCAGCTTTCCTTCCTTGCTGTCCTTCTTCCTTCCTCCCTCCCTAACTGCCCTCCCTCCCTCTCTTCCTAGCTGTCCTCCCTCCTTTCTTCCTCCTTCTCCTTCCTTCCTAGCTATCCTCCCTCCCTCCTTCCTTCCTTCCTTCCTTCCTTCCTTCCTTCCTTCGTCTTCCTTTCTTCCAGCTTTCCTTCCTTGCTGTCCTCCTTCCTTCCTCCCTCCCTAACTGCCCTCCCTCCCTTCCTTCCTAGCTGTCCTCCCTCCTTTCTTCCTCCTCCTCCTTCCGTCCTAGCTATCCTCCTTCCTTCCTTCCTTCCTTCCTGTCTTCCTTTCTTCCAGCTTTCCTTCCTTCCTCCCTAACTGCCCTCCCTCCCTTCCTTCCTAGCTGTCCTCCCTCCTTTCTTCCTCCTCCTCCTTCCGTCCTAGCTATCCTCCTTCCTTCCTTCCTTCCTTCCTGTCTTCCTTTCTTCCAGCTTTCCTTCCTTCCTCCCTAGCTGCCCTCCCTCCCTCCCCTTCCCTTTTTATTTATATCTCCATGAATCTTTGACCTAGGCTGAGGCAATGAGTCATCTCTCTCTAGCTTTTATTCTATTTCCCCCAAAGAAGCGCCCAGCCTGGCCTTTGAGTCAACAACCTAGGGCTGTTCAAGCACCAGACAGAGAGACACTCTGCCCCCCCCCCCACCCCGGGACTCTCAGGAAGGTAAACCAACCCCAATTTTCCATGGCGCACAGGGACTTCCGGTCTGCGGTTTTTGCAAAAGGCATGCCGCGCATGGGAGCGTGCACCAAGGGCGGCCAACGAACCCGATGCAATTAGCTCTCCCACATGTATCCACGACCAGAGAGGTGCAGCCAAGGATGGGGTTGGTCATTCTGAATCATGGGTGAAAGCTGGCTCTCCTTCTGTAACCACGCTCTGAGTTTCTGTATTTTTATTTTATTTTTTTAAATCTGACTTCAAAACTGACTTCACCCTTCCCTTTCGGCTGCTGAATGGATGATTCACAACACGTTGTCAGTGAACCTTGTCAGAAGTTATACTGTTTATGAATGTTCCAGGACACACAAGCACCCTGGTCAGTTCCTGGGAAAAAAACTGGTACAGAACTAGGTCCAGATGTAAACCCACATGCATTTCTGCACACTATGTTGGCTGTAGAGTTATCATAACTTTGTGGGAGCTTAATGAGAAGATTAGTGGCTCAAATAAAAAACTGCATTCTCAAATTACGTTCTCTGGAAGCAGACCTGACCGTGTAACCAGATTCCCATGAGGATCGGACGCATCTTCCCACTGCATTAATTCAGGTGGAATATTAGTTAAAAAAAAAATCTGGGTGTTCCAGTACCCCACGGGCTGAAACTGTGGAGAATGGGTTACAGGGTCCAGTTCTCTTTGCAGATAAAGCTGGAAGGAAATCACCCGAAAATCTGGCCGCTTAGCAAAAATCAAGAAATTGTGAAATGATAAAAGTCAAATCCATCAATTTAGGGTTTATATGCAGATGATACCACTCTAATGGCAGAAAGTGAAGAGGAACTGAAGAGCCTCTTGATGCGGGTGAAGAAGGAGAGTGCAAAAGTTGGCTTGAAACTCAACATTGAGAAAACCAAAATCATGGCATCCGGCCCTCTCAATTCCTGGCAAATAGATGGGGAAGAAATGGAGGTAGTGACAGATTTTATCTTCCTGGGCTCCAAGATCACCACAGATGGGGACTGCAGCCAAGAAATTAAAAGACGCTTGCTCCTGGGGAGGAAAGCTATGGCAAATCTAGACAGCATACTAAAAAGCAGAGACATCACCCTGCCAACAAAGTGCGTATAGTCCAGGCCATGGTTTTCCCAGTTGCAATGTATGGCTGTGAAAGTTGGACCATAAGAAAGGCTGAGCGCAAAAGAATTGAGGCCTTTGAACGATGGTGCTGGAGAAGACTCCTGCGAGTCCCTTGGACTGCAAGGCGTTCAAACCGGTCAGTCCTAGAAGAGATCAACCCCGACTGCTCTTTAGAAGGCCAGATCCTGAAGTTGAAACTCAAGTCCTTTGGCCACCTAATGAGAAGGAAGGACTCCCTGGAGAAGGGCCTGATGCTGGGAAAGATGGAGGGCAAGAGAAGAAGGGGACGACAGAGAAGGAGGGGGCTGGATGGAGTCCCTGAAGCAGGAGGCGTGAGCTTCAAGGGACTCCAGAAGATGGTGGAGGACAGGAAGGCCTGGAGGAACATTGTCCATGGGGTCGCGATAGGTCGGACATGACTTAGCAACTAGCAACAACAACAACAACATGGTTTCCGGAAACAAATGTATGACTTTAGCAAATAAATGGTCTGGAATCAAACATTCAGTGAAGAGCTTGTGGGCTAGAGAGGCATGGGAAGACAAAGCACTACATGGCCAGTACATGAAAAAAATAGCTGGGAAAGCAGATAATAAGAAGACCTGGCAGTGGCTAAGAGCAGGAAAATTGAAGAAAGAGACCGAGGGACTAATTCTGGCTGCACAAGATCAAGCCTTAAGGACAAATGCATATAAAGTCAAAATTGAGAAGACAGCAACAGACAGTAAGTGCCGCCTATGCAAAGAAGCTGAAGAAACAGTGGATCACCTGGTAAGCTGTTGCAAGAAGATTGCACAGATTGACTATAAGCAGCGGCATGACAAAGTAGCAACAATGGTGCATTGGAAGATCTGCAAAAAATATCATTTGCCTGTAAACAAAAACTGGTGGGATCATAAAATAGAGAAAGTCATAGAAAATGATCAAATTAAACTGCTCTGGGACTTCAGAATTCAAACAGACAAGCACCTGCAACATAACACCCCAGACTTAACAACTGTCGATAAGAAAGACAAAAAAGTCTGGATAGTGGACATGGCAGTGCCTGGAGACAGCAGAATAGACGAGAAAGAGCTGGAGAAGATCACAAAATACAAAGACCTACAAATAGAAATAGAAAGACTGTGGCAAAAGCAAGCAAGGGTAGTACCAATAGTCATAGGCTCCTTGGGTGCAATCCCAAAACAACTGGAGCACCACTTGAACACAATTGGCATTGACAAATTCGCTATTAGTCAATTGCAAAAGGCGGTCTTATTAGGAACTGCTTCCATCCTGCGACGATATCTGTAATACCATCAAACATCCAAATCTGCCTATCCCAGGTCCTGGGTAAGGACTCGATAGGTAGACAAAATGCCAAATCCAGTCTGAACATCTGGCTGACTGTGCGATGATCCATAATAATAATAATAATAGTAATAATAAAGTTGGAAGGGACCTTGGAGGTCATCGAGTCCAACCCCCCACCGCTCAGGCAGGAAACCCCACACCATTTCAGACAAATGGCTGTCCAGTCTCTTCTTAAGAACTTCCAGTGTTGGAGCATTCACTGCTTCTAGAGACAGATTTACTTCACTGGATTACTAACTTATCAACCGCAGTGATTCATTTAACAACTGTGGCAAGAAAGGTTGTAAAATGGGGCAAAATTCACTTAACAAATGTCTTATATAACAACAGAAATTGTAGTCGTAAGTCTAGGACTTTTACCTGTACATTAGAAAATCAATTAAAAGCATTTAAAAAAAAGTTTTGAAACTGAAAAAGAAAAATGTTTCCAAAAAAATAAAAATAAGGGTCAGTACCACCAACATCCATTTGGAAGCAGCCAATAAAAATTCTGAACCATCCATTCATAATTACAAAACAGAACCACAGCTGTCTGAATTTATTAAAAGCTACTTAGAGGGAAAAAGTTTTGGAATGCATGAAAAAAACGATAAGAAAAAAAAGATTACTTCCTTTGATATCTATTCAAAGGAAACATTTAAAAAAAAATTTTTTTTTGCACAGTGCAAATAGGGCTGTCCGCTCAATTATGACACAAATGATCAAAGGGATGAATCAGCTCATGAGCAGCCTTGCAAAAATAACACAGCAGAACTGGGTTATAAATTGAAAGCAAGCCACCAAACTAAAAAATCAGAAGTCAACCTAGGAAAACGAAATTGGAAAATGAAATAAATCGATTTTAAAAAAAATATTCGCAATGTACAAAATTTAAAGCAAAAAAAATGTGAAAAATGTAAATGAGAAAAAAAGGAAGACAGCAAAATAATTGCAGAAGAATTATGGAAGAATTAAAGCAAAGAATCCTGGCCACTTCTAGCAAAATGGAATAATATGAAAGCAGAGCTGAGCAATTCCCAAAACAACAGGTACATTCAAACAAAGGAACACCTGTATTTTTCACAAAGCTTAATTGAAAACAGAAAATCAAGTGGAATCCCCAAAATAAGGAAGAAATGTTGGGATTTTGAAAAATAACGCGTGGGATAATCCCTCAAAAAAACACAACCCACCAGAATGATATGTCCACGTGAACATAACACAGAAAGGCACACAACATCTGAGGAAATAGTAAACATAGAAGCAAAAGGCAGAAATGCTAAAAGAACAAAATCAGACGGTGAAGAACTCAAGTTTCTTAGGAAAAAAAAAATAAACTTCATGGATTTCAGCTCAAATACCTATTCATTTGACGTTCCTGTTTTACAAATCCGTTTGAAAAGTGTTGCAAATAACGTCGAGAGAGGATTGGCTCACTACAGGCTGAGCATTTCTGATCACAAAAGACAAAAACACAACAAAGAGCTTTGGGGTTGAACGGCTGTGGTCTACTTTTCTTTTGGTGTGACGTTTTGCGGGCATCTTCAGAGGCTGAATGAGCTGTTTTGTGGTGTATCTTTTAACAGATGATGGACAACTGAAATGGGATGAACAGACTTGGGAATTTGAACAGGATAAGATGTCTAATGAAGAGAAGGACCGGGGGTGACAAGATGGCTATCTTCCAGTATCTCAGGGACTGCCCCAAAGAAGAGGGAGTCAAGCTCTTCTCCAAAGCGCCTGAAGGCAGGACAAGAAGCAACGGATGGAAACTCATCAAGGAGAGAAGCAACCTAGAACTAAGGAGAAACTTCCTGACAGTGAGAACAATCAAGTTCAGAAGCTGTGGGGTGCTCGACCATGGAGGTTTTAAAATGAGATTGGACAACCATTTGCCTGAAATGGTATATAGGTTTTCCTGTTTGAGGAGGAGGCTGGACTAGAAGACCTCCAAGGTCCCTTCCAGATTCTATTCTATTCTATTCTATTCTATTCTATTCTATTCTATTCTATTCTATTCTATAATTCTATTCTATTCTGTGTTTCTTCTATTCTATTCTATTCTATTCTATTCTATTCTATTCTATTCTATTCTATTCTTTGTTCTATTCTATTCTATTTTCTATTCTATTCTATGCTATCCTATCCTACTCTATTCCATATTTTCTATTCTATTCTATTCTATCCTATCCTATTCTGTAATTCTATTCTATTCTGTGTTTCTTCTATTCTATTCTATTCTATTTTATTCTGTAATTCTATTCTATTCTGTGTTTCTTCTATTCTATTCTATTCTATTCTATTCTATTCTATTCTATTCTGTGTTTCTTCTATTCTATTCTGTAATTCTATTCTATTCTATTCTGTGTTTCTTCTATTCTATTCTATTCTGTAATTCTATTCTATTCTGTGTTTCTTCTATTCTATTCTATTCTATTCTATTCTGTGTTTATTCTATTCTATTCTGTAATTCTATTCTATTCTATTCTGTGTTTCTTCTATTCTATTCTATTCTATTCTATTCTGTAATTCTATTCTATTCTATTCTGTAATTCTATTCTATTCTATTCTATTCTGTAATTCCTATTCTATTCTATTCTATTCTATTCTATTCTATTCTATTCTATTCTATTCTATTCTATTCTATTCTATTCTACTCTACTCTGCATTCTTGTCTACTGATGTGACTGGTCTACACAGAACACTCAGCAATTTTTGACCAATTTTCTGCCTACAACACTTAACCTGTTAACAAGAATCCTTGACAATAACATCTACAAACACCTGGTTTCAAATTCATTGTACTTTCAAGAGTAATGTTTGTAAAGCTTGGCAACTTTTAAGATGTGTGGACTTCATCTCCCCAAATTCTCCAGTCAATATTGTGGCTGGGGAATTCTGGGAGTCAAAGTCTACACATCTTAAAAGTGCCAAGTTTGAAAGACACTGGATTCGGAAAAATGGAATTTCAAACTTCCCAGCCCAATAGCTGATTGATAAAATAGTATTATTATGTATTATCCAATCAAGGACAAATGTTTTACATTTGTTCTGTATGGATAATAGTAAACTATGTGCAAAAGCAGGGGAAAAACGGTTACTTTTAGGTACAGTTAAAATCTTTAGTGGTGTCTGATGGATTTTGTTTTTCCCATACCATAAAAAAGCGTGCCAACCCAGTTGTAAATCATGTCCCTCCAAATACAGTAACCTTTTGTTTCTAAGAGTTATCCATTCTTTTACCCATGTTAATACAGATGCTTGATAATATAAGACCCACTCTGGCAAACCAAAACCTCCATTTTCCTTGGCTTCTTGTAACATTTCCATCTTGATTCTAGCTTTCTTTCCTTGCCAAATAAATTTCAAAATTAATGAATTTAAATCTTCAAAGAATTTTTTTCTCAAGCTTTATGGGTGTTATTTGGAATAAAAACAAGATTTATGGTAATAGATTCCTTTTCACTGTAGCAATGCTTCCTAATATCGACATTTGTAGCTTTTTCCATCTTTCCAAGCCCAGTCTTGGTTGATTCAATAATTTTGTATAATTATTGGAATTTAAACTGATCAAGTGTGCGACACTAGCAATCACAAAAAGAAAAAGCTGAACAGCGGATTTGAATTATGGATTGGCACAAAGCATTGACAATGGAGGGAAGTTGTAAGTATTTCGGTGTTTTAGAACTAAACAATATTTTGGATGCACCGGTGAAAAAAAAAGCCAGCATGGAATACGTTGCACAAGTTAGAAAAGTTTTTAAAAGGAAGTAGAACGATGATAATATAAGCAAAGCCATTAATAATCTGGCCTACGCTTACAATAGCCCACAGCAGGATTAATGATTCATAAAACACAAGACCACAAACTTATTTACACCCCAAAATTGACACAGATCATTTGTATCTATCAAGGGGAAACGGCGGTTGTGGTTTGTTGCAAGTGAAGTAACTGAGAATGAAATTTTATGTAAATTGGAACCAGATTTTCTGTTGCTAAGCAAGACAGTCGTTAACTGGTTTCTGCCCCATTTGACCACCTTTTTGCCCCAGTTTTTAAGCAAACCACTATGGTTGTTAAACGAATCACAATGCTCATTAAATGAATTCAGCTTCCCCTATTAAAACCTTGCTTGTCGGAAACCGCTGGAAAAATGATCAATGGGCGATCCAGTGATCCCAGGACCGTGCAACTGTCCCACATCCATGTTGGTTGCCAAGGGCCTGAATTTTGGTCGCGTGGCCGCCTGAGGCAAGTAAGTTGCTTTTTTCAAGGCTGTGTAACTCTGAATGGTCACTGAACGAATAGTTATAAGTTGAGGACTGCCTATACATGGAGGCAAACAAAGAGAGGATGCTAAGCAAAGCTGGCTGAGGAATTCTGGGAGTTGAAGTCCACAAGTCTTAAAGGGGCCACGTTTGAAGACCCCTGGTCTTGCAGGGAACCATTTTGAATGTGACAGAATCGAAGGTGTCATACAAAACCGCATAGCTACAAAAGTGAATGAAAAAATAAATAAAACACCCAGAATAATGGACCTCTGCATGGTCTACGGTGGAAAGAAATGGAAGGCAAAAGGCGAACAGGACTTAAATCTGGCAAGGGTTTTAGGCTGGAGCCACCAGGAAGGAAAGAGAAGGCTTAAACATTGGCTGTATAAAAAGTACTAGCAACAAATCACATAAAAAGGTTTCAAAAAGCGAAACCATGTAGACCACACACACCCAAAAAAAATATACGGTATATGAGAGTGTTCATTAGCTAAATCAGCATTATAAGACATGATTGTGCGGTTAAAATGATACGCCAAAATTTATACATGCTCCAGTATGTGTCATAACCTGGTTTATAGATGTAGAGGATATAATAATAATAAATAAATGATGATGATGATGATGACTGGACAGCCATTTGTCTGAAATGGTGTAGGGTTTCCTGCCTGAGCAGGGGGTTGGACTAGATGACCTCCAAGGTCCCTTCCAGATTCTATTCTATTCTATTCTCTATTCTGTTCTATTCACTATTCTGTTCTATTCTATTCTAATTCTCTATTCTGTTCTATTCTCTATTTTGTTCTATTCTATTCTATAGGGCAGGACTATGCTGACTCAGGAATTCTGGGAGTTGAAGTCCACGAGTCATAAAAGAGTCAAGGTTGCCTACCCCTGGTACAGGGTTTCCTGCCTGAGCAGAAGATTGGACTAGATGACCTCCAAGGTCCCTTCCAACATTATCATTATCATCATCAATAATAATAATAATAATGTACACCATTCTGAGTTGTACAAATAAAGGTGGGATCTACGTCTAACAAAAGCAGGTAAATAAAGGCTAGCTGAGTAAACTATTAAGAAGGGGAGGAAAAAACAACAACCCCTTATCCAACTTCTTTGTCTCCTTCAGAAACCTCAGCCAAGCCTGTTATCAAAGGTGGAAGCGAAGAAAAAAAAATGGTTCACCGGTAAGGAGCTTAGGAAATGCTTTTGCTTTTTTTTTTTTTTTTTTGCGGAAACCAAACAAACAGGGCCTATTTGCCAGCAGCTATTTTAAGGTTCGGATGGAAAGCAAGGTGTCATTTCCTCCAGATAGCAAGTGAATTAAAACATTAACAACAAAAGCATTTTGGTTTGCGTTATTTAAACACCAAATCGAAGGACCAGTGGAAAAGTCACTCAACTGGAAGGACTGTCTCCTGTTTCTTACTCAGTGAATATTGAGCAAATACCTCTTGCAGCCTGAAGAGATAAGGAATTAGAGGAGAGGTCCCCAACCTTGGCCACTTTAAGACTTGTGGACTTCAACTCCCAGAATTCCTCAGCCAGCTTTGCAACCTTGGCCACTTTAAGACTTGTGGACTTCAACTCCCAGAATTCCTCAGCCAGCTTTGCAACCTTGGCCACTTTAAGACTTGTGGACTTCAACTCCCAGAATTCCTCAGCCAGCTTTGCAACCTTGCAACTTTAAGACTTGTGGACTTCAACTCCCAGAATTCCTCAGCCAGCTTTGCAACCTTGGCCACTTTAAGATTTGTGGACTTCAACTCCCAGAATTCCTCAGCCAGCTTTGCAACCTGGCAACTTTAAGACTTGTGGACTTCAACTCCCAGAATTCCTCAGCCAGCTTTGCTTTGCTGAGGAATTCTGGGAGTTCAAGTCCACAAGTCTTAAAGGGGCCAAGGTTGAGGACCCCTTAATTAGAGAGTTGAGCTTACGCAATGACTTACAACAGTTCATTTAGTGACCGTTCGAAGTTACAACGGCACTGAAAAAAGTGATTTATGACCATTTTTCACACTTACGACCGTTGTAGCCTCCCCCATGGCCAGGTGATCAAAATCTGGATGTTATTTGTAGAAATATTACAAAAATGTCTCCGTTCAATGGCTATTTACTAAAATTACTAAGAAATGTACTAATCTCATATTATCAGAAGAAGAGAAAATCAATCAAGGAAAGCTATTATGTGGAATACGGAACTACAGAAATTCATTGTTATTGATGATTTGTAAATATAAACCCAGACAACCCGCTGTTTACCAAATATTAATGATGGTTATGTTAAAAACAAAATAAAAAAATATATTTTAAAAAAAAATTCGGATGTTTGGCAACTGGCATGTATTTATGACGATTGCAGTGCCCCAGGATCATGTGATCACTTTTTGCGACTTTCCGACAAGCAATGGGGAAGGCAGATTTACTTAACCACCGCAGTGATTCATTTAACGACCGTGGTATGAAAGGTTGTAAAATGGGACAAAATTCATTTAACAACTGTCTTGCTTAGCAATGGAAATGTTGGGCTCCATTATAGTCATCATCATCATAACAACAACAACAATAATAAAGTTGGAAGGGACCTTGGATGTCATCTAGTCCAACCCCCTGCTCAGGCAGGAAACCCTATACCATTTCCGACAAATGGCTGTCCAGTTTCTTCTTAAAAACTTCCAGTGTTGGAGCATTCACCGCTTCTGGAGGCAGGTGGTTCCACTGATTAATTAGAATAGAATAGAATAGAGCTGGAAGGGACCTTGGAGGTCATCTAGTCCAACCCCCTGCTCAGGCAGGAAACCCTGTACCATTTCGGACAAATGGCCATCCAGTCTCTTCTTAAAAACTTCCAGGGTTGGAGCATTCACCGCTTCTTGTGGCAGGTTGTTCCGCTGGTTAATTGTTCTCACTGTCATAAGTTGGGGACTACTTTGGACTCCACTCTTCCTCTACTGCAGGCCCATACAACCTGACGCCTGGAGGCTTCTTCTAATCTCTTACAACCTGTGGTACAACCTGCAAACCTTGACCAAAAGTCACGACAGGTAACCCTTGGCTTACGGCCAAACCTGGCAGCAAAATTTACTTTATTAAGCAAAGTAGTTGTTGACTGAGCCACACCCAATTTTACAATTTTTTTTTTTCTCCCACGGTCGTTAACCTTTCCCCGACGACTTTGCTGGTCAGAGACCACCTGGGAAGGTCCCAAATGGTGATCGCGCAACCCAAGATGTTGCCACTGTTGTACAAATCCACGCTGGCTGCCGAGAGCCCAGATTTTGCTGTTGTGGGAACGCTGCGACCACCACGAATGCAAGGACCGGTCGTAAGTCAGTTTATTTTTTACTGCTGTTGTAACTCTGAACGGTGGCTAAAGGGATGGTGGTCAGTAAGAGCTGTAGCTGTTTTTCTCCTGATCTTTCTCAGTTTTGGGAAGGTGAGTCCCGGGACGCTGTCAAAGACCAAATGTTGCTTGGAAAAGTCTTACAAGGACTTACTGATGCTATTCAGGATCTCCTCTCTGTAGGCGTAGCAGAAGGCGGGGGTGGAATTAAAAGAGGGATAAGCCTAGAATCCCTACATAGTCACAAATTCCGCTGACCCTTATCTAAATCCAAGCAAGGGCTAACCTTAAGTTAAGAAGATAATAAACAATAAATAATAATAATAATAATATAATAAACTGATAATAAATCAGTTTAATTGGACCTTCTCATAGCCACAAATTCCGTTGACCCTTATCTAAATTGGGTATGTCTAGTCTAATGAAGAGAAGGATGAGGGGGGACATGATAGCAGTGCTCCAATATCTCAGGGGCTGCCATAAAGAAGAGGGAGTCAAGCTATTCTCCAAAGCGCCTGAAGGCAGGAGAAGAAGCAATGGATGGAAACTCATCAAGGAGAGAAGCAACCTGGAACTAAGGAGAAACTTCCTGACAGTTAGAACAATTAACCAGTGGAACTCCTTGCCTCCAGAAGCGGTGAATGCTCCAACACTGGAGGTTTTTAAGAAGAGACTGGACAGCCATTTGTCTGAAATGGAATAAGGTTTCCTGCCTGAGCAGGGGGTTGAACTCGATGACCTCCAAGGTCCCTTCCAACATTATTATTGTTGTTATTATTAATCAAGGAGAGAAGCAACCTGGAACTAAGGAGAAACTTCCGGACAGTTAGAACAATTAACCAGTGGAACAACCTGCCTCCAGAAGCTGTGAATGCTCCAACACTGGAAGTCCTTAAGAAGAGACTGGACAGCCATTGGTCTGAGGTTTCCTGCCTGAGCAGGGGGTTGGACTAGATGACCTCCAAGGTGCCTTCCAACTTTATTATTATTATTATTATTATTGTTGTTGTTGTTGTTGTTGTCGTTGTTGTTAAATCCAAGCAAGAGCTAACCTTAAGTTAAGAAGATATAATAATAATAATAGTAGTAAAGTTGGAAGGGACCTTGGAGGTCATTTAATCCAACCCCCTGCTCGGGCAGGAAACCCTACACCATTTCGGACAAATAGCTGTCCAGTCTCTTCTTAAGATAATAAATAATAAATAATAATAATATAATAAACTGATAATAAATCAGTTTAATTGGACCTTCTCATAGCCACAAATTCCCCTGACCCTTATCCAAATCCAAGCAAGGGCTAACCTTAAGTTAAAAGGATAATAAATAACAATAATATAATAAACTGATATTAAATCAGTTCAACTGGACCTTCTTCTCATGTCTGGACCCATGTTCCACACCTCACAGTTCCCAAGTAGGCTGCTTGCTTTGAGGTTGGGGAAGGACGCAGCTCAAGACTTGAGGACACAACACGTCAGAAAAGGACTCACCTCTCTTTTCCACGTGCCCCTCGCTGGAGGGCAGTAGGGCCACCCCTACGCCCTGCCGGGAGCGAATTGTGAGGGCAACTGCCACAGGCCTCTCACAACATGGCACCCTCACAACATGCCTTCACCGTGATGCAGGCACACAGCAGACACAATTTCAGAGAGAGGCGAACTTTGCAAGCTCTGATTCACTGCCTATCCTGGCTCACCACCGCAAGCAACTTTTGCTTTGCAACCAAGAGTAGGACGAGTCCTGCAAAATCTCAAACTGGCACTGGAGTTTCCATCTCTTGAGGTGGACGATAAGGAGAACCAGGACTTTTGGGGAGAAGAGGGAGCGTGGAGGAATTACTGACAGAAAATCAGGATGCAAAACTCTTTCCCTTACCTCCGGTCGTTTCTCTTCCTCCTGAACAGTTTTTTGGTGTGTGCAATTTCTGCTTCGTGTGGCAATGGCTGACCACCCTGGGATAAAATGGGGGGGGGGGGAGAAAGGTGGTTGTAAGTTCAATGAGAAGAACCAGAGAATATTCACAATTATGGCAAGGAGCAGGAGGTGACTATCCCTGGCCTTCCAGGGTTCAGGCAAACCGCTCGTTTTAATTTTTTCCTAAGAGTTTCTAGAGCAGTGTTTCTCAACCTTGACAATTTTAAGGCATGTGGACTTCAACTCCCAGAATTCCACAGCCAGCATTGCTGGCTGTGGAATTCTGGGAGTTGAAGTCCACATGCCTTAAAATTGTCAAGGTTGAGAAACAATGCTCTAGAGCAAAATAAGCTTATGATGGTTACAGGCAGAATCACCCGCTGTTCATACAATCAAGCGCAGTGTGAAAAAAAGCTATTGCTTCAAAGCTTTAAGGACCCAGCATATCATGCGGTGGGAGTCAAGCTATTCTCCAAAGCAGCTGAAGGCAGGAGAAGAAGCAACAGATGGAAACTCATCAAGGAGAGAAGCAACCTGGAACTAAGGAGAAACTTCCTGACAGGGAGAACAATTAACCAGTGGAACCACCTGCCTCCAGAAGTTGTGAATGCTCCAACACTGGAGGTTTTTAAGGAGAGACTGAACAGCCCTTTGTCTGAAACGGTATAGGGCAGGGGTAGGCAACCTTGGCTCTTTTAGGACTGGTGGACTTCAACTCCCAGAATTCCCGAGCCAGCCTGGCTCAGCTTGGAAATCTCTCTCTTTCCCCTCAGCATGGCTGGCTCAGGAATTCTGGGAGTTGAAGTCCACCAGTCATAAAAGAGCCAAGGTGCCCTATCCCTGGTATAGGGTTTCCTGCCTGAGCAGGGGGTTGGACTAGATGACCTCCAAGGTCCCTTCCAACATCATCATCATCATCATCGTTGTTGTTATTATTATTATTATGGATCATCGCACAGTCAGCCAGATGTTCAGGCTGGATTTGGCATTTTGTCTACCTATCGAGTCCTTACCCAGGACCTGGGATAGGCAGATGAGAATGTTTGATGGTATTACAGATATCGTCGCAGGATGGAAGCAGTTCCTTGTAAGGCCACCTTTTGCAATTGACTAATAGCGAATTTGTCAATGCCAATGGTGTTCAAGTGGTGCTCCAGCTGTTTTGGGATTATTATTATTAGTATTAGTAGTATTATAAATGTAATGCATCCATGGCCCTTGCAAAGTATTCTGGGAATTGAAGTCCAAAGGAACTTAGATTGTGGATGTCTGGATTAGCCTTTTCAAACTCTGCTATTCATCCCAAACTACTGTGATAGGGAAATGCCTTCCATCTGCGGACAGTATCCCTAGGTGTCAATTTTCCCAGGTAGACCAAAACAGGAAACTTAATCAGATGAGTTAATTCTCCTTTACGTAAGGCTAATTAACAGAATCTTGCAAATCTGAAAGTACAGATCTCTTTTTTTTACAAAGCCTGATAAGTTAGGGAGAATCCTTTCTCAAACTGCATCAAGTCTGATCAGATGGCAGGAGATATCTTTTACATTTCTGTAGACTGGCAGAAGCATCTGGAGAGTCCCTTTGAGAACAAAATGTAGGACCAACAGGTAGTAGTAGTAGTAGTAGTAGTAGTAGTAGTAGTAGTAGTAGTAGTAATAATAATAATAATAATAATGTTGGAAGGGACCTTGGAGGTCATCTAGTCCAACCCCCTGCTCGGGCAGGAAACCCTACACCATTTCGGACAAATGGCTGTCCAGTCTCTTCTTAAAAACCTCCAGTGTTGGAGCATTCACCGCTTCTGGAGGCAGGTTGTTCCACTGGTTAATTGTTCTCCCTGTCAGGAAGTTTCTCCTTAGTTCCAGGTTGCTTCTCTCCTTGATGAGTTTCCATCCGTTGCTTCTTGTCCTGCCTTCAGGCGCTTTGGAGACGAGCTTGACTGCCTCTTCTTTGGGGCAGCCCCTGAGATACTGGAACACTACTATCATGTCCCCCCTTGTCCTTCTCTTCATTAAACTAGACATACCCAATTCCAGCAGCCTTTTCTTATATGCTTTAACCTCCAGTCCCCTGATCATCTTTGTTGCTCTTCTCTGTACCCTTTCCAGAGTCTCAACATCTTTTTTACATCGTGGTGACCAAAACTGGATGCAGGATTCCAAGTGTGGCCTTATCAAGGCCTTGTAAAGTGGTATTAACACTTCAGGTGATCTTGATTCTCTCCCTCTGTTAATGCAGCCCAGCACTGTGTTGGCCTTTTTGGCAGCTGCAGCACACGGCTGGCTCCTATTTAGGTGATTGTCCACTAGGACTCCGAGGTCCCTCTCACAGTTGCTACTATTGAGCCAGGTACCCCCTATACTATACCTGTGCATTTGGTTTTTCTCGCCTAAATGTAGAACCTTGCTTTTTTCACCACTGAATTTCATTTTGTTAGATAGCGCCCAGTGTTCAAGTCTGTCCAGTTGTGTTGTTTTTTTTTCCAACTGACCTTTTATCAGCATAATACAGTTCTGATTGCCTTAGAGGCAATCTGAACGTTACACGAGATATTTTAAGATGGTTTAATCCTGTAACAGACTGAGCACAATTGAACCCCGATATTGAATTCCATGAACTTATTGACTTAGTATACTTCTGTGCTGCATTCCAGTGTTAAATGTCTTGGTGAGAGGCACATAATTGGAATAAGATAATAGTAATAGTAGTAGTAAAGTTGGAAGGGACCTTGGAGGTCATCTAGTCCAACCCCCTGCTCAGGCAGGAAACCCTACACCATTTCGGATAAATGGCTGTCCAGTCTCTTCTTAAAAACTTCCAGTGTTGGAACATTTACTGCTTCTGGAGGCAGGTTGTTCCACTGATTAATTGTTCTCACTGTCAGGAAGTTTCTCCTTAGTTCTAGGTTGAAAGGCAACTAGGTAAAAAGGCAAGGGAACGACTTACAATAAATCAAAGCGTTCAATATAAAACGAAAGTGAAATTTGGATTTTTAAAAGACGAGGGTGGGACGGAAAAACATTCATGAGCACCATTCACACAACTGTGGCCTGGGTTAGCCAGTATCTTCAGCAGCAAGACTTAATTTTAAAAGCCTCTCTCCGATAGCGTTTCAGAAATTGGAGCCATTCCTGCAGAGGATGTTTGCTTGCAATTAATGCAAATGACAATTTGCAAGAGGCCTACAAGTCTGGAGCCCCTCAGAATGGCTGTCTACTTTGGCTCGCTCATAAGGGCCATCCCAAGCGGAGATACCAACTCCACGCTAGCTGCTCTTCGTGAAGAATAAATCCCTCTTGTCCAAACTGCGTGCCTGGCTGAGGAATTCTGGGAGTTGAAGTCCACAAGTCATCAAAGGGCCAAGTTGGAAGACTCCTGATCTAGACCAGTGTTTCTCAACCTTGACAATTTTAAGGCATGTGGACTTCAACTCCCAGAATTCCACAGCCAGCATTGCTGGCTGTGGAATTCTGGGAGTTGAAGTCCACATGCCTTAAAATTGTCAAGGTTGAGAAACACTGATCTAGACCAATGTTTTTGAAACTTGACCACTTCAACAGGGCCCGGACTTCAACTCCCAGAATTCCTCAGCTGGGGAACTCCACACTATTTAAGCTCGCCAAGTTTGGAAAACGGTGGTTTGGGGTTTTTTTTTTTTTTGACTGCATCCTGTGGATGCCCCTGCATGACCTACCTCAACGGAAACCCCAACAGGACACGGATTCAGCGTTTGCTCTCAGATGCAAGGAAATGGATTTTTTCCGGGAGCCACGTTGATAAAAGGATCTCACCACTTTGTGAGGCTGTGTGTGTGTGTTTGTGTGTGTATTAATGTGTGGGCCATCTGCGTGGGAGAAGATCTATTCAGCACCTGAGCACCAAGGTTTCCCTGGAAACAAGGCTGTGAGGATCATGGTTAAGTCCAAACCGAAGCTATTTTTTACTCCTGCTTTTGCAACTGGAGGCAGCTGCAGTAGTATTTGGAGATGTTTATTATCTTTCGTAGCCATGGCTTGCTCAAACAATCCTAGATAACTTGGGGGGGAAGGGCAACGTGGTAATCTCCCTCTGACTCGTCCAGCCCTGCACGGTAATCCACATCAGGAAATGGACTCTGCTAGAAACACAGTACTAGCCCTCTACTGATATCCCAAAATGATTTTTTAAGAGGCCACTGGATTTCCTTGTTTTTCTTTGAAGACATTTCACTTCTCCTCCAAGAAGCTTCTTCAGCTCTGACCGAGCAACGTGGTACATGGAGTACATTGCAGTCAGCCATGTGCAGATCTGTACATTTGGGCAACGAAACAACCACTTCATAAACATCTGGCACAGCATAGGAGAACAAGCCCATAAGGACAAGAGTCAGCTGTCCATCTGCATTTAAAGGACAAAGGCCGCTCTTTGGAAGACAGCAAAGTCCACATATTGGACAGAGAGGACCACCGGTTTGAAAGGGGGCTCCAAGAAGCCATCTAGGTCAGTGTTTCCCAAACTTGACAATTTTAAGGCATGTGGACTTCAACTCCCAGAATTCCACAGCCAGCGTTGCTGGCTGTGGAATTCTGGGAGTTGAAGTTCACATGCCTTAAAATTGTCAAGTTTGGGAAACACTGATCTAGGGCAACACTGAACAGCCCTCCCTCAACAGAGGGGGAGGGATAGGACATCATCCATCTCCAGTCTACAACACGGTCCTTTCAGCAGTTCCAAGAAGGCTCCACGTCCATTTGCACCACTCAGGTGACCCTGAGGACACAGATAAACCTCCAAGTGGCCTCAATGACTCTCCAAAAGGATGCAAATGACCAGCTGTCTGCAAGGAGTATAAATCTTTCCATTTCTCACTATCCAGTCAGAGCTGAAGAAGCTTCTTGGATAAAAACAGAAAAGTCCAGTTGCCTCGTGAAAAAGCATGTTTGGGATAACGATGACCTGGACGACTGAGAATCTACATGGACACTCTATTGATGGAGGCCAGGGGTCTCCAAACGTACCAACTATGAGACTTTGTAGACTTCAACTCCCAGAATTCCCCAGCCAGCATGCCTGGAAGTCCACACATCTTAAAGTGACCACATTTGGAGACCCCTTGCCTATAGCAACAGAGTGCTAGGAAACCTTGTCTGGCTGAGAAATTCTGGGCGCTGAAGTCCACAAGTCTTAAAGTGGCCAAGGTTGAGGACCCGTGCTCTAGGCCAGGGCTTTTCAACCTTTTCACCCGTTGTACCACTTTTAGGATATGGCAATATCTGAGGACCACCAGTCGCCTAGCAAGGTGACCAAAAAAATAAAAGAAGGAAAAAAGCGATAAAGTACAGGTAGTCCTCAACCTACAACAGTTCGCTTAGTGACTGTTCAAAGTTACAATGGCACTGAAAAAAGTGCCCCCCAAGCCACAGCTGAGCAAGACACCTGCCTGCCCGCCCAGCAGTGCTCTTCCTCCTGTCCGAGGTTTTCATTGTTGTGAGCGTTTCTGTTGAGGATTGGCAGCGGGGGTGGGGGTGGGGTGTTTGGTTTTTATCCCCCCCCCCGTCTGCTGGATGGTTGCAGCAGGTTTTGGCCACTTCACATGACCCTGGGACACTGTGACCGTCATAAATATGAATCGGTTGCCAAGCCTCTGAATGTAAATCACAAGACCCTGGAGAGGCTGCAACATTCCAGCTGATCGGTGCTTCTTCTGGGCTCAGCAGAAGTGTCAGGATCAGCGCCGAGCTCCAGCTGGAGTCTGGTGCTGATCCTGGCGCTTCCGCTGAGCCCTGACAGCCCTGCAGCTCCAGCCGTCTCTCACTCAGGCTTGTGCATTCCCCTCCCCTGCTACCACTTTTCTAGGATGGCTGCGTACCCCCTGCCAGGTGCCAATGTACCACAGGTGGTACCTGTACCACTGGTTGAAATCTCTGCTCTAGGCAATAACAGGATTTTCTCTCCCTCTAAAATCCTAGGGCAGGGGTAGGCAACCTCGGCTCTTTTATGTCTGGTGGACTTCAACTCCCAGAATTCCTGAGCCAGCATGGCTCATCTTGGAAATCTCTCTTTCCCCTCAGCATGGCTGGCTCAGGAATTCTGGGAGTTGGAGTCCACGCGTCATAAAAGAGCCAAGGTTGCCTACCCCTGGTCTAGATAGTCACTTGTCTGAGACAGTGTAGGTTCTGTTGCTTAAGCGGGGGGCTGGACTAGAAGACCTCCAAGGTCCCTTCCAGCTCTATTCTATCAACTCTGATTAGTGAACATGAGAATGACCTGCCGCCTACAAAGCAGGCCGCGCTTCTGCTTCCCTTATCCAAGACCAGGCGCCAGGTAGACCTCTCTCCCACCCACAGGCTCCACGTAAAACAGCCGCGTTGCCGCTTTCGGAAGAGCCCAAAAATAACTCACAAAAGCAAAATCCTCTTTTGTTGGGAGAATCAAACCGGTCGATGCGAAAATCAGTTACGATCTGATCTAGGAAATCCAAAGTGCTTTTCCCATGTTACGGCTGCGCAGGAACAATGCCTTTTTTTTACCCGTGGATGTGACTGTGATTGTTTGAGCTGATGTTATTTTAGTTCTGTTTGGGTTTATTGCTTATTTGTCTGCATTTCCCGTGATGGAGGTCACGTTTAAAAACAGACTGTTTAGCCTCGGTGAGCCTAAACGGGCTGCAAAAGAGATAAAAGGGGGTGGGGTGAAGGAAACCGGTCAGAAAAAGGAGCGGGTAGATTAAAACAAAACAACAAAACAAAACAGCCATTGAGCTGTTGAGGCTAAAGATTACGGAAGGCGGCAAAGGTACAAGGTGCCTGGAGTCATTTTGGAGGGGAAAACAGTCGCGAAAAACATCCGCCTAATTGTCAATATTGAGTACGACGTGCCTGAAGAATAAAGCAAAGGTGGGGGAGCCGGACGGCGGCTTTAAAATATGGATGCATCATCCGTGGGTCACGTATGACCACATGCAACGCTCCCAGCTGGCTTCGGATAAGGCAGGGGTAGGCCACCTTGGCTCTTTTATGACTGGTGGACTTCAACTCCCAGAATTCCTGAGCCAGCCATGCTGAGGGGAAAGGGAGAGGTTTCCAAGCTGAGCCACGCCGGCTCAGGAATTCTGGGAGTTGAAGTCCACGAGTCATAAAGCGACCTAGGCCTAGGCCAGGGGTAGGCAACCTTGGCTCTTTTATGACTGGTAGACAACTCCCAGAATTCCTGAGCCAGCCTGGCTCAGCTTGGAAACCTCTCCCTTTCCCCTCAGCGGGGCTGGCTCAGGAATTCTGGGAGTTGAAGTCCACGAGTCATAAAAGGGCCACATTTGAAGACCCCTACCCTAAGCCTAGAGTCTAGACCAGGGGTAGGCAACCTTGGCTCTTTTATGACTGGTGGACTTCAACTCCCAGAATTCCTGAGCCAGCATGGAGGAACTATGGCTCCCTCATGACTCGTGGACTTCAACTCCCAGAATTCCTGAGCCATCATTGCTCAGCTTGGAAACCTCTCCCTGTCCCCTCAGCATGGCTGGCTCAGGAATTCTGGGAGTTGAAGTCCACGAGTCATGAAGGGGTCAAAGTTTTCCCCATGCTGGCTCAGGAATTCTGGGAGTTGAAGTCCACCAGTCATAAAAGAACTTATCCCTGGGATAAGCAAAGTCAAGGAAGACAGGTTCCCTTAACAGCCACCATGGCAAAGGTCATAAAAGCAGGCAGGACTCACTTAACGACCGCCTGACTTAGTGCAGGCAGTCCTCCACTCACGAACACAATTGGGAAAAGAATTTCCACTCCAGGTAGTCCTCGACTTACAATGGTTCATTTAGCGACCAGTCCGGCAAGGGGAAAAAAGGGACTTACAACCATTTTTCATCCTCACAACCGCTGCCGCATCCCCACGGCCCCGCGATCAAAATCCAGAGGCTCGGCCACTGACTCATGACGGTCGCCGTGTCCCGGGGGTCCTGCGATCCCCTTTGGCGACCTCCTGGCAAGTGACGTCAATGGGGAAGCCGGATTCTCTTAGCGACTGTGTTCCAGTGCTGCACTTAACAACCGTGGCGGAAAAGGGTCATAAAATGAGGCAAAATTCACTTCACAATTGTCTCAGTTGTGGTCGTCAGGTCGAGGAGTACTTGTGCCTTCGTGCGACTGGGTATAGACCAGTGTTTCTCAACCTTGACCATTTTAAGGCATGTGGACTTCAACTCCCAGAATTCCACAGCCAGCAATGCTGGCTGTGGAATTCTGGGAGTTGAAGTCCACATGCCTTAAAATGATCAAGGTTGAGAAACACTGGTATAGACTCTGCAAGGCTTCCTTCCCTTAGCTGTCGATGGCTTCCCGTACGGAGGGACGATCCAGGGCATCCTGTCACACAGCATCATCACAGTCTGATTTGGAACATCTGAGTTTCTTTTGATCATCACCGTATCAAGTGATCCCCATCTGTGGCCTTCCCAGGCAGCTCCAGCCAGCGCAGTCAATGGGCGAAGCTGTGCTCCCATAACAACCGCGTGATTCCCTTAACAACTGCAGTGATTTTTCTTAACAATCCTGGTTAAAAAAAAAACAAACCATCCCGAGATATGGCGGGACACTTAACAGCAGAGCAAAGCTGTCACAAATTGCGTGATCATGATTTGAGGAGTACCTGCGTTGTCTTTACTCTTTTTATCCGTTTTTTTTTTTAAATCATGCTTTAATTATCCCTTTAGCCCAGGGGTCTTCAAACTGGGCCCTTTGATGACTTGTGGACTTCAACTCCCAGAATTCCTCAGGAATTTAAGACATAGGAACTTCAACTCCCAGAATGCTATTTTAATTGATGCATGCCAGCTGGGGAACTCTGGGAGTTGAACTCAACATGTCTTAAAAGTTCCTGAGGTTGAGAAACACTGATCTAGATCAGGGGTCTCCCAACTGGGCCCTTTGATGACTTGTGGACTTCAACTCCCAGAATTCCTCAGCCAGGCACATGTGCCTGGCTGAGGAATTCTGGGACTTGAAGTCCACAAGTCATCAAAGGGCCAGGTTGGAAGACCCCTGGTCTGGATCCAAGCCTGCAGTTTCATCAAAATGGCCGACTGAGGAATTCTGGGAGTTGAAGTCCACAAGTCATCAAAGGGCCAGGTTGGAAGACCCCTGGTTTGGATCCAAGCCTGCAGTTTCATCAAAATGGCCGACTGAGGAATTCTGGGAGTTGAAGTCCACAAATCATAAAAAGGTCAAGTTTGGAGACCCCTGATCTGGATCCAAGCCCGCAGTTTCATCAAAATGGCCGACTGAGGAATTCTGGGTGCTGAAGTCCGCCAGTCATAAAAGGGCCAAATTTGAAGGCCTCTGGTCTGGATCCAAGTCCACAGTTTCATCAAAATGGCCAAGTGAGGAATTCTGGGAGTTGATGTCCACAAGTCATCAAAGGACTGAAGTTTGAAGACCCCTGCTTTAGCCCCCAATCTATCTTTCGTGCAAAATTGAGAAGCCAGAATTCAAATTCAAATTGCAGGAACCCAGGGGGAATGAATGGGATGGAGACTGCCAAATAGTTTTCACATCAAAAGAGCTGGAGAAACCTGGTTTATTTCATTACAACTTTCCCCCTCTTTCCCCCTGCCATTTTAAAAACAAACAAATAAAACGTATCCAGAAGGAGCCCTTCCTAAATAAATCAAACTCAACGTTGTGCCAATGCAAACTAATCGCGCTTAAATTGGCCAACTTCAACAGATCAAGAATACAAGGAAAAGATCCTCCTCGGCTTATGGACGTTCGTTTAGTGACCACTGGGAAAAAAAGAGACTCAATTACGGTCACAGGCCGAGGACTCCCTGACGCTGGGAAATGAAAGTTTAAATTCTTGTCTGCTTTTATACGGAGCGATTCCCACCCATCCGCCATCACCACCACCATCCTTTCCCCCACTTGGCTCCCTGTAGATCTGTTCAGACCACAACTCTTGGAATCTGGGAAATTCAATTTGGCAAAACCCGGGGCAGGTTTCCTTGCCAGACAGAACGCGTTCCAAGTTCATCCCCCATCCTGATTCAGCCACGCCACTCCAGATTACGTGGCCTAAGTGTTCATGTTCTAAGCTGCACTACAATCAGATAAATTACGGGCGCAGGACGATTAATACAGTTTTTGTTCTGTGGTGGTTTGGGGTTTTTTTTCCCCCCAGGGCCTAAACAAATACTAAGGTATTTTGCTGGACACATCAATGTTTCCCTGGGTGGCCTGCAGCAAAGAGCACTGGAGAAGCCAGCCAGGAATCACAAACCCAGCTTACGTATTTTACAAAAGAAACGTGAGAGCTGCAACAGTGGGCAAATTAAAACCAAAAGGCTCTATTCCTTAGCCGGGCGATCTCCAGATCCACTGAGAAGAGGACCTCAGTCTTCCCAGCCACTCAGGCTCTGCCCCGTGTGGATTCCGTCTCTCCTTATGGAAAAGGCTGGCTAGGGCCTAGGGCCAAAGAGGTCCTCGGATGCTCTGCGCACGGGATCAAGGGGTTTATGTTTTTCTTGATGCTTCCCGAGCTAGGTGGTTTGCTTGCATATATTTCACGATCCCACTAGAACACATTGAATAATAGAGTTGTAAGGGATCTTGGAGATCTTCTAGTCCAACCCCCTGCTCAGGCAGGAAGCCCTATACCGTTCTGGACAAATGGCTGTCCATTCTCTTCTTGAAAACCTCCACCGATGGAGCACCCATAACTTCTGGAGGCAGGTTGTTCCACTGGTTAATTGTCCTCACTGTTAGGAAGTTTCTCCTTAATTCCAGGTTGCTTCTCTCCTTGATTAGTTTCCATTCATTGCATTCCATTCAATGGTGAAAAAATGTAAGGTTCTACGCAACTCGGAGATAAGCCATTCTCACTGTCAGGAAATTTCTCCTTAACATATAAGGAACGGCTGCTGGAAGTGGGTATGTCTAGTTTAATGAAGAGAAGGACCAGGGGAGACACGATAGCGGTCTTCAAGTATCTCAGGGACTGCCCCAAAGAAGAGGGAGTCAAGCTATTCTCCAAAGTGCCTGAAGGCAGGACAAGAAGCAACGGATAGAAACTCATCAAGGAGAGAAGCAACCTGGAACTAAGGAGAAACTTCCTGATAGTCAGAACAATTAACCAGTGGAACCACCTGCCTCCAGAAGTGGTAAATGCTCCAACACTGGAAGTTTTTAAGAAGAGACTGGACGGCCATTTGTCCAAATGGTATAGGGTTTCCTGCCTGAGCAGGGGGTTGGACTAGATGACCTCCAAGGTCCCTTTCTTCTTCTTCTTCTTCTTCTTCTTCTTCTTCTTCTTCTTCTTCTTCTTCTTCTTCTTCTTCTTCCTTCTTCTTCTTCTTCTCCTCCTCCTTCTCCTTCTTCTTCTCTCTCTTGAGTCATCTTTCATCTTTTACTTCTTGTCCTGTCCTCAGGTGCTTTGTAGAACAGGTCAGCCCCCTCTTCTCTGTGGGGACCTCTCAAGGCTGCTCTCGTATCAGCCCCTAGTTAACCAAGAGAAGGACTAGTGGGGTTCTTGATGCTCTCTGAGCTAAGGGGCTGTCTTACTACCCCTTTGGCTGGCTGGCTTGAGACACACCCAGACACACTGCCAGCTGCTAAATTAACCTGCAAAGTCAAAAGAACCAGCTCTGCTTCCTTGTGAAAAATGGACCTACATATATTTTTTTTTCCTTCCCCAAGAAGGAACAAGTAGCTCTCAACTTATAACAGCTTGTCTAATGAGCGTTCAAAGTTTCAGCGGCACTGGAAAAAAGGGACTGCTGGCCATTTTTCACCCTTAGGACCGTTGCAGCATCCCCGTGGTCACGTGATCAAAATTCAAACACTTGGCGACAGACTCATACTTATGACGGTTGCGGTGCCCCGAGGCCGTGGGATCCACTTTGGCGACCTTCTGATAAGCCAAGTCAATGGGGGAGCCGGGTTCACTGACTAACCGTGTTAAAGGTCTACGGAGATTCTCAGTCATCCAAGTCGTGGTTGTCCCCAAGATGCTTTTTTCAACAGGCCACTGGACTTCCTTATATTTCCTCTGAAGACATTTCACTTCTCATCCTGGAAGCTTCTTCAGGTTCTGACTGAATGGCGGGGAAGGGAAGGATTTATACTCCTTGCGGACAGCTGGTCCTTTGCCTTGTCCAAGAAGCTGAAGAAGCTTCTTGGATGGGAAGGGAAAGGTCTTCAAAGGAAAACCAGGAAGTCCGGTGATCTCCTGAAAAAAAAAAAAAGCACCTTTGGTAGAGCCGTGTTTGTTTCTAGCAGTTGTTCTCACCTGGGGCAAAAGGTTCTCCACTAGATGAAAGGGTAGAATCCTAAGACTGGAAGGGGCCTTGGAGGTCTTCTAGTCCAACCCCCTGGCCAAGGCAAGGCTCCTTATTCCATCCTGGCCAAACGGTGGTCCAATCTTTCATCCAGGTCACAGTTATCCCAAAGATGCTTTTTCAGGAGGCAACTGGACTTTCTTGTTTTGCTTTGAAGACTTTTCGCTTCTCCTCCAAGAAGCTTCTTCAGCTCTGACTGGATGGTGGGGAATGGAAGGATTGATACTCCTTGCGGACCGCTGGTCATTTGCATCCTTTTAGACTAAGAGTCGTTGAGGCCACTCGGAGGTTTATCTCTGTGCCCTTAGGGTCTCCTGAGTGGTACAAATGGGTGTGGGGTCTTTTCTTTAAGACCTTTCCCTTCTCATCCAAGAAGCTTCTTCAGTTCTGACTGGAATAGTGGGGAATGGAGGGATTGACACTCCTTGCAGACAGCTGGTCGTTTGCATCCTTTGAGAGAGTCGTTGAGACCACCTGGAGGTTTATCTCTGTATCCTCAGGGTCTCCTGAGCGGTGCAAATGGGGGTGAGGCCTTCTTGGATGCAGGATGTTTCCACCCTGTGTCCCATCCCTGTTGAAGACAAGCTGTCTGTGTACTTTGGGATGAACGACCTTCGGATGGTGCAAGAGCATGAACAGATTTCCAGAAAACATCGCAGACTCCAGGAACCCTTTGCGCTTTGAGATGCAGACAACACGGACTCATCCCCATCATCCAGGGCTCATCTTTGACGGTGAAGGGACCGAGGGCAAAAAACATCCTGCAGCCAAAGAAGGCTCCACCCCCATTTGCACCACTCAGGTGACCCTGAGGACACAGGTAAGCCTCCAGGTAGCTTTAACGACTCTCTAAAAGGAGGCAGAGGACCAGCTGTCTTCCACTCCCCACCATCCAATCAGAACTGAAGAAGCTTCTGGGAAGAGAAGCGAAATGTCTCCAAAGAATAACAAGGACGTCCAGTTGACTCCTAAAAAAGCACCTTTGGGTTAACAACTGTGACACTAACTTAGCAACTGCGGTGAGTCACAACTGTGGCAAGGAGGGTTGTTGTTAGTTGCGAAGCCGTGTCCGACCCTTCGCAACCCCATGGACAACGTTCCTCCAGGTCTTCCTGTCCTCTACCATCTTCTGGAGTCCATTGAAGCTCATGCCTGCTCCTTCAGTGACTCCATCCAGCCACCTCGTTCTCTGTCGTCCCCTTCTTCTCTTGCCCTCCATCTTTCCCAGCATCAGGCTCTTCTCCAGTGAGTCCTTCCTTCTTATTAGGTGGCCAAAGTACTTGAGTTTCAACTTCAGGATCTGGCCTTCTAAAGAGCAGTCGGGGTTGATCTCCTCCAGGACTGACCGGTTGGATTGCCTTGCAGTCCAGGGGACTCGCCGGAGTCTTCTCCAGCTCCATACTACGGCAAGGAGGGAAAATGGAGCAAATTTTGGTTGTAACTCAAGGACTCCTTTAACTCAAAGAGTGTGGAAAATCTTGCGGTTGAGGTGGGGGAAGTACAAATGTTCTCTCTGCAGAAAGATTTTGTGGAAGGCAGGGTGGGGGAGAGATTCCTCATCTCCTCGTGGCCCCCGGCCATTAAACTACCCCAAGGAACACTTCACGTTGGGCTGCGTGTCGTGTCAGCCGGCCCCGCGGTCACCAAGACCCTTTTCTGAAATCCCCACCCAGACAAGGCCTGCAAGGGAGGAAACGAAGGAAATGCCTGAGGTTTCCGAGAGGAAAAACTATTCTAACTAGCTTTAAAAAAAGAACCACATTACGCTGGGCAAATTATTTCCTCCTTGCTTCTCTTTTACCCAAGATGGTCTCGCCTCGGCGGTGATTAAGGAGAGGCCGCCCAGTAGAAACACCCTAAGATGGAAAAAGCCTCAAGAGGCCTCCTTGAATGAATGGTTTAGCCCAAGACAGGAATCCTCACAATAAAAGGAAAGATAATTCAGTCAGGGAAGACCCTGGCAATGGAAAGAACACCAAGTGGAGCTATGCAAACGTATTTAAATTTTGCTGCTTTTGCTTTTTCAACAGAAGTCCTTATAGCAGTGTTTCTCAACCTTGACAATTTTAAGGCATGTGGACTTCAACTCCCAGAATTCCACAGAATTCTGGGAGTTGAAGTCCACATTCCTTAAAATTGTCAAGGTTGAGAAACACTGCCTTATAGAATAGAAATAGGAATAGAGGATAGAATAGAGGATAGAATAGAATAGAATAGAATAGAATAGAATAGAATAGAATAGAATAGAATAGGAGGAGAAAGAATAGAATATAGAATAGAATGGAACAGGAATATAATATAGCAATGGTGGCAAACCCATGGCACAGGTGCCAGAGGCGGCACTCAGAGCCCTCTCTGTGGGCATGCGCGCCATTGCCCCAGTCCTAGGCCTTCAGCGGTGGAGGTTTAAAGCCTTTTCGCTTTAGACCTCCACCGCTGTGTGCAAAAAAAAAAAAAAAAAAAAAGGTTCAATCAATCAGTCAATTTCAACTTCTCACGGGGAAAAAAAAGTTCTCGCAAAGTTGGAATTGATTGATTGAACTTTTTAGTCCCACCCAGTCTGCCATTACCACTGCAGCCACGCCCACCCAATGGGCCACACCCACCCGGCACTCGACGATGCATAAGTGGGTTTTGGGTTGCAGTTTGGACACTCGGTCTCTAAAAGGTTCGCCATCACTGGAATATAGAGTAGAATAGAATATAGAATAGAATATAGAATGGAATGGAATGGAATAGAATATAGAATAGAATAGAATAGAATAGGATGCAGAACAGAACACGGAATAGAACACAGAATGGAATGGAATAGAATAGAAGCTGGAAGGGACCTTGGAGGTCATCTAGTCCAACCCCCTGCTCAAGCAGGAAACCCTAGACCATTCCAGACAAAGGGCTGTCCAGTCTCTTCTTAAAAACTTCCAGTGTTGGAGCATTCGTAACTTCTGGTGGCCAGATGTTCCACTGCTTAATTGTTCTCACTGTCAGGAAGTTTCTCCTTAGTTCTAGGTTGCTTCTCTCCTTGATTAGTTTCCATCCGTTGCTTCTCGTCCTGCCTTCAGTCACTTTAGAGAATAGCTTGACTCCCTCTTCTTTGGGGCAGCCCCTGAGATACTGGAAGGCTGCTATCCTGTCTCCCCTCGTCCTTCTCTCATTAAACTAGACATACCCAATTCCAGCAACTGTTCCTGATATGTTTTAGCCTCCAGTCCCCTGATCATCTTCATCGCTCTTCTCCGCCCTCTTTCTAGATAACAGCCTAGGTGACCTTCAGAAAAGCTTCCAGTTCTAAAAACAGTCACAACTGGAACCCAAGATATAACTTGGGGACTCCTAACCCCCGTCTGCTGCTTTAGCAGGAGCTGTGAGTTCAAGGACAAACCCGGATGACAAGACAGCTTTGCAAGGGAGAAGACAACTTCATCCAGAAGAAGAAATGGCTTTTCTAAAGAAGCAGAAATGGAAATTATGGGAAGGGAACTACTTGCCTCTTTTAGGCGTGGACGTTTGGACTTTGATATTTCTACCAAGGAAGGTTAAATCTTATTGAATGGAGCAGATCAAAGCCGGTGTGCTTACAGTGTGTGGAGTTCATTCCATACTCCAGTGTTTCCCAAACTTGACAATTTTAAGGCATGTGGACTTCAACTCCCAGAATTCCACAGCCAGCGTTGCTGGCTGTGGAATTCTGGGAGTTGAAGTCCTCATGCCTTAAAATTGTCAAGTTTGGGAAACACTGCCATACGCCTTTGCCCTAAAATGTGGGGCGAAACACTCCCACATTTACCCACCAAAGGGCCAGCCTGGGGAACTTGCCTACGTGTGTGCATACACAGCCTCAGCCAGCCAAGGTGCTGTTTACCTTGCGTATCTGTGATATACAATCGTTTGCAGTGACAAAAACTTTCCCACAGGCAGACTTATCGTCTCCCACAAGGGAGATGGGAGGGGGTGGAAGGGTTGTTTCTTTCCACAATTCCCTACACAACGTGTCAGGTTGCACGTACTTGGAAGTCGGGCTGCAGGCTTCTAAGAAAAAGAGGGAATTTCGTCCGATTCACGGCGACTTCCTCTCCTGAAAGTAACTGAGCTCTGAGGAAATCTTTGGCTCCAGCTACCTAAGTAAAGTGGTAGTATCTCTCCATTTATGGCAGCCAGGGGCACGGTGTGCGCACACACACACACACACACACACCCAAAAGGAGGAAAAATTTAAGACTGGCGAGCTGCCGCTTTTGTTCGCGGGAAGCCCCGAACATGGAGGGCTTCACGCGTACGGTGTGTCCTGCCATCTAGTTTAACGAAGAGAAGGACAAGGGGGGACATGATAGCAGCCTTCCAGTATCTCAGGGGCTGCCCCAAAGAAGGGAGTCAAGCTATTCTCCAAAGCGCCTGAAGGCAGGACAAGAAGCAACGGGTGGAAACTGATCAAGGAGAGAAGCAACCTGGAACTAAGGAGAAACTTCCTGACAGTGAGAACAATTAACCAGTGGAACCACCTGCCTCCAGAAGCAGTAAATGCTCCAACACTGGAAGTTTTTAAGAAGAGACTGGACAGCCATTGGTCCGAAATGGTGTAGGGTTTCCTGCCCGAGCAGGGGGTTGGACTAGATGACCTCCAAGGTCCCTTCCAACTTTACTACTATTATTATTATTATTATCAGCTCACTGGGGGGAAAGGAAGGAGCTAGCAATGGTACACAGCCTTCTGCAGACGTGGTATTAGCTGGTGGGACAGAACAGGTGAAGTGAAATCTTTGCTGGACCAGCATACGAGGGTGAAAGAACGCGCAACTTTTTCCACAGATCCAACAGGAGACAAGGGCATGCTGTGTTGGTCACTTCCTCCCCCAGAAAAACAAGAGAGAGAGAAAGAGAGTGTTTGGATGTTCAAAGCTGGATTCTCCTCGACTTGAGAACAAGGGTCCCCAACACTGGCCACTTTAGGACTTGTGGACTTCAACTCCCAGAATTCCTCAGCAAAGCATGGTTGGGGACCTCTCCTTTAGAACAATTAACCAGTGGAGCCACCTGCCTCCAGAAGCGGTGAATGCACCAACACTGGAGGTTTTTAAGAAGAGACTGGACAGCCATTGGTCTGAAACAGTATAGGGTTTCCTACCCGAGCAGGGGGCTGGACTAGATGTCCTCCAAGGTCCCTTCCAACTTTATTATTATTATTATTATTATTATTAGTAGTAGTAGTAGTAGTAGTAGTAGTAGTAGTAGTAGTAGTAGTAGTAGTAGTATATATCATGCAGCAGCTTAACCAAGACCTCCAAGGTCCCTTCCAACTCTGTTATTCTATTCTATTCTATTTCATATTTTCTATTCCATTCAATTCCATTTTTTCTATTCTATTCTGTTCTATTCCATTCCATATATTCTATTCTATTCTATTCTATTCTATTCTATTCTATTCTATTCCATTCTATTCCATTCTTCCATATATTCTATTCTATTCTATTCTATTCTATTCTATTCTATTCTATTCCATTCCATATATTCTATTCTATTCCATATTTTCTATTCAATTCAATTCAATTCCATTCCATTCCATATATTCTATTTTATTCTATTCCATTCCATTCCATTCCATATTTTCTATTCTATTCTATTCTATTCTATTCTATTCTCTTCTATCCCACTCCATTCCATCCCATTCCATATATTCCATTCCATTCTACTGTGCTCTGTTCTGCTCTGCTCTGCCTTACTCCACTCTACTCTATTGCTTACAATTTATGGCATGTGCATATTGCATGGAGGAAATGAATACTACAGCCTGGAGCAGGGGTCTCCAACCTTGTCAACCTTAAGGCTTTTGGCTGGCTGAGGAATTCTGGGAGTTGCACTCCACAACTCTTAAAATTGCCAGATCCCTGGCTTTTGAGGACAGAAGAGAAAGAAGGGAGCGTGACTGAAACCTTTAAATATATTGTGAAGGAGGTTCTAGAAGGCAGTCTTTTCAACATGGAGCTAAAATCCAGAACACGAGGATATAACCTCAAACCAACAGGAGAGAAATTCAAAAGTAATATTAGAAAAGATGACTACACAGAAAGAGTCGTGGAAGCTTGGAACCAACTTCAAGCAGAGATAGTAGGTCCAACCAACATCAGTAACTGAGTTTAAACGTGCTTGGGATAAAGACGTGTCCATCATCCAACACAAATTGAAAAAAACAAAACAAATATAAATATTAAAAAAAAAACTTCAAAGGGCAGATTTGATGGACCACGAGGTGTTCCCCCCTCCCCCCCCGCTGTCTATGTTTTCTATGTTTTCTATGTTTTCTATGTTTCTATGTGTTTTTTTCTCCTTTCTATAGAACAGGGGTTCTCAACTTTGGCAACTTTAAAACTTGTGGACTTCAACTCCCAGAATTCCTCAGCCAGCAAAGCTGGCTGAGGAATTCTGGGAATTGAAGTCCACAAGTCTTAAAGTTGCCAAGGTTGAGAACCCCTGCTATAGAACATGTCCATGAAGACTGTCTGTCATCCAGGCAAAGGTGTCTGAAGATGGAATCATGGCGACTGGACAAATCTTTGTTAGCTTGATGTTGGCTTGAGATGTTTCACTGCTCATGCAAGCAGCTTCATCAACCTGCCTCCAGAAGCGGTGAATGCTCCAACATTGGAAGTTTTTAAGAAGAGACTGGACAGCCCTTGGTCCGAAATGGTATAGAGCAGTGGTGGCGAACCTACGGCATGTGTGCCAGAGACGGCACTCAGAGCCCTCTTTCTTGGCACGTGCGCCTCCACCACCAGCAGCAGGTCCATCAGGCCACCACCGCCGCCCGGAGCAGGAGCCCCGCCCAGCACAAAGGAGGCGAAGCAGCCGACTAACAAGCTCGAGTAGAGGTGGTAGAGCAGAGGTCACTAAGAATTGTCGATTGGCGGACTGGAAGAAAAGGGAGGGGGAAGCATTTTGCATGCGTGCATGCACACGCGGGGCCGCGAGCATGGATGCGCCACAAATGGGGTGGGACTAGTGCCTGCATGATACTCACTAGCCCTGCTCCATTCTTACGTGGTGCAGCACCTTGTATCTGCACCCCGCAGCATGGCGGCGGCCGTTTTTGCGCCTTGCAGCACGGGGGCCCATTTTTGTGCCCCCGGGTTTTGCGTGCCAGAGGTGGCACTCAGAGGCGCCTCCCTGCCCCCCTCCCCCGAGGGCACCACCATGCTGATGCGGCCCTGGCACTTTGGAATAAATGAGCGGGTTTGGGGTTGCGGTTTGAGCACTCGGTCTGTAAAAGGTTCGCCATCACCGGTATAGGGTTTCCTGCCTGAGCAGGGGGTTGGACTAGATGACCTCCAAGGTCCCTTCCAACTTTTTATTATTATTGTTGTTATTAACTGCGAAGTCGTGTCTGACCCATCGCGGCCCCATGGACAACGTTCCTCTAGTTCTTCCTGTCCTCTACCATCTTCTGGAGTCCAAATGGACTCCAGAAGATCATCATCATCATCATCATCCATCAGAGCAAGTAATTTAGGCAGAGAGGGGTTGCAATGTACCAATTCTTTACTACACCAATCTCAAGGTTTTTTTCTCCCCAAAACGCGTTCCAATCTGTTGATGAACATTTTTATAGAACCTTCCAACATATTTCCACAGCTCTCCTAAACTGTCTGGTGGTTTTATAGGACTTTGCTGTTTGTGCGAAACAATTGTCAGGAATGTGTAAAAGCTTCATATGAAGTGTAGTCCAAGTGCATTGGATTAAAACAACAGCTCAAAGATTAATATCAGGACGGAACACAGGCCAAAAACTGTTTCTCAAACTTGCTTTTGGCAATTCACTATATCCTAAGCACATGGAAAACTTTCTAATCTTTTTTTTTCCTTACCACAACGCCAAGGAACTCTTTTTCCGATGACAAATGGATCTTACCTCATGGCTGGGTTTACGCAACCTGGTAAATCCTAATCCTGGGTTAGCAGACAATATATCATGCTAACCAAAGAGAGAAGCAACCTGGGACTAAGGAGAAGTTTCCTGACAGTGAGAACAATTGACCAGTGGAACAACCTGCCTCCAGAAGTTGTGAATGCTCCAACACTGGAAGTTTTTAAGAAGAGACTGGACAGCCATTTGTCTGAAATGGTACAGGGTTTCCTGCCTGAGCAGGGGGTTGGACTAGATGACCTCCAAGGTCCCTTCCATCATCATCATCATCATCATCATCATCACTATCATCATCACCATTTGTCTGAAATGGTATAGGGTCTCCTGCTTGAGCACGTTGAACTAAAGGATCTCCAGAATCCCTTCCAACTCTTTTATTTTGTTATTTTGACCCACTGCATGGACTTGATATCTTGGTCCAGCTTGGCCTAACTGTCAGGAGACCAGGGTCACCCTCTCCACTGACTGCTTTTCAATGCCAATTACTATGAACATTTCAGCACACCATCATTATTAGGAGTCCCACCTCTAAATCCTACCCCAGGGGTCTTCAAACGTGGCCCTTTTATGACTGGCGGACTTCAATTCCCAGAATTCCTCGGTAGGCCATTTTGATGAAACTGCGGGCTTGGATCCAGACCAGGGGTCTTCCAACTTGGCCCTTTGATGACTGGTGGACTTCAACTCCCAGAATTCCTCAGCCAGACACGCGAGTTGAAGCCCACAAGTCATCAAAGGGCCAAGTTGGAAGACCCCTGCCCTACCCCGAGGAAATACAATCAGCCTCGGTGACTTTGAGGCGTTCTTTGATGAAGCCCAGATGATGAATGTCAAACTTGGTCAGCCAGACCTTCTCCCTCCCTCCCCGTGCTGTCCCGAGCCTTTTGCTCAGGGCTGGAGTGCTGAAAACAAGGCTGGGACTCTGTGCACAATGGAAGGAAGAGGGTGTAAAGGAGAAGATCTCACCGCTGACCCCTTTATTGTTCTTGGGCTAGAAAAAGCCTTCCTCCAAGCGTCGGAACTGCCACGTCGAAAAAAATATTTTCCAGCCAAGTCAAGCCATGCAGAGGGCTTCTCCCTTCCCGCCGCCTCCCGTCTCTGTTGGGCTGAGCCACAGGGAGTCACTGGGTTGAAGTCCATTCACAAATACCTGCTACTTATCACGTACTCTCCCCCCCACCGGCCCCAGCCACGCAGAGCCACACAGAGCCAGGAAAGGCCAGGAGCAGAGGGCCTGGGCCAGCTAAAAACAACTTCCTTCTCCCCCAGAAATATAATGTGGGGGGGGGGGTGGTGGAAACCAAGGAAGCGAGGTTCCCCCACCCCAATGCAGGCTTAGATACAAGGGAAGTAGCCAATGCAGGCTTAGACACAAGGGAAGTAACCTCTTTGCCGGCAGAGAGCCTGGTCTGTAAGTGACGGGCAGGAATGGATTAAAAATAAATCCATTATTTGTTCCTAAAGGCAGAAGGGCAATTTCTCAAAAGCGTCCCTTGTACAATGCTGTTTTTCATCGGGATCTCACGAGGGCGGCCTATGTCGGCCAAGTGGAAAAACCCAAAGAGCAACATTTGCTTTTGAATGGCAAACAAAGCATTAGGAAGTAGGTTGATCTCCACAGAGACTTCGTTACTCCTGGGTGTTAAGGTTAGACTGGGCCTGGTCCCGTTGGCCTTTCAGACGGCCCCGGAGAAGCAGGTTTTGCCAGCCGGAACCTGGAGATCCGGTTCAATGGTTACTTAGAATGCGGTAAATCAGCAATCTTCAGACTTCGGCCCTTTGATGACTGGTGGACTTCAACTCCCAGAAGTCCTCAGTCGGCCATTTTGATGAAACTGCGGGCTTAGATCCAGACCAGGGGTCTTCAAGTCTCGCCCTTTGATGACTGGTGGACTTCAACTCCCAGAATTCCTCAGCCAGCGTGAGGGAACTATGACCCTTTTATGACTTGTGGACTTCAACTCCCAGAATTCCTCAGACAGGCACGCTGGCTGAGGAATTCTGGGAGTTGAAGTCCACACCTCTTAAAATGGCCGAGGTTGAGAAACACCAGTTTAGCTCTTTATGAGTTAGCATTATTTCCCCCTCACATTATGTTAGGGGTCTTCCGATTTGGCCCTTTTATGACTTGTGGATTTCAACTCCCAGAATTCCTCAGCCAGGGAAGCGTGGCTGAGGAATTCTGGGAGTTGAAGTTCACTAGTAATAAAAGGGCCACGTTTGAAGACCCCTGGTATAGGATCTCCTGCCGAAGCAGGGGGTAGGACTAGATGACCTCCAAGGTCCCTTCCAACTTCTATTCTATTCTATTCATATTTCATATTTTCTATCCTATCCTATCCTATCCTACTCTATTCCATAACTTCTATTCTATTCTATTCATATTTTCTATCCTATTCTATCCTATCCTATCCTACTCTATTCCATATTTTCTATTCTATTCTATTCTATTCTATTCGATTCTACATCCTATTCTATTCTATTCTACATCCTATTCTATTCTATTCCATATTTTCTATCCTATCCTATTCTATTTTACTCTATTCTATTCCATGTTTTCTATTCTATTCTATTCTTTTCTGTTCTGTTCTATTATTTCATTCCAGATATTCTATTCTGTTCTGTTGTTGTTGTTGTTATTACAATACACTCAAATTGGACCGTATTTTTTGACAATATAGTCGAACAATAAAGTCAAACAATACTGCTTTTTAAGGTACGTGGCCCGTCCATCAGACAGCCAGACTGATCTCATGACAACATATTACTGAGTTAAATGTGAAATGTTCTCCCATACGTGTTGGCATCTATAGTTCCTGGAATTCTGCATGCCCCTGGCAGGTGGCCAACTGAGGAAGATTCCTTGCTGGAAGCCTTTGGCTGCCTAATTTCAAAGACGGGTGTGCATTGGGAGGGAGGGCCAAGCAGCCTCTACTGGCAGCTACCGTTCTTCCGAAGAGCATCAGGCTGGAGAAGGAAGCAAGAATGTGGGAGGTTTCTGATTGAATTAATGGGGAGTCCTAACAGGTCTCCATAATCAAGCACAAATCCCCCCCCAATTATGTTAACCTCTGGGAGAAAGTTGGAGAATGGGAGTCTCAATTCTAGACCTAGATAGGGCAGTGATGGCGAACCTTTTAGAGACCGAGTGCCCAAAAACTGGCCCCGCCCCCACTCCACCCCTGCCCCGCCCCCCACTCCGCCTCGCCCTGCCTACCCGCAGGGCCACTCACCGCCTCCAGGGCCCGCTGCAGATCGCCCAGGCAGCCCAGCAGCGCCATGGTGGCCACGCCCTCTGTCCGCGCCCGGCAGCATCAACTGTGCGCGATGGGCGTGAGGGCGGAGTCTTGTCTACGCTGCCTGGCTGCCATGTCCTTGGCTGCGCTGCTGTGCGTGGGCCACGCTTAGGGGTCACTCTCCTCCAGGGGGGCTGCTGGTGAGGAGGGGGTCACGGGGGGAGGTGAGGCTGGGGCAACGGCACGTGTGCCCATAGAGAGTGCTCTGTGTGCCGCCTCTGCCACCCGTGCCATAGGTTCGCCACCACTGGTATAGGGTCTCCTGCCTGAGCAGGGGGTTGGACTAGATGACCTCCAAGCTGCCTTCCAACTTTATTATTATTATTATTAAGCTTGCCTTCAGAAGTTGTGGGTGCCCAATTACTGGAGGCTTTTAAGAAGAGATTGGACATCCATTCGTCTGAAATGGTGTAGGACAGTGATGGCGAACCTTTTAGAGACCGAGTGCCCAAACTGCAACCCAAAACCCAGTTATGCATCATCGAGCGCCGGGTGGGTGTGGCCCATTGGGTGGGCGTGGCCCATTGGGTGGGTGTGGCCCATTGGGTGGGCATGGCTGCAGTGGTAACGGCAGAACTGGGTGGGATTAAAAAGTTCAATCAATCAATTCCAACTTTGCAAGATCTTTTTTTTTCCCGCGAGAAGTTGAAATTGACTGATTGAACCTTTGGGGATTTTTTTGCACACGGCGGCAAAGGCCTAAAGCGAAAAGGTTTTATAAAACCCCACTGAAGGCCTAGGACTGGGGCAACGGTGTGCGTGCCCACAGAGAGGGCTCTGGGTGCCACCTCTGACACCCGTGCCATACGTTCGCCACCACTGGTGTAGGATCTCCTGGTTGAGCAGGGGGTTGGACTAGATGACCTCCAAGGTCCCTTCCAACTTTATTGTTGTCGTTGTCTTCGTTGTTGTTGTTGTTGTTATTATTATTATTAAACAAGCAAGCTCAGAGAACACCACGGACCCCACAATTCAACCCCGATCTACTAATATTCTCTTATATCGGAAATAAGAATGACTTAAGCAGCTTTAACAAAGCAGTAGAACGTGCCGTGCTCTGGAGTGCAAAGAGCAAGCCAGGAGCATGCTTTCAACTAAATGCGGAGGATTCTGCATTGTAAGTCCTTCACATGGCTGGCGCCGTATTTATTAAATCCAGGTCTTTGTTTGACACGGTGAAGAGAGGATCCAGACTCCGAGGCAACACCGTACAATAGCTCCTAAGTGCCTACCTACTAGCCGAGGACAGGAAACCAACATCTGAAGAACTTAACATTGTATTGGTTGTTATTTTGATAATATCGGAGGAAATGCTTTGGGGAATCAGGCGGGGGGGGGGGAGGGAGGGAGAAGAAAGAATACGGAGGACCAGCGAAGAACCCATTTTAGTCTCCACAGGAAACATTAAACCTATTATATTACGAGAAAGGATGTCCCATTAGCACAGATCTAGCCAAGGAAATGCAAGCAAGGTGATGCACGATGCTGGAAAGGCTAATTTTCCCTAGCAGAAACAGGCCCTCCCATTGTAGTGGCCTTTTTCAATGCTCTCCTTGGCTAAAACCGAACGTGAAAGAACGGCTAATATTAATTTCATGTTTGGGCCGTAAAACAGAATTCAGTTTTTTAAAAAAACAGGATGAAACGTGGCCAAATTTAGGATATTGAGTTAAACCAATTTCATCAGCAACAAAGATTAGGGGACCGGGGGGGGGGGGGGGGGGGGGGGGGGGGGGGGGGGTGGGGGGTGGGGGGGGGTGGGGTGGGGGGTGGGGGGGGTGGGGTGGTGGGGGGGGGGGGGGGGGGGGGGGGTGGGGGGGGGGGGGGGGGTGGGGGGGTGGGGGGGGGGGGGGGGGGTGGGGGGGGTGGGGGGTGGGGGGGGGGGGGGGGGGGGGGGGGGGTTGGGGGGGGGGGGGGGGGGTGGGGGGTGGGGGGGTGGGGGGGGGGGGGGGGGGGGGGGGGGGGTGGGGGTGGGGGGGGGGGGGGGGGGGGGGGGCGGGGGGTGGGGGTTGGGGGGGGGGGGGTGGGGGGGGGGGGGGGGGGGGGGGGGGGGGGGGGGGGGGGGGGGGGGGGGGTGGGGGGGGGGGGGGGGGGGGGGTGGGGGGGGGGGGGGGGGGGGGGGGGGGGGGGGGGGGGGGGTGTTTGGGGGGGGGGGGGGGGGGGGGGGGGGGGGGGGGGGGGGGGGGGGGGGGGGGGGGGGGGGGGGGGGGGGGGGGGGGGGGGGGGGGGGGGGGGGGGGGGGGGGGGGGGGGGGGGGGGGGGGGGGGGGGGGGGTGGGGTTGGGGGGGGGGGGGGGGGGGGGGGGGGGGGGGGTGGGGTGGGGTGGGGTGTGGGGGGGGGGTGTGGGGGGGGGTGGGGGGGGGTGGGGGGTGGGGGTGGGAGGGGGGGGGGGGGGGGGAGGCTAAAACATATACAAGGAACAGTTGCTGGAATTGGGGATGTCTAGTTTAATGAAGAGAAGGATGAGGGGGGACATGATAGCAGTGTTCCAATATCTCAGGGGCTGCCCCAAAGAAGAGGGAGTCAAGCTATTCTCCAAAGCGCCTGAAGGCAGGACAAGAAGCAATGGGTGGAACCTAACCAAGGAGAGAAGCAACCTAGAACAGACATGTCAAACACAAGGCCCGGGGGCCGGATACGGCCGGCGAAGTGGTTTCATGTGGCCCGTGAAGCCATCCTGGAAACAGTGAGGGAACGGCCCCCACTGCCTTGGCCCTGGCCCAGGCCGGCCGGGAGCCAATGTACAATTTTGTGGTGGCCATCTATGCTGAAATGCATTCAGTCTTAGCTCCATAAGACTCCCCTTGCATGGCCTGAGAGGAGCAGTTGAGGCTCCTCCAGTGGACCATGCCTCGTCACTTGCCCCGGTCCCACCCCCTTCTGCCAGAGACCCTCAGATCTGTCCCACTCCTGCCCAGGCCCCCACAGGCACCCTTGACGCGAACAGTGTAGAGCTGGCCATGCCCACCCATTAGGCCACACCCACTCCATGCCCACACCCACTCGGCCCCCCCAAGGGAACCGCAATGCTGATGTGGCCCTCAATGAAATTGAGTTTGACATCCCTGACCTAGAACTAAGGAGAAATTTCTTGACAGTCAGAACAATTAACCAGTGGAACAACTTGCCACCAGAAATTGTGGGCACTCCATCACTGGAGATTTTTAAGAAGAGACTGGACCACCACCTGTCTGAAATGGTAGAGGCCAGGGGTAGGCCACCTTGGCTCTTTTATGACTCGTGGACTTCAACTCCCAGAATTCCTGAGCCAGCCATGCTGAGGGGAAAGGGAGAGGTTTCCAAGCTGAGCCATGCTGGCTCAGGAATTCTGGGAGTTGAAGTCCACGAGTCCTAAAAGAGCCAAGATTGCCTACCCCTGGTATAGGGTCTCCTCCTTGAGGGGCTGGACTGGAAGACCTCCAAGGTCCCTTCCAGCTCTGTTCTACTCTACGAAGACCAACCCCGAGGCTTCCCCCCCCTTTGTGGAATCCACCAACATCCGAGCTCTTTTATGCAAGGCTGAGCCTTACGTTTGCCAAGCCCTGATGCTTGTGGGTAGCTTGAGGTCAGCCGTGATGACTTCAATGGGAAGACAGCGCGCCCTGACCCTTGTTCAGGATGTGTATAGAAAGGCTGCTACTAACATACACGGAAAAAGTGACAACAGCTTCCTTTCCCCACCGAGCTGTGTTTGGCTAAAGGAGTCGGCTGCCAGCAGCCATTTTGGTTCAGCATGGCAAAGATCACAGCGCCCTCTAGTGGTGCTCGTGCAAAGTTGGAAATCTCCCCCATGGTGAGAACGGCTCAGGTTTTTCATTTAAAAGAAAAAAAGGAAGAGAAGCTAGAATAGAATAGAATAGAATAGAATAGAATAGAATAGAATAGAATAGAATAGAATAGAATAGAATAGAATAGAAGGAAGTAGAATAGAATAGAATAGAATAGAATAGGAGGAAGTAGAATAGAATAGAATAGAATAGAATAGAATAGAATAGAATAGAATAGAATAGAATAGAATAGAATAGAAAATATGGAATGGAATGGAATAGAACAGAATAGAATTAGATAATGGAATGGAATAGAACAGAACAGAATAGAACAGAATAGAAGCTGGAAGGGACCTTGGAGGTCTTCTAGTCCAGCCCCCACTGCTCAAGCAGGGGAACCTATACCATCTTAGACAAGTGACTGTCCAGTCTCTTCTTAAAAACCTCAGGGATGGAGCACCCACGATTTCTGGTGGCAAGCTGTTCCACTGGTTAATTGTCCTCACTGTGAGGAAGTTTCTCCTTAATTCCAGGTTGCTTCTCTCCTTGGTTAGTTTCCATCTACTGTTTCTTGTCCTGCCTTCTGGGGCTTTGGAGAATAAGGCAACCCCCCCCCTCTTCTTTGTGGCAGCCCCTCAAATACTGCTATCATGCTATCAAAGACTGCTGGAACACTGCTATCAAGTCACCCCCATTTCTTCTTTTCTTTAGACTTGCCAAACTCAAACCCTGTTTGGGTTAAGGTAAGGTCAGCTTAAGCTAAAAGAAGGGAAATCAGAGCCATATTGAATGTTATGGTTAAGCAAACCCATCATTTTGCTATGGAGCGGTTTGGAGTGACTTTAGGATTCGTTGTTGCACGTACAACGGTGGCAGTGTCCCCACAGCCACAGGATTGAGGTTTGGATGCTTGGAACCAGCATGGAGGCTGAGAAACACCCAGCCAGGCAGGAAGCAAGCAGGGAATCAGCCTTGAATCTTTGTGCAGGCGCAAGACATCCAGAACTCACCCCACTAAGCTCCACAGAGCCTTATCTATGTGTTCCCAGGCTGAGAAGTCTAGGGAGATTTCTGTATTATAGGCTGAATGTAATAAAGTAGTTAGCTTGATCTCTACACATGTGGATCTGGTTGCGTATAACTTACAGCCACAAATGAGACTTTAGTTCTGTTGCTAAGTGAGACGGCCAACAAAGCCAACACAGTGCTGGGCTGCATTAACAGAGGGATAGAATCAAGAGCACGTCAAGTGTTAATACCACTTTACAAGGCCTTGGTAAGGCCAGATGTGGAATACTGCATCCAGTTTTGGTCACCACGATGTAAAAAAGGTGTTGTGACTCTAGAAAAAGTACAGAGAAGAACAACAAGGATGAACAGGGGACTGGAGGTTAAAACATATAATGAATGGTTGCTGGAATTGGGGATGTCTAGTTTAAGGAAGAGAAGGACAAGGGGGGACAGGATAGCAGTCTTCCAATCTCTCAGGGGCTGCCCCAAAGAAGAGGGAGTCAAGCTATTCTCCAAAGCAGCTGAGGGCAGGACAAGAAGCAACGGATGGAAACGAATCAAGGAGAGAAGCAACCTAGAACTAAGGAGAAACTTCCTGACAGTGAGAACCATTAACCAGTGGAACCACCTGCCTCCAGAAGCGGTGAATGCTCCAACACTGGAAGTTTTTAAGAAGAGACAGGACAGCCATTGGTCTGAAATGGTATAGTTTTCCTGCCTGAGCAGGGGGTTGGACTAGATGACCTCCAAAGTCCCTTCAAACATCATCATCATCATTATTATTATTATATTACTATTATTATTATTATTCATTAAACATAACAACAACAACGTTGGAAGGGACCTTGGAGGTCATATTGTTACTACTACTACTACTACTACTACTACTGTTGTTGTTGTTGTTAAGTGGATTTTGCCCCATTTTACCACCTGTCTCACCACTGCTGTGGTGTTAAGGTTATTAAGTGAAATCTGGCTTCCTCGTTGACTTCGCTTGTCAAACGTTTGGGATTACACGAGACACTCAAACCGATGTGAGTCAGTTGCCAAGCGTCTGTCTGAATTTTGATCACGTGGCCGTGTGGGGATGCTGCCACGGTCATAAGCGTGAAAAACACAAGTCACGAGTCACATTTTTCAGTGCCGTTGTATCTCTGAACGGTCCCTAAATGGACGTTAAGCGGAGGACCACCTGAATGTATGACGCTTGCCGTGTCCTTCCGTGAATACCACTAGCCCCCTTCCCAGCTAACTTCCAACACTCAGTGTCAATGGGAGAGGTTGGGCTTGCTTAATGTCTGCATGCCTCTCCTAACAACTGCAATGATGCATCTAACCACTGTGGCAAAACAGTTCACAAAACCGATGCGGTGAACCCCTTTTCTTGCTTAGCAAAAGAAATGGTGGCCCCAGTTGAGGCGGTTAAGTTCAAGGCAGCTTCATTTCTTCTGCGCTGCACGGTGGATGGAACGAACACGCTCCCTTCTCTAAAGCCGAATTAACTGTGCCGAAACAAATACGAACACAGGCTGCCCTCTCCTGGCTATCGATAACGACAAACATTTCTGGAATGGAATGTGGAATAACGGCCAAAAAGGGCTTTGCTTTTTCCAGGCTAATTTACCACAGTGGAGGAAGCACCACCAGTTTTAGCTCCAGTTACAAAACTTTAGCAAAGGGAAGTTGCATCCATCAGCATTCTAGGCCACTGGTCTTCAAACTTGGCCCTTTGATGATTTGTGGACTTCAACTCCCAGAATTCCTCAGCCATTCTATTCTATTCTGTTCCGTTCTATCTTTATTCTATTCTGTTCTATTCTACTCTACTCTATTCTAATTATTCTTATTATTCTATTCTATTCTATATTCTATTCTAATTATTATTATTCTATTCTATCTTTATTCTATTCCTCTCCTATCTTTATTCTATTCTATTCTATATTCTCTATTCTATTCTAATTATTATTATTATTCTATTCTATCTTTATTCTATTCTATTCTATATTCTATTCTGTTCTATTCTATCTTTATTCTATTCTGTTCTATTCTACTCTACCCTGTTCTACTCTACTCTACTCTAATTATTATTCTTATTATTCTATTCTATTCTAATTATTCTTATTATTCTATTCTATCTTTATTCTATTCTAACTTTATTCTATTCTGTTCTATTCTACTCTACTCTGTTCTATTCTACTGTACTCTAATTATTATTCTTATTATTCTATTCTATTCTATATTCTATTCTAATTATTATTATTATTCTATTCTATTCTATCTTTATTCTATTCCTATTCTATCTTTATTCTATTCTATTCTATTCCACATTCTATTCCTATTTATTTGTGACAATTATAGCCCATCTAAAGACTCCAAAGCAGTATACAAGGGCAAGTAGAAAGCCAATACAAAAGTATGGAAGAAAAAAAATGACCCATAATAAAATTTATTAGAGGTAGTCCCTGACTTACGAGTATAACTATCTTGCTAAGCAAGATAGATGTTAAGAGAGTTTTACCCTACATTACGGTCTTTCTTGCCACAGTTGTTAAATGAATCACTGCAGTTGTTAAGTTAGTAACACGGTCGTGAAGTGAACGGGCTTCCCCCGTTGACGTTGCATGTCAGATGGTCACAGAAAAGATCACATGACACACACACCTCTGCAGGGACGCTGAGACCATCATAAATATGAGCTAGTTACCAAGTGTCCGAATTTTTATCCCTTGATCATAGGGATCTTGCTATGGTCGTAAGTGTGAAAAACAATCATGGCCACTTTTTTCAGTGCCATTACAACTCCAAACGGTCATTAAACAAGGGGTTGTAAGGAGGACAAGCTGTCTATCAAAGAGGGATCACTACATCACGATCATTTGACATCAGGCGTCAGCAGCTGCACCAGAATCAAGCCCAAAAGATGTTCCCAAACTCCACATCTTTACAACTTTTGTGGAAGGCCACAAAAACGGGGTTCACTCTGGGCTAAGCAGGAAAGGGAAGGGAAACCACGCAGGATGCCAGATTTTTCGGTCCCTCCCTGTGTGTGTGTGTGGGGGGGGGCTTCAGAAGACCTCCACGGTCTTGGGATGGATTGACAAGATGTTATACGGAAGGAGGAAACTAACCAACTTGTTGAACCGCCCTCTGAAACACACAAGCAATGAATTCTGCGATACAACAGGGCGGAAGCTACACAGCTCGGTGAGGGTTGCTGCACGCTGCACCAGTTGAAGTTTCTGGATGGTTTTCAAGGGCAGTTCCAGGAAAAGTGAACTGCAGTATAGGGGGTACCTTGCTCACTAGTAGCAACTGTGAGGGATCTCGGAGTCCTAGTGGACGATCCCTTCAATAGGAGCCAGCCGTGTGCTGCAGCTGCCAAAAAGGCCAACACAGTGCTAGGCTGCATTAACAGAGGGAGAGAATCAAGATCACGTGAAGGGTTAATACCACTTTACAAGGCCTTGGTAAGGCCACACTTGGAATACGGCATCCAATTTTGGACACCACAATGTAAAAAAGAGGTTGGGATTCTAGAAAGAGTGCAGAGAAGAGCAACAAAGATGATTAGGGGACTGGAGGCTAAAACATATAAGGAACGGTTGCTGGAATTGGCTAAGTCTAGTTTAATGAAGGATGAGGGGGGACATGATAGCAACCTTCCAGTATCTCAGCGACTGCCCCAAAGAAGAGGGAGTCAAGCTACTCTCCAAAGCCCCTGAAGGCAGGATAAGAAGCAACGGATGGAAACTCATCAAGGAGAGAAGCAACCTAGAACTAAGGAGAAATTTCCTAACAGTGAGGACAATTAACCAGTGGAACCACCTGCCTCCAGAAGTGGTGAATGTTCCAACACTGGAAGTTTTTAAGAAGAGACTGGAAAGCCATTTGTCTGAAATGGTATAGGTTCTCCTGCCTGAGCAGGGGGTTTGGACTAGATGACCTCCAAGGTCCCTTCCAACTTTATTATTATTATTATGGATCATCGCACAGTCAGCCAGATGTTCAGACTGGATTTGGCATTTTTGTCTACCTATCGAGTCCTTACCCAGGACCTGGGATAGGCAGATGTGGATGTTTGATGGTATTACAGGTATCCTCGCAGGATGGAAGCAGTTCCTAATAAGGCCGCCTTTTGCAATTGACTAATAGCGAATTTGTCAATGCCAATGGTGTTCAAGTATTGTTGTTGTTGTTATTATCTGTGAGAAACAGGGAATCCAACTTATTTCCTCTTATCACCCAAAAATCAAGCGGATCCACCGATTCAGGATGGAGCAGCCCCACCGCAGTACGGTATCACCAACATTCAACCAAGATACCATGGTTGAGAGTTTCAAAAGCTTCCAAGGAGTCCAGCAGGACAAGGATAGTTAAAAACTTTGCTATAAAGAAAATCAAAAGTGGGGGGGAAAAAACCAGAAAGACGTCCATGTCTCTATTTTTGGTGGGAACTTCAGCTGAGGGCTGCTGTGTCCATCCACAGCCACAAGATGGCGCAAGGATAGTCCTGAAAATTTTCCAGACAAAATTCCAGCTGGAATGTAAATTTCAGTGCTTGAGCCCAGCCCAGGATACACACCCAGATTCTTGACAACCATCATCCTTGCCCGGAAAAGAATTCTGACAATTGCAGTCATGCAAAGGAGGGAAAGGAGAGAATTCACAAAGGCAGCTGGCAACTTCCATTCCAAGCATTCTGCATGAACGTCACAACAGAAAATCTAGCATAAAAAGACGTCTATGCAATTACGACTGTAACGGAGGCCGGAATTTCTATCGTTATGTCACGGTCATCAAGAGGTTGAGGCACCCAGACGGCTGACATGATTTTATGATATTTTTTGCAGTGGTCTTTAAGTCAACGTGGCAGTCGTTAAGCGGAACCCATTTTCACAATGGACATTTTTTTTTGCTGGGAAATGGAATATAAAAGCTAGTTTCTGGCCAAAAAGAAAGAAAGAAAGAAAAAAAATCATAAATTGTGGTCACAGGACTAGGGGACCTCGAAAACAGTTGCCGAGTGCCCAAAATGGGATCATGTGACTGAAGAGGAGAGATGGCCATTGTAACTTTGAATCTAATAATAATAATAATAAAGTCGGAAGGGATCTTGGAGGTCATCTAGGCCAATCCCCTGCTCAGGTAAGAAATCCTATACCATTATGACCCTTAAGTGCTCCAACACTGGAAGTTTTTAAGAAGAGACTGGACAGCCATTTGTCCAAAATGGTGTAGGGTTGCCTGCCTGAGCAGGGGGTTGGACTAGATGACCTCCAAGGTCCAACTTATTATTATGGATCACCGCACAGTCAGCCAGATGTTCAGACTGGATTTGGCATTTTGTCTACCTATCGAGTCCTTACCCAGGACCTGGATAGGCAGAGGTGGATGTTTGATGGTATTACAGATATCGTCGCAGGATGGAAGCAGTTCCTAGTAAGGCCGCCTTTTGCAATTGACTAATAGCGAATGTGTCAATGCCAATGGTATTCAAGTGGTGCTCCAGTTGTTTTGGGATTGCACCCAAGGAGCCTATTACTATTGGTACTACCCTTGCTTGCTTTTGCCACAGTCTTTCTATTTCTATTTGTAGGTCTTTGTATTTTGTTATCTTCTCCAGCTCTTTCTCGTCTATTCTGCTGTCTCCAGGCACTGCCCCGTCCACTATCCAGACTTTTTTGTCTTTCTTATTGACAAGTCTGGGATGATGATAATGATGATGATGATGATGATTATTATTATTATTATGTACCTTTTGGGGAGTCTGTCACGACGTCAACCAGTTACTAAGCAATTGGTCATAAGCTGAGTATTACCTGTAGTTTTAATCTCCTCTTAAGGTCTGGATAATAATAATAATAAAGTTGGAAGAGACCTTGGAGGTCATCCAGTCCAACCCCCTGCTCAGGATATTGCTATTACATCACCGCACACGTATCTTAGAAAGTAACCACAGGATCCGATGCTTTGATCAAAACGACAAAATGAGCACTGGCCTGATGCGCGTAGAAAAAGGGCGGAGCCTGTGTCATTATAGTACAATACTTGTTTGACCTTTTGCTTCCCGTTCCAAGGGTCTCTGCTAGGAAATGACGCATACGTGACATCTTTTGGGGGGCAAATGAAATTTGGGAGGTAAATGACCCAGTTTCATTGAGCCATTGGTCTGGCGCAGCGGTTCTCAACCTGTGGGACCCCATTTGGGGTCGAATGACCATTTCACGGGGGTCGCCAAACCATTCTGTCCGCCATTTTTTTCCCTTTTCCCTAGCTGTCCTACTCCCTCTTATTGGTGGCCACACCCACTTGGGGGTCACCACAACATGGGGAACTGTATTATGGGGTCACGGCATTAGAGAGGTTGAGAACCACTGGTCTGGCGGTTAAGAGCACCAGGCTAGAAAGAGGGAGACGGTTGAGTTCTAGTCCCACCTTAGGCAGGAAAGTTGGCTGGGTGAGTTTGGGCCAATCATCAGCAGATGGTGAGTTCTACTCCCGCCTTAGGCATGAAAGCTGACTGGGTGTCTTTGGGCCAATCACCAGGAGACGGTGAGTTCTAGTCCCACCTTAGGCATGAAAGCCAACTGGGTGACTTTGGGCCAATCACCAGGAGACGGTGAGTTCTAGTCCCGCCTTAGGCATGAAAGCTGACTGGTGTCTTTGGGCCAATCACCAGGAGACGGTGAGTTCACTTCACAGGGTTGCTGTTATGGGGAAAATAGGAGGAAGGTGTGTTGGATAAATTCGCCACCTTGAGTTATTTCTGAAATAATAATGGCAGGACACAAATAACTAAATGATTTGGGTCGTCCTTGACTTACGAACACGATTGAGCCCAAAATTTCCCACAGTTGTTAAATGAGTTTTGCCTCATTTTACTGCAGCTGTTAAGTAACCTGTTAGTAACCTAGTTGTTAGGTGAATCTGGCTTCCCCACTGACTTTGCTTGTCACAAGGTGACAAAAAAGAGTCACGTGACCCCGGGACACACAGCAACCGTCATAAATACATGCTGATTGGCAGGTGTCCGAATTTTGCTCACATGAAAATGGGGTTGCTACAACAGTGGTTAAGTGTGAAAAACGTCCTAAGTCCCTTTTTTCGGTGCTGTTGTAACTTCAAACGCTCATTAAACAAGTGGTTTTAAGTCAAGAATTACCTGTATTAGTTTATCGCGCAGTTTGCTGTTAATTAGGACCGAAATATTTGGTCCAGTGAAGAAGAGTACGGATCCTCGGGGACGGGAGGAAACTTACCTGCCAGGCTGGGAGAACTTTTCCAATGTCGTTTAAGTTGATTCCGTCCCCTTCGTCACATTTTCCTTTGCCAATTCTAAAGCAGGGAGAGAGACAACGGGCAAAGTGAAGCATTATTTCATGTATTTTGGGTTATTATTTCAGCCAGAGTTTCATTCCGTACAGCTTTAACCTTGTGAACTCTCAAGCTTCCTCCTTCCGTTATGTATTCAAGATGGACAGTGTTTAGTATTTATTTGCTACGTATATGTAGGGGTGTGGGGTCTATACATCTGTTGTACATAGTACATTTTAGGTGTGTGTCATGTATGTGTTTCACTTTGAGAGCGGGCAACTACATTTCATTTTTGATGCGTGCTGTTGTGCCCACAGTAAAAAAATGACAATAAAGGTTATCTTATCTTATCTTATCTTATCTTATCTTCTTCTCTTATCTATTAAGCAACTTTATACCACTGCCCAACTCACACACGGTGACTTTGGGTGGCTTACAACATTCACCGTGTAAGAATCCATAACACACACAGAAACACGGCAGTGGTGGCAACTATACACAATAGCACCAGCCACTTGATCGGCTCCATATCTCTCTGGACTCTCTAGGCCTGCTCACAGAACCACATCTTCAAGGCGTTTCGAAAAGATAATAATAATAATAACAACAAAACAACAACAACAACGATGATGAGGATGATAAAGTTGGAAGGGACCTTGGAGGTCATCTAGCCCAACCCCCTGCTCAAAGTGGGGGCCAATCTTATCTGGCATTCAAAGGAGGGCAGCCACCACAGACAAGGCCCTGTTCCTTGGCCCTACTAGATCAGAGGTTCCCAACCCTGGGGGTGCGAGACGATATTCCAGGGGCTGCGAAAACTTGGGTTTTTAAAATTATTGTGTCTATGCATAATTCATTGCCATTATTTCAAACTTTTATAAGGGGTGTGAGAATGTATCATAAGTGTTCTAGAGGTGCGGGGTATAGATAAGATTGGGAGCTGCTGCACTAGATGTAGCTCCCTAATCAATGGACCTGCAACAGGTAGTTTGCCTGTACGAAACTAAATCAAGGACAGAAGCAACCGAGAACTAAAGAGAAACTTCCTGATAGTGAGGACAATTGACCAGTGGAACCACCTGCCTCCAGAAGCGGTGAATGCCCCAACACTGGAGGTTTTTAAGAAGAGACTGGACAGCCATTTGTCCAAAATGGTATAGGGTTTCCTGCCTGAGCAGGGGGATAGACTAGATGACCTCCAAGGTCCCCTCCAACTCTGTTTTTGTTGTTATTATTATTATCATCATCAGTGGAACTACCTGCCTCCAGAAGTGGTGAATGCTCCAACACTGGAGGGTTTTAAGAAAAGACTGGATGGCCATTTGTCTGAAATGGTCTAGTGCAGGGCTTTTCAACCAGTGGTACGGGTACCACCTGTGGTCCATTGGCAGGTGGTACGTGACCATCCTAGAAAAGGGGTAGCAGGGGGGGAGGGGAATGAGCTGAACCGGTGGCAGCACCGCAGAAGCCTGAGCGAGAGACAGCTGGAGCTGCAGGGCTGTCAGGGCTCAGTGGAAGCGCCAGGATCAGTGCCGCTTTCCAGCTGGAGCTCAGCACTGATCCTGGATGCTTCTGCTGAGCTCAGAAGAAGCACCGATCAGCTGGAATGTTGCAGCCTCTCCAGGGTCTTGTGATTTACATTCAGATGCCTGGCAACTGATTCATATTTATGACGGTCACAGTGTCCCAGGGTCATGGGAAGGGACCAAAACCTGCTGCAACCACCCAGCAGAATGAAAACCAAACACCCCCCACCCCACCCCTACTGCCAATCCTCAACAGAAATGCTGACAACAATGAAAACCTCGGACAGGAGGAAGAGCGCCACCGGGCAGGCAGGCAGGTGTCTTGCTCGGCTGTGGCTTGGGGGGCACTTTTTTCAGTGCCATTGTAACTTCTAAGAGTCACTAAGCAAACTGTTGTAAGTCGAGGACTACCTGTACTTTATCGCTTTTTTCCTTCTTTTTTTTTTGTGGTCATTAAGTTTTTGACACCTTGCTAGGCGACTGGTGGTCCTCGGATGTTGCCATATCTGAGGACCACCAATACAATGGGTGAAAAGGTTGAAAAGCCCTGGACTAGCGGAGGGTTGGACTAGATGACCTCCAAGGTTCCTTCCAACTTTATTTATTATTATTAAACTGTACATATACGTAAAGCTGACATTGATGGGGTTTGGGGGTTTTTTTTTGAGAATAATCCGGGTAGTTTTTCTCAAATTATAAAACAAATAATGACTGCCAAAGCCGGGAAAGTTACCAAGGTAGGAAAACCAACTTCCTGCATTTTAAACTGTTCCTTTCACATAAACAGGATACTTACCCTTCTCTGTCTATCTGTGGAAGAGGGTGCTTTGGAGTGTTGCGGAGTTTTCTATGGAACTGTGTGAAGTCAAGTTTCTCTGGTTGCAAATCCCAGGTGGCCCCACTGCAAGATAATAATAATAATAGTAATAATAGTAGTAGTAGTAGTAGTAATAATAATAATAATCATAATAGAGAAACAGAAAGGCTGAAGATTTGGAAGGAAAGACCGTGCAAAATGGTAACTGGGTTTAACAGGGAATTGGGAGCACTAGGCACACAAGGAAGGAAGGAAAAGGAAGGAAGGAAGGAAGGAAGGAAGGAAGGAAGGAAGGAAGGAAGGAAGGAAGGAAGGAAATAGATATAGAGATGTCAGAACATGAATAGATGATAGATACAGAGAGAGAAGATAAATGGATAGATAGATAGATAGATAGACAAATGACAGATCATAGATATTATCTCTCTATCTATATCTATATCTATATCTATATCTATATATATTTGTTTTCTGAGGTTTTCGCGGGTGTTTGTATGTAGTCTTTGGTTGTTCGGGTTTTCTCCCACGTAAAATTGGAAGTGTCTTGGCGACATTTCGACGAAGTTTCGTCGAAACATCGCCAAGAACTTCCAATTTTACGCGGGAGAAAACCCGAACAACCAAAGACCTATATATATATATAGATATATATATATATATATATATATATATATATATATACACACACACACACACACACACACACACACACACACACACACACACACACAGAGAGAGAGAGAGATGATAGAATAGACAGATGATAGATACAGAGAGAAGAAAAATGGATGAATGGATGGATAGATGACAGATATATATAGAGATGATAGAACATAAAAGACAGACAGACAGATAGATGATAGATACAGAGAGAGAGAAGATAAATGGAGATAGATAGATATGATAGAGAGAGAGAGAGAGAGAGAGAGAGAGAGAGAGAGAGAGAGAGAGAGAGAGAGAAGATAAATGGATGGATAGACAGACAGACAGATAAATATACAGGTGCTGGAGCTTTAACTGTGGAATACAGTGGTACCTTTTGGTACAATGAGTACCAAAATGGATGAGTACCAAGCAAATCTTTCCCATAAGGAATAACATCATGAGTCACAAGGCAGCCAATAAATTCTAAAATGTTCACGTCAAAAACGAGTACCAGACTCGGTGAGTTTCAAAGCAGCCGAGTGCTGAGGTGCCCCTGCACTTGGGCAATCACACAGTCTGCAAGAGGGGGGGGGGAAATCCGTCCACAGACCGAGGGGAAAGGGGGCTTACCTGAAGGGCTCCAGGGTGTTGGCTGCCCAGATATCTGTTCCCAGCATGTCCAGGGAGCTGTTTTTGTTGCTGTTCTTTAAAAAAAAGGAAGTAAACAAGAAAATCAAGATGTTTCCTTCTGGGTTAAATGTCTGCTTTGCAGCAGTACATTTTTAATACAGCTGGTCCCTGACTTACAACAGCTTGCTTTAGTGACCGTTCAAAGTTTTTCAGCATCACTGAAAAAATGACCTTTTTTGACACCTGCAACCATTGTAAGCACATGGTCAAAATTCTTGCGCTTGACAGCTTATTCACATTTATGATGGTCGCAGCGCCCCGGGGTCATGTGACTCCCTTTTGCGACCTTCTGACACACAAAGTCAATGGGGAAGCCAAATTCACTTAACCGCCGTGTTACTAACTTAACAACTGAAGCGATTCACGTAACAACCGTGGTGAGAAAGGGCGTACAATGGGGCAAAACTCACTTAAAAACTGGCATCGTTTTGAAAGCTGTTAAGTTCTGATATTTAAGTAATCCTCAATTTACAGCCACATTTGGGATCGGAATTTCCCACTGCCAAGCACCCAAATTTTAATCTGTGAGGGTTGTTAAATGCAAGGATGGGTTTTAGTTACTTCTTTTTGAATGCCATTTTAACTCTGAATGGTTGCTAAACGAACGATCCTTAAGTCAAGAACGTCCTGTAAAGTTTCCAAGAAACGGAATGGCTGCATCCATAGGATCGTTTAGCTCCACTGGAATCGTATAGAAAAGGATAGGATAGGATTAGGGATGGGGATGGGATAGGAAGGAATGGAGTGGAGTGGAGTGGAATGGAATGGAATAGAATTATGGGATAGAATAGAATATATAGAAAATTAGAATAGAATAGAATAGAATAGAATTATGGGATAGAATAGAATAGAATTATGGGATAGAATAGAATAGAACAGAATAGAATTGTGGGATAGAATAGAACAGAATAGAATTATGGGATAGAATAGATTTATGGGATAGAATAGAACAGAAAAGAATAGAATTATGGGATAGAATAGAATTATGGGATAAAATAATAGAATAGAATAGAATAGAATAGAATAGAATAGAATAGAATTATGGGATAGAATAGAACAGAACAAAATAGAATTATGGGATAGAATAGAATTATGGGATAGAATAGAACAGAACAGAATAGAATTATGGGATAGAATAGAATTATGGGATAAAATAATAGAATAGAATAGAATTATGGGATAGAATAGAACAGAATAGAATTATGGGATAGAATAGAATTATGGGATAGAATAGAACAGAACAGAATAGAATTATGGGATAGAATAGAATTATGGAATAGAATAGAATAGAATTGGAAGGGACCTTGGAGGTCTTCTAGTCCAACCTCCTGCTCAGGCAGGAAATCCTATAGTATAGGGTCTCCTGCCTGAGCAGGGGTTGGACTAGATGACCTCCAAGGTCCCTCCCTTCGAACTTTGGTATTCTGTTAATTTGTGAGGGTCCTTGAGGAAGGAAACCTTGTTTGCCATTTTTAATAGTAGGCAGCACATTCCTAAATGCAATTTGAAACTTTCATTCAACTTTTGTGTTAGAATGAGGAACGGAACTCGTTGTTAACCCGGGGTTTGCCTTTGTTCAATGGTCCCACTGGGGTTTTTTTTCCCCTAGGGAAGTCTGTGTAGGTGTGAATTCAGTCAATGGGATTTACTTTACAACTAGGAACAGGACTCCGCTGCTCTCTAGCCTAAATATAAAAATATTTAATGTATAAAAAGAGTGGAAACCCCACTCCCTTCTAGCACTGATGATGTCACCTAAGTAGGTAATGAAATGTCTGCAAAAAAAACCCCAACCAAGCTCAGAGAGCACCAAGGACCCCATAGTTCATCCCTAAGCGACAAACATTCTCTTCTGTTGGTAGTAAAGGATGTTTTTCTGCATTAAAAAATCCAGTTTTTCTTACCTGATTTTGATTATGGGGTGCTGACCCCTTGCCTCTGTAGCTGGACATGCTTTCTATCTCCTGGTTGCAGTCAACTGTCCACTGAAAAGAGAGGAGGAGGATTTGGCTGTGTGTCACCCAGATTCAATGGACAGCTGTGCAAATTTGATTAATGGACAAACGAATAAATTCTGAACGAAATAAGGCAAGAGTGACAGCAAGGCACCCAGAGGGGAATTAAAAGAGTTGGCTTTTGCTGGCCTGTTCAAGAAAAAACACCCTTTCTTTCACACCTTGTATCACATAATATACCTGTGTCGACAGGTGACTGCACCTGGCCAATCTTACCGGAGCTTGAAAGCTAAGCAGGGTCCGGCCTAGCTGGTTCTGGAACGGGGCACCCCAAAGAAATGGCACAGCATTTCCAGGTGGGGTACCTAACCAATTGTGGTTGACCAACAGAAGCTAAGTGGGCTCAGAGTTCATTAATATTTGGATGGGAGTCCAGGATTTTAAGTAAGGCTAAATAAAGTCAGATAAAATATATCAGGATGACAAGGTGGAAGCTTAGCGCAAAGATGTTGAGGGGTTGGTGAAGTGGTGTAAGGAAAACCGCCTAGTTTTAAATACCAGAAAAACCAAAGGGATCATTGTCGATTTCAGAAAAGGCAGGCTCAGCCATACTTCTCTGTGCATTAATGATTCACCTGTGGAGATGGTTACCAGCATCAAATTCCTGGGTGTGCAGCTAACGAGTAGGCTGGCTTGGTGGCTCAACAGCGTGACACTGGGGAAGCGGGCACAGCAGTGCCTGCATTTTCTGCGTCGCATGAGAAAAGCACATCTTCCTTCCTCTGTCCTGACCACTTTCTACAGGGGGACGATTGAGAGCATCCTGTCACACAGCATCACAGTCTGGTTTGGAAGCATCCCTGCTTCGGACAGGAAGGCGGTGCAGAGAGTGGTGAGGACGGCAGAAAAGATCATTGGCAATTCCCTCCCTCTCATCCAGGACATAGCACAGAAGCGCTGCTTGAGCAGGATCCATAAGATCATCTGGGACACTACACACCCTCTTCACGACCTGTTTTCCTTGTTCCCTTCTCGGAGGAGGGGGCTTCGTGGTATCCGTAGCAGAACCTCCGGATTCAGCCAGGGTTTCATTCCGTACAGCTTTAACCTTGTGAACTCTCAAGCTTCCTCCTTCCGTTATATATTCAAGATGGACAGTATTTAATATTTATTTGCTATGTATATGTAGGGGTGTGGGTCTATATATATGTTGTACATAGTATGTTGAGGTGTGTATGTGTTTCACTTTGAGACCGGGCAACTAAATTTCATTTTTGATGTGTGCCGTTGTGCCCACAGTAAAAAAAATGACAATAAAGTTATCTTATCTTTTATTTCCTTTAACAAAATGGAGTCATATTCTATTTTGCCCACGACAATAACGTTATGAGGTGGGTTGGGGGAAGAGAGGGAGAAGGGAAGAGAGTCTGGTTCCAAATCACCCAGCCATCTTTTATTCCTAAGGCAGGAATAAAAGGCATCACCATCTTCTGACGATTGGCTCACAATCAGCCAGCCAGGTTTCACACCTAAGGCAGGACTAGAACTCGCCGTCTCCTGGTGATTGGCCCCAAACCACCCAGCAGGATTTCATGTCTAAGGGAGGATTCACGATCTCCCAGTTTCTAGCGCAGGACCCTATCCACTAGATCAGTGGTTCTTAACCTGGGCGATATCGACCCCCAGGGGGCGATGGAATGAAAAGGGGGCGATATGGGGGCGATGGAGCGAGAAGTTTTGGGGACACTTTTGAGACTTTTTCATACAGTGAATCGCTGTATATCTGTCGTACAAAAACATCAGATCGCGCTCGCTCTTAGTGGATTGAATTGTTTTCAAATGTTTCTCCAGCTAGCTTCAGCACAGAACGCCATACATATGTGAATACACACTTGCGTAGCAGCCTCTACCCTTTTTATATTTCTTTTTGCGTCTTAAATTTCACTTGTAATTCAATCATTAAATATCACTGTTTTTCTTTTCGGGCATTTCACTTTCTTGCCGTTGAATTTTGTTTTCAGTGGTCATTACATTTAAGTGTCTTGAATAAATAAGATCATAATGAAATACATGTATCAAGAAGTTTGGGAATAAAGTGACGGGTGGCGCCAAAATTTTTCACACAGTTGAGATATGGGGAAAAGACTGGAAATAAATTATTTGCATCGATATGTCCTGATGACAATTTTAAAGAAAACAAAACAAGCGTTTGCATAAACTGAAGAATTACTTCCCATGTTGTGATTGAGAGGTTATGTTGGGGGAGGGGGCGATGACAACTTCCTCATTGGCTCAAGGGGGCGATTCGTTCAAAAAGGTTAAGAACCACTGCACTAGATCACACTGGCTCTTAAGCCACCTGCAGGGAGCCAGTGATCCCACGTGTGGCCTCTGGGTAACTGAAAGTAATCAGGGGCTAATCAGAGGTTCTTCAGTCAGGTTTGATTTTTTTCGAGACTGATCTGCCAAACACACCATTCTTAACTTTTATTCCTAAAAACACCTTCCTAGAGACTGAGAAGATTTGCCCCAAACCCACCCTGGTGACCGATTATTCCTATTAATTATTATTATTAAATTGATTTGCTGTCCATCTCGCAGTCCCTGACCGTTCCTTTTCAGCTTCCAAACGAACCTGCTTCAGATGGGGAGGAAGCTAACCACCAGGTTGCAAGAACACGAGCAAGTGGTCAGATGAGGAGACCCAAATTCATTGGTAGCCTCACACTATAATTAACAGGGACACACATTCAGTTTCGTAGCTACCAAGATTGTTGGACGAGCAGGCGCAAAAACAGCCAGGGAAGCAATGGAAGCCTGGGAAAACAGGCCCCTTGTTAGTCAACGGGAGGGCTGATTTACCACCAGCCTACCAAGTACTTAGAAGATGAGGGCTGAGCAGCACAAGGAAATGACATCCAGTGTGATGACCTGGGGCACGGCACAGCGGCAACACAATCAGCTGACAGTTCAAACTGACCCTTTATTGCTCCAAATGTTCCCCAAACGCTCCTACATCTCTGGCAAGTCCCAGAGCAAAGTGGCGACACACACACCCCTCCAGCAGCCTCTGGCTGCAAGTAGTCCAGCACAAGGTTGTGCTGGAGAAGACTCCTGCGAGTCCCTCGGACTGCAAGGCGATCCAACCGGTCGGTCCTAGAGGAGATCAACCCCGACTGCTCTTTAGAAGGCCACATCCTGAAGTTGAAACTCAAGTCCTTTGGCCACCTAATGAGAAGGAAGGACTCCCTGGAGAAGAGCCTGATGCTGGGAAAGATGGAGGGCAAGAGAAGAAGGGGACGACAGAGAAGGAGGTGGCTGGATGGAGTCACTGAAGCAGGAGGTGTGAACTTAAATGGACTCCAGAAGATGGTTAGAGGACAGGAAGGCCTGGAGCAACATTGTCCAGGGGGTTGCGATGGGTCGGACACGACTTCGCAACTAACAACAACAACAACAATTATACTCTTGGTAAAATCATGTCCCAGGAGTTTCTTTTTCTGGAAATGCCAACTGGACAGTTGATAAAAAACCACACACAACGGACACTACAAATACCACCCACAGAACAGCACACACTCTGCTAGAGAGAAGTTCCCCAAAGATGGCTCCCAGCACGACTCCGAAAACTCGGAAGACAAAAAACTCTGGTCCCGGTGACCGATCCAGATTGGATCCCGCAAACTTGCTGGTTTGTTAAAACGGTGTCCACGCCCGATTTAAAACACACCGCTTGGAACTGTCTCGAACCGATCCAACATTCAGTTCTGCAGGGATTGTCCTTCTTCTCACTACTGTTATGCCCCTTTTTGTGCTTTGAAGCCCGTGGGAGTGACCCACTCCAGGTCCGCTACCCACCTGCGAGATATTGGACTGTGTTTTCTCGTTCTCTTCATCCCCTTCGCTTTTTTCGGTCAGCAAGCCTTGGACTTGATATTCCAAAACATAGCTGTCGATGAATCTTTCCAGCTCCTCGATTTCCTGCGACCGGTTGCTTCCTGCCTCAGAAGAGGCAGAAGCCACGGAAGAATTTTCCATCCCCCTCTGCGATGAACCGAGAATTGCCGTGTCCTAAGGTGGGGAGAGGGAAAAAAAATAAAGAAAGAAAATTATAATCTAGTGACTGAGACATTTTATACATTCCATGTACTCCCCTACAGGGATACAGTCCTTTATGACTGGTGGACTTCAACTCCCAGAATTCCTGAGCCAGCCATGCTCAGGGGAAAGGGAGAGGTTTCCAAGCTGAGCCATGGCTGGCTCAGAAATTCTGGGAGTTGAAGTCCACGACTCATAAAAAGGCCAAGTTTGAAGACCCCTACCCTAGGCCTAGAGTCTAGACCAGGGGTGGGGAATCTTGGCTCTTTTATGTCTCGTGGACTTCAACTCCCCGAATTCCTGAGCCAGCCTGGCTCAGCTTGGAAACCTCTCCCTTTCCCCTCAGCATGGCTGGCTCAGGAATTCTGGGAGTTGAAGTCCACCAGTCATAAAAGAGCCAAGGTTGCCTATCCCTGTCCTAGAACAAAATTATTAACCCAAAACAGGAGGCGTGTGTGTTTGAGTGTCTGCCAGAAGATATAAAAAACGATGAAAGGTTTAATTATCAAAAGGTCATCAGCTGAATCCAGGCAATTTGTATCTGGAGGCCCTGCTGGCTGTCACCCATGCCCAGGGGTAGGCAACCTTGGCAACTTTATGACTTGTGGACTTCAACTCCCAGAATTCCTGAGGCAGCCATGCTGAGGGGAAAGGGAGAGTTTTCAAGATGAGCCATGCTGGCTCAGGAATTCTGGGAGTTGAAGTCCACAAGTCACAAAAGGGTCACGTTTGAAGACCCCTACCCTAGGCCTAGAGTCTAGATCAGGGGTGGGGAACCTTGGCTCTTTGATGACTGGTGGACTTCAACTCCCAGAATTCCTGAGCCAGCCAGGCTGAGGGGAAAGGGAGAGGTTTCCAAGCTGAGCCAGGCTGGCTCAGGAATTCTGGGAGCTGAAGTCCATGAGTCATGAGGGGGCCGTAGTTCCCCCAGGCTGGCTCAGGAATTCTGGGAGTTGAAGTCCACCAGTCATAAAAGAGCCAAGGTTGCCTACCCCTGCCCTAGCAAAACCCACGCGGGTAGTCCTTGACTTATGCCCACAAATTATGACTTATGAGTCCAAAATTTCCATTGCTAAGCAAGATGGTTGTTAAGCAGGTTTTTCCCCATTTAGCAACCATTCCTCCCACAGTTGCTAAGCGAATCACTGCCCTTGTTAAAGTTAGGAACCCATCTGTTAAGCGAATCTGACTTTCCCATTGACTTTGTCTGAGGGTCGCAAAAGGAGATCACGTGATCCCGGGGTCCCTGCGGCCGTCATAAATAGGAACCGGTTGCCAAGCATCCCAGTTCTGAATCACGTGGCCTCAGGGATGCGGCCACAGTCACAGGTGTGAACAACGGGTTCTTTCAGTGCCATTGTAACTTTGAATGATCACTGAACACACGGCCGTGCTCTACCAGTTGATCAGATTCTTTATTGTTTTGAGTAACAAATCTTTTTAGAACTGCAACTTAACGTGTGGTTTTTGCACCTGAGCCTTTGTAAGAAATCCCGGAAGATGGATAAGTCATATTTAGGATTTTTATCAACTGTCCAGTTAGCATTTCCAGAAAAAGAAACTCCTGAGACTCTAGAGCAGTGGTTCTCAACCTTTTTAATGCCGCGACCCCCAACCAGTCATAAGTCGAGGACTACTCAACCGGTCGTAAGTCGAGGACTACTCAACTAGTGCAGCACCGTTTGCAGAATGGGACTTTTGGCGGGCTCAGCAGGGCAGAGACAGCCTGGACAATTCCTGTTGGCTTTTGAAAGCCAATAGAATTAGACTCTATTCAAGAGAGTCTATTCTATTGGCTTTCAAAAGCCAAGAGAATAAAAGGGAGGAGCACAGCCAAGGAAAAGGGGGAAAAAATGGCGGACTGCGTTGTTTGGCGACCCCCGTGAAATGGTCGTTCGACCCCAAATGGGGTCCCGACCCACAGGCTGAGAACCACTGGACTAGAAAGAGTACAGAGAAGAGCAACAAAGATGATCAGGGGACTGGAGGCTAAAACATACAAGGAACGGCTGCTGGAATTGGGGATGTCTAGTTTAAGGAAGAGAAGGATGAGGGGGGACAGGATAGCAGCCTTCCAGTATCTCAGGGGCTGCCCCAAAGAAGAGGGAGTCAAGCTGTTCTCCAAAGCCCCTGAAGGCAGGACAAGAAGCAACGGGTGGAAACTCATCAAGGAGAGAAGCAACCTGGAACTAAGGAGAAACTTCCTAACAGTTAGAATAATTAACCAGTGGAACAACCTGCCTCCAGAAGTGGTGAGATTTTAAAGAAGAGACTGGACAGTCATTTGTCTGAAATGGTATAGGGTTTCCTGCCTGAGCAGGGGGTTGGACTAGATGACCTCCAAGGTCCCTTCCAACTTTATTGTTATTGTTATTATTATTTTACCAAGAGTATATATAATACTTTACTGAAAATCTACACTGGCACAGAGGTTTTCCCGCTCGAAGACTTGCTTAGTTAAACAATAAGACTTCCTCATTTACAATATTGAGAAAGTATCAGGTTTAATTGGTCTTCTTATTTTTCCTCCCTCCCTCCCTCTCTTTCTGAGACACACACACCCAAACACACAGAATCTTTAAAACCCCCACCTAGTGTTTAGTTTTTCTTCCCGTTCCATCTAGTACAGGGGTCCACAACCCTGGTCCATGGACCGGTACCAGACCACAACATGCCAGCAACCAGGCCGCACAAACAAGCCCCATCCGTGGGATGCAGTCAGCACACAAAACCACACACCCTCCGGTTCACAGAAAAACCTCTCTCCACGGACCAGGTCCCTGGTACCCCAAAGATTGGGGGGCTCTGTTCTAGTAGACAATTGGCACCCTCTTCTGGCTGTGGGGTTTGGCTAGTCTGCATCTTCAACATCTTCACCAACGATTTGGACGAGGGGATAGATGGGGAATTCATCAAATTTGCAGACGACGCCAAGCTGGCAGGAATAGCCAACACTCCAGAAGACAGGCTTAAGATACAGGAGGATCTGGACAGACTTGAACACTGGGAACTATCTAACAAAATTATCATCATCATCATCAAAATTGCTATCATAATGGTTTTCAGCTGCCTGGCTCCTCTGCGACATGCTTCAATCCTTTTCCTTGCAGTTTTGTTATTACGATAAATCTGCTCCTTTGGGAGCCAGCCAAGATTTAAAAGGTGTCAACGTGCTGCCAAAAAAAAAAAAACATATTCTAAAAATCTGGAATTTGCCTATTTACAAAGAACTTTGGGTTTATTATGCTTGGAGAAGGGCCAAAAAACCATCATGTATTCCCGGGATGATACGTGGATGCCAATTCTCAACGTTTGCGTGGATGAAATGTGTGCAGTCCCAGCTTTAGAGCTGGCATTTCGTGGCTGTCTAGGCAGTCCTTGACTTACGACTGTAACCGAGTCTGACCATTACGGTCCTAAGTCACGATGGGCTGTAAAGCAGGTCACCACGGGAACGGCTTGATTTTACTACCTTTTTTTAGTGGCAGACATTCAGCAAACGTGGCAGTTGTAAGCTAACACGCAGGAATGTTATGCAAACACAGCGGTTGTAAAGTAAATAGGGCAGTCGCTAAGCAAGCACAGTGGTCATTAATCAAAGCCATTGTTTGCTAGGGGCCATTTTTTTTCTTGGAAAAAGGAAATGCCAGTTTCTAGCAAAAATCTTGTAAATCAAGGGCTGACTGGGGAATTCTGGGAGCTGAAATCCACCAGTCATAAAGTTGCCAAGTTTGAAGACCCCTGTTGTAAATCAATCACAGGACCACAAGATGTTGCCAACAGCCCTAAATGCAGGCTGGGCACACAAAATCAGAATAAGAGAATAACAGAGTTGGAAGGGACCATGAAGATCTGCTAGTCCATCCCCCATCCAAGCAGGAGACCCTACCACCATTTCAGACAAATGGCTGTCCAGTCTCTTCTTGAAAACCTCCAGTGTTGGAGCATTCACCACTTCTGGAGGCACTGATTAATTGTTCTCACTGTCAGAAAATTTCTCCTTAGTTCCAGGTTGCTTTTCTCCTTGGTTACTTTCCATCTGTTGCTTCTTGTCCTGCCTTCAGGTGCTTTGGAGAATAGCTTGACTCCCTCTTCTTTGGGGTAGCCCCTGAGAGATTGCTATCATGTCCCTCCTCGTCCTTCTCTTCATTAAACTAGACATACCCTATTCTAGCAACCGTTCCTTATGTGTTTTAGCCTCCAGTCCCCTGATCATCTTTGTTGCTCTTCTCTGTACTCTAGAGTCTCAACATCTTTTTTACATCGTGGTGACCAAAACTGGATGCAGGATTCCAGGTGTGCTCCAGAACAGCCTGTGTACTGAGGAGTCACAGGGAAGCCCAATCAGTGGGGCAAACAAAGCATTTCCAAGGTCGACAAATAAAAGGCAGGGGATGGGGGGGGGAGAAGGGGCAGGAACAAAATGCTCCAAATTGATGAAGCCTGCTCTTTAAAATGTTGGGGGGCAGAGGGAGAAAGGGCAACAGAGAGAGTCTCCAACCTCCGTGTTATAAAGCAGAGATCCCCCCAACCTTTGGGGCACCAGGGATCACCGGTTCCGTGGGGAGAGGTTTTTCCATGGACTGGAGGTTTTGTGTACTGCCTGCATCCCACGGATGGGGATTTGTGTGCTTGTGCGGACCGGTTGCTAGCATGCCGTGGCCCGGTACCGGTCCACGGATTGGGGATCCCTGTTGTAAAATTTCGGACTGATCCGCCAAGAAACAAAAGGCAAAAGCTTTTGTTTTTTTAAAATATTTTTTATTGAATAACAAAAATTAAAAACATTGGACATGGTAAATCAGATTTGACATACATCACAGTTCATATTCACAATTAACTACTAATATAAGGGGGAAAAAAACCTTTACAATAACATCACTCTAAAAAAAAAAAAAAGGCAAAAGCTTTTGGAAGGAGAAGGTGACCCGAGAGGCAAATTCACTGTGTGTCCCCCCCCCCCCCGTTGCAGCGGACAATGGAGAGAAGCCATGGAGGAGCATTGTTCACTGGGATGGCTTTTAAAGAAGTGACAGCTGGACAATGCTGAGCATGACATGACATGGGGGAGCAGGGGTGTGTGTGTGTGTGTGTGTGTGTGTGTGTGGCGATGATGGGATGGCAAATCATTAACTGGAGTGGATAAGGACCACAAAGGAATAAGCGAGTCTCCTCAGCCCTCTAAAAATGCGGGAAAAATGATATTTAACACGACATGCATTAACGGTAGCCAGGATTATATTTGCGCAGCACTGGAAAAACCAGACAACGCCATCGGAGGAAGCGATCATTAAGAAAATATTGGGACTGTGCAGAAATGGACAGACTCGCATTGAGAATCAAAGGAAAAGAAGATAGAGAATACTTTCAAACATGGAACTTATTTTATCAAGGGTGGAAAAAGCGGGATAAAGAATTTAACCTTTGTGACTAGGCAAAAACCAACCCAGACAACACAAATGAATTGTAATGATAAAAAACTAATAAAATACTTTAAAAAAAACAAAAAACAATATAGCAGGGGTCTTCAAACATGGCCCTTTTATGACTTGTGGACTTCAACACCCAGAATTCCTCAGCCACTGTGCCTGGGAGAGAAACAGTACAGGAGGTTTGACAATACAGATGGACAATAGTCCATATCTCAAGACTCTACCATCTCATCCTATTGCATGCAAAGATTAGGTCCGATTCAAAGAGCTTCCTTGATGGCAAATGTGAGTTACACCGAGGTCAAGGCCACAAGGCAAAAAAAAAATGGAAATTGTGCAGGAAAGAGAAACATCTTACAACAAAGATGATTAGGGGACTGGAGGCTAAAACATATCAGAAACGGCTGCTGGAATTGGGGATGTCTAGTTTAATGAAGAGAAGGATGAGGGGGGGACAGGATAGCAGCCTTCCAGTATCTCAGGGTCTGCCCCAAAGAAGAGGGAGTCAAGCTATTCTCCAAAGCATCTTAAGGTAGGACAAGAAGCAACGGATGGAAACTCATCAAGGAGAGAAGCAACCTGGAACTAAGGAGGAATTTCCTGACAATCAGAACAATTAATCAGTGGAACAACCTGCCTCTAGAATCTCCAACACTGGAAGTTTTTAAAGAAGAGACTGGACAGCCAGTTGTCTGAAATGGTATAGGGCAGTGGTTCTCAACCTGTGGGTCGGGACCCCATTTGGGGTCGAACGACCATTTCACGGGGGTCGCCAAACAAGGCTGTCCGCCATTTTTTCCCCCTTTTCTTTGGCCACACCCCTGGCACCGGGTGATGTATAAGTGGTTGGGGGTCACCTCAACATGGGGAACTGTATTATGGGGTCGCGGCATTAGAAAGGTTGAGAACCACTGGTCTAGGGTTTCTTGCCTGAGCAGGGGGTTGGACTAGATGGTCTCCAAGGTCCCTTCCAACATTCTTATTATTGTTGTTATTGTTAAGGATCAGCCTTCTGGTTGACTCACCGGTAGTTCTGAAATCAAGAGAAATGATCCCTTCACAGAATCTTGCTGAGTCGCTCCTGGCTATCAAGGTTTCAGCTGAAGGCAGATTTAGAGACTGTAAATACTATGCAAGCAAAAAAGAACTCACAAACTTCTCAAAGTCTTCTACTCAGCGAAAGCCATCCTTATTTATAGCAAAGCAGCAGCTAAAATGTTCCTCTAATGACTTTAGCTATGTGGAAAGATATTTCCCAATTAACCTTTAATCCCGTGAAAACAGATATTTAAGAGGAGATGCTGACAAGATTCTTAAAGTACAACATCACCAGCAGGTGTCATCCTAGTTATTTTAAAGGCACCTCATCTTTCACCTATTATTTGTTCCACAAAACTAGAATGGAATGGAATGGAATAGAATAATAATATAGAATGGAATGGAATAGAATAGAATAATAATATAGAATGGAATGGAATAGAATAGAATAATAATATAGAATGGAATGGAATGGAATAGAATAATAATATAGAATGGAATGGAATGGAATAATAATATAGAATAATAATAATAATAATATAGAATAGAATAATATAGAATAGAATAGAATATAGAATAGAATAGAATAATAATATAGAATAGAATAGAATAATGATAACCAAAGGAATGATAACCAGTGGAACTACCTGCCTCCAGAAGCGGTGAATGCTCCAACACTGGAACTTTTTAAGAAGAGACTGGACAGCCCTTTGTCCGAAATGGTCTAGGGTTTCCTGCCTGAGCAGGGGGTTGGACTAGATGACCAATATCTCAGGGGCTGCCCCAAAGGAGAGGGAGTCAAGCAATTCTCCAAAGCCCCTGAAGGCAGGACAAGAAGCAACGGATGGAAACTAATCAAGGAGAGAAGCAACCTGGAACTAAGGAGAAACTTAGAACAATTAACCAGTGGAACCGCCTGCCTCCAGAAGCAGTGAATGCTCCAACACTGGAAGTTTTTAAGAAGAGACTGGACAGCCATTTATCTGAAACAGCATAGGGCTTCCTGCCTGAGCAGGGGGATGGGCTAGATGATCTCTAAGGTCCCTTCCGACTCTATTATTATTATTGTTGTTGTTGTTGTTGTTGCAGCATCCCGGCGTCATGTGAATATCTTCCGTGATCTTCTGACAAGCAAAGTCAATGGGGAAGCCGGATTCACTTAACCGTGTTACTAACTTAGCAACAGCAGTGATGAACACCGGTGGCAAGAGAGCATAAACTCGGGGCAAAACTCACATAACAAATATCACTCTTGGCGACATAAATTTTGGGCTCAGTTGTGGTCAAGGACTCCCTGTATCTCAGTGTTTCTCAAACTTGATAATTTTAAGGCATGTGGACTTCAACTCCCAGAATTCCACAGCCAGCGTTGCTGGCTGTGGAATTCTGGGAGTTGAAGTCCACATGCCTTAAAATTGTCAAGGTTGAGAAACACTGCTCTATCTGGTCTTCTGAGTCAAGAACCTAATTTCTCTACCTTTCTGCTTAACCAGAACACAATATTCAGGCGGGCTCCCTTTGCAGAGAAGATGCAACACGACTTCTTTTACAAAGGGCGTCCACACACCCTTGGTGCCTCTGGCCCTGTCCCGTCAGCTTGGCCTGTCCTGCCCTCGCCCCCCGAGGATGGGTTGGGACTGCGACACCCAGAATCCCCAGACCGTATGGGTATTGAAGTCACCGCCACCACCACATAGGAGGATTACGTTTAAAATTGCACGCACAGGCCTACTTCCAGGAAGACTGCATTCTCATTGGGGATTCTGTAAAATCAGAAGCCACAACATTTGCAGTCCTCCCATCCTTTTTCCCGCGTGACTCAGTTACACCAGGGGTCCCCAATCTGTGGGATGCGACCCAGTACCGGGCCGTGGCCTACTGGCCACCGGGGCGTAGAATAGGCCGGCTAGTGTGCACATGTGCGCATGCACTCATCCCCATCCAAGCTAGCATCACTGCCGTTACACCAACGGGGCAGTGTGTGGTGAAAACAGGGCGCCGTGCAATGAAAAACAGGGCACCACGCAGCAAAAATGGGGCAGTGCTAGCGAGTGCCACACGGGCGCTAGCACCGCCGTTTGTGTCGCGTGTGCTGATGGCCCCGATTGTGTGCACGCACGCGTAAAATGCTTGCCCCCTCCCTTTCCCACCGGTCCAAACTGAGAAAGATTGGAGATCTCCGAGTTATGCTACAAATCCCAGCTTGCCTGTTGTAACGCCGTCTGCTCTTGGCACTGGTAGTTAAGTCCTGGGCAAAGCCCAAAAGGGAACACAAAAATAACAACTGGTTTGTTGATCTGCTCCCAGATGGGTCGGTATGTATGATGTATGCTGAAATTCTACAAGCTGCTGTAGAACAGGCAGCCCTCCAGTACACCTCGTTCCTACTCGCTCTTTTCTCCTCCCATGAGGAAAATTAGAAGACTTGGCGAGCGAAAAATCCAAAGCACGCAGAGAAGCAAGGGCGAAGGGGAGGTGGGGTGGAAAATGAATTTTTACACCTGATACGGAAATGGCCTTGTTTAAAAATGCAGCCTGAAATGGCAGGAGATCAGTTGGATGCCAAGCGTGGCTGACTCCGACTATTTTTGGCCTTCTGCTCGACATATCATCACATACGCACACTTTTGCACTGGAGGCTGGTCTCTTGTTTTGCTCCGACTCTACTCTTCTGGAATGTGTTATAACTACCACTGCTAGGTTGCGATGCAGGGGGTGGCAAAGGCCAGTTGCTAGCTGATTTTAGAATAATTTCGAATAGAATAGAGCTGGAAGGGACCTTGGAGGTCTTCTAGTCCAACCCCCTGCTCAGACAGGAAACCGTATACCGCTGAAAGGGACCTTGGAGGTCTTCTAGTCCAACCCCCTGATCAGACAGGAAACCGTATACCATTTCAGACAAATGGTGTCCAGTCTCTTCTTAAAAATTTCCAGTGTTGGAGCATTCACAGCTTCTGGAGGCAGGTAGTTCCACTGGTTAATTGTTCTCACTGTCAGGAAGTTTCTCCTTAGTTCTAGGTTGTTTCTCCCCTTGATGAGTTTCCATCCATTACTTCTTGTCCTTCCCTCTGGTGCTTTGGAGAAGAGTTTGACTACCTCTTCTTTGGGGCAGCCCCTGAGATACTGGAAGACTGCTATCCTGTCCCCCCTCATCCTTCTCTTCATTAAAGTAGACATACCCAATTCCAGCAACCGTTCCTTATATGTTTTAGCCTCCAGTGCCCTGATCATCTTTGTTGTTCTTCTCTGCACTCTTTCCAAAGTCTCAACATCTTTTTTACATCGTGGTGACCAAAACTGGATGCAGGATTCCAAATGTGGCCTTACCAAGGCCTTGTAAGTCATTACCAAATTCTCTTCTGAGTAAATTGAACAAGGACAAGGTGGCTGGTGGTGCACGTCCTTGTCCCATTTGCTCAGACGAGAATTTGAAGCATGTCATTTAAATGGCATTTATTGCCCAGTGTCCTTCAGAAGCCTTGACACACACATGGCATAGTGAGCTGATTTATTATGTTCTGCCTATTCTGAACTATAGGCCAGAAAACAAGGCCTGTGCAGGGGGGGGGGGGTGTTTTGTTCTGGAGAGACTGGATATTCCAGTACAGCAATGAAAAACACCAGAAAGTGAGCGATCCTTATTGGTTTGAATTCTTCCCTTTTTTAAAAAAAAAAAGTTTTACAAATTTAATAGAATATAAACCCCTCCCACCCCTTCCCCCCTCCCCCACTTCCCAGAGCTGATTACAGGGTAACAAATAAACAAACATAATACTAGAATTGGGTATGTCTAGTTTAACGAAGAGAAGGACAAGGGGGGACATGATAGCAGTATTCCAATATCTCAGGGGCTGCCCCAAAGAAGAGGGAGTCAAGCTATTCTCCAAAGCACCTGAAGGCAGGACAAGAAGCAACGGGTGGAAACTAATCAAGGAGAGAAGCAACCTGGAACTAAGGAGAAACTTCCTGACAGTTAGAACAATTAACCAGTGGAACTCCTTGCCTCCAGAAGCAGTAAATGCTCCAACACTGGAAGTTTTTAAGAAGAGACTGGACAGCCATTTGTCCAAAATGGTGTAGGGTTTCCTGCCTGAGCAGTGGGTTGGACTAGATGACCTCCAAGATCCCTTCCAACTTTACTACTATTACTATCTAACTAACATTAACCAACTATACTATCAATCAAAACCCTAACACACTTTAACTCCTTTTCAAAACAAGTGTTAACAAATTATAAACTAAAATAATGATATAATTAAAACTATTAATAATTATCTAAAATCTACTCATATGCAAGATAATACTTTTCAGTTTCATATCTCTTTGGAATGTAATCAGTCCATCTTCTCCAAACTATAATATATTTTTCTTGTGAATGGTCCTTTAAATAAGCGGAGATTTTCGCCATTTCTGCTAAATTAGACACCTTAAGCATCCATTCTTCCATAGTAGGCAGAGAGTTTTTCTTCCAATATTGCTCCACTAATAATCTTGCAGCTGTTATAAGATTCAACATCAAATTCATTTCTTTAACATCAAAATCTACAATAATACCCAACAAAAATAACTGCGGAGTAAACTTTATCTTTCTCTTAAAAATCTTTTGAATATTCCACCAAATCTTAATCCAAAAAGCTTTTATATCTCTACAGGTCCACCAAATGTGAAAATAGGTTGCATCTAAACTTCCACCTCTCCAACATTTGGGCTGTAAATTTGGATACATGCGGGATACTTTTGGGGATCCAAATGCCATCTATAAAACATTTTATAAAAGTTTTCTCTTAAATTTTGCGCTTGAGTAAATTTACTCAAATTCTTCCCTTTTTGGCTCTCAGCTCTTTCTGACCTCACCCACACATTTGTTGTAATGTTGGGGGGAAATGTTCAAAGGAAGACATGGCCTCCAGAGAGAGCGAAGGCAGAACTGGGCCAAGAGCAGCTGCACCAGCTGAGATCTTCTGAAGGCTTTGTTCTTCTCCAGGCCCAGCTTCCGAGGTTCAATTAATTCCCGATTCCACTTAGGTGAAGTTGAGGGTTCGGCTTGGTTTCAGAAAGAAATGTTTCTTTAGCAAACATCAGAGAAATCTCGAGATTGTCTATCTTCTCCTGTTCCTCAGTGTTCCTCAGCCAGATAGAATAGAATAGAATAACAGAGTTGGAAGGGACCTTGGAGATCATCAAGTCCAGCTCTCTTCTCAGGCTGAACCTATACCATTCCAGATAAATGGATGTCCAGTTTCTTCCTAAAAACTTCCCGTGTTGGAGCATTCACAACTTCTGGAGGCAGGTTGCTCCACTGATTAATTGTCCTCCCTGTCAGAAAATTTCTCCTTAGTTCTAGATTGCTTTTCTCCTTGGTTAGTTTCCATCCGTTGCTTCTTGTCCTGCCTTCAGGCGCTTTGGAGAAGAGCTTGACTCCCTCTTCTTTGGGGCAGCCCCTGAGATACTGGAAGGCTGCTTCCATGTTCCCCCTCGTCCTTCTCTTCATTAAACTAGACATACCCAATTCCAGCAACCGTTCCTTGTATGTCTGAGCCTCCAGTCCCCTGATCCTCTTTGTTGCTCTTCTCTGCACTCTTTCTAGAGTCTCAGCATCTTTTTTACATCGTGGTGACCAAAACTGGATGCCGTATTCCAAGTGTGGCCTTACCAAGGCCTTGTAAAGTGGTATTAACACTTCACGTGATCTTGATTCTATCCCTCTGTTAAGGCAGCCCAGCATTGTGTTGGCTTTTTTGGCAGCTGCAGCACACGGCTGGCTCCTATTTACATGATTTTTGACACTCTTTGCCGGAAACCAAGGTTTATTTTGGGGTTACGGCAAAAAAACCAACCATTTGGTATATTAAAAGGTTGTAAAATTAGGCAAGATCGTGAAGTGACGGTCTTAGCAACCACTACAACCGTTTGGAAGAACAACAGGTGAATTCAACACTGATCACAATAAACATACATTCCAAGATGGAGGAATATTGCTTTAGAGCAGCGGTTCTCAACCTATGGGTCGTGATCCCATTTGGGGTCGATCGACCATTTCACGGGGTTGCCAAGCAAGGCTGTCCGCCATTTTTTCCCCCCTTTTCCGGCGGGTGCCTTACCTCCCTTGGGCTGGGCCAACTCGTGGCCCAGCCGGTGGTCGGCCTGCTCCATCTCTGCCGCTTGCCAGCTACGCTTCGGCCGGCGCAGGGGGCGTCACCACACATGCGCAGCGCTCCTGGGCAGGGAAAGTCCTCGACTTATGACCGGTTGGGTAGTCCTCGACTTACAACCGGTTTAGTCCTCGACTTCCGACCGGTTTAGTCCTTGACTTACGACCGGTTGGGGTTTGCGGAATTAAAAAGGTTGAGAACCACTGCTTTAGAGGCTGAACGCAGTAGTACTTAGAAACTATTCGTTTAGTGACTGTTTGAAGTTACAAGGGCACTGAAAAAAGTGACTTACTTATCACCATTTTTCACACGACCGTTGCAGCAGTGCCCCCCCCCAGTGGTCACACAATCAAATTTCCAACCTTTGGCAACTGACTCATATTTATGACGGTTGGGGACCTCTATGTAAAGGGTCCCAAAAAGTTGCCCTAGAAACAATGGTCAGGCACATATTATCATATTTGTTGGACATGTGGTAAAGCAAAGGCTTATTGGAAAAAGATACATGTTTGGTTAGAAAAAATGTTGGGAGAACATGTGGAATTTAAACCTGAACTTTTTCTATTAGGTATCATGCCAGAAAAGACTAATAAACAAAGTTTATATTTGGCTTTGCACATCGTAACAGCAGCAAGAATTGTTTCGCGCAATACCGGAAAAATGAAGCAGAACTACCGGAGGAAGAAATAATTAAAAAAAATATTGGAATGCGCAGAAATGGACAGATTAACTATGAGATTGAAAGATAAAGAAGAAACAGAATATTACTAAATCTGGGAGTCATTCTACAAATGGCTAGAGGAAAGAACCAAGGATTAGGAATTGATTGTGTATCAGTGCTTTTGAATCCAGACAGCACGCTGTTTGAAAAATTAATACATGTATGTAAAAGAAAATCGAATAAAATCTTTATTAAAAAAAAACAATGGTCAAGATAATAATAATAGAGTTGGAAGGGACCTTGGAGGTCTTCTAGTCCAACCCCCTGCTCAGGCAGGAAACCCTATTCCATTTCAGACAATTGGCTGTCCAGTCTCTTCTTGAAAGCTTCCAATGTTGGAGCATTCACAGCTTCTGGAGGCAAGGAGTTCCACTGGTTAATTGTTCTCACTGTCAGGAAGTTTCTCCTTAGTTCCAGGTTGCTTCTCTCCTTGGTTAGTTTCCACCTGTCGCTTCTTGTCCTGCCTTCAGGCACTTTGGAGAATAGCTTGACTTCCTCTTCTTTGGGGCAGCCCCTGAGATACTGGAAGACTGCCATCCTGTCCCCCCTCGTCCTTCTCTTCATTAAACTGGATATACCCAATTCCAGCAGCCATTCCTTATGTGTTTTAGCCTCCAGTCCCCTGATCCTCTTTGTTGCTCTTCTCTGCACCCTTTCCAGAGTCTCAACATCTTTTTTACATCCTGGTGACCAAAACTGGATGCAGTATTCCAAGTGTGGCCTTACCAAGGCCTTGTAAAGCGGTATTAACCCTTCACGTGATCTTGATTCTATCCCTTCATGTACTTTGTTTTGCCTCACCCCCTTTCCCCCCAAATCATGACCTTAAAGAAGGACGGAAAGGATTATCAGTGACCGCCGGGAAGAGCCCTTGTTAGCAGCCTTGCCTTGACTGAAGCTGAACATCTGCAAGGCCACCCAAGTTTTCCATCAAGTGAAAATTCTACGTCAGTGTCAGCTTCAAGGGAAAATAGCAATAGCACTTAGATTTACATCCCGCTTCACAGTGCTTTGCAGCCCTCTCCGAGCGGTTTACAGAGTCAGCTTATTGCCCCCTACAATTTGGGTCCTCAATTTACTGACCTCGGAAGGACGGAAGGCTGAGTCAACCTTGAGCCGGTCAGGATCGAACTGACGACGGTGAGGAGTAAATTAGCCTGCAGTACCACCTTCTAACCACTGGGCCTTCAGGGAGGGAGGGAGGGAAGAAATAGCAACAATAGCACTTAGATCAGTGGTTCTCAACCTTTTTAATGCTGTGACCCCCCAACTGGTCGTAAGTCGAGGACTACTCAACCGGTCGTAAGTCGAGGACTACTCAACTGGTGCAGCACCGTTTGCAGAATGGGACTTTTGGCGGGCTCAGCAGGGCAGAGACAGCCTGGACAATTCCTATTGGCTTTGGAAAGCCAATAGAATTAGACTCTATTCAAGAGAGCCTATTCTATTGGCTTTCAAAAGCCAATAGAATAAAAGCACAGCTAAGGAAAAGGGGGAAAAAATGGCGGACTGCGTTGTTTGGCGACCCCCGTGAAATGGTCGTTCGGCCCCAAATGGGGTCCTGACCCACAGGTTGAGAACCACTGACTTAAGAGTTATATATCGCTCCATAGTGCTTTACAGCCCTCTCTAAGCAGTTTACAAAGTCAGCCTATTTGCCCCCAACCATCTGGGTCCTCATTTTACCAACCTTGGAAGGACGTAAGGCTGAGTCAACTTTGAGTCGGTCAGGACTGAACTCCTGACAGCGAGGAGTAAGTTAGCCTGCAGAGAAGAATAAGGCGGTAAACAATTTTAATCAGCTAAATGAGGGGTCCCCAACGGCTGGCTGGTGCATGCACGCGTGGGTGCACATTTACCCCCCCCACTCATGCTAGCACCCGTGGCCCCGTTTGCGCATATGCGTGGGCGTGAACAGGGATGCTAACATGGGGCGGGTGTCCGCAGCCTATTTGCGCACGCGCCACTAGCTCAATTGGGGAAGCCAGATTCACTGACTGACAGTGTCATTAACCCCTGCCTCAAAAATGTCATAAAATCGGTCATGACTCAGTTAACGACTGCACAGCTCAGTGATGGAAGTTCCAATCCAGACTCTGGTCGTAAATCAAGGACTACCCCTAAAGCAGAAGCGCCCAACCTTTGGGGCACCAGGGACCGGTTCCGTGGAGAGAGGTTTTTCTGCGGACTGGAGGGTCTGTGGTTTTGTGTTCTGCCTGCATCCCACAGATGGGGCTTCGCTCGTTTCTGCGGACCGGTTGCTGGCATACCGCAGCCCAGTACCGGTCCACGGACTGAGGGTTGGGAACCCCAGCTCTAAAGGTAAAAATGTTCTGCTCTATTTAGGACACTATTAATTATTATCTATTTATTTACATCTTGTTCACAGGGATAATGCTAATTTCACTGCTTCTCTAAGGAGGCGTAATGGTTCCACACAGTATATTCTAAGTCAAAGGCTGTAGCTATAAACCACAATGTCTACATCCACAAAACACCTTCAAATCCAAACTCAACAGGATTATATATTATATATATTAACCAGTGGAACAACCTGCCTCCAGAAGCGGTGAATGCTCCAACACTGGAAGTTTTTAAGAAGAGACTGGACAGCCATTTGTCTGAAACGGTATAGGGTTTCCTGCCTGAGCAGGGGGTTGGACTAGATGATCTCCAAGGTCCCTTCCAACTTTATTATTATTATTATATTATGGAAGGTCAGGCGGGGTCAACCCAGCCAACAAACCTCAACTCAAACAAGGTCCGAAACTTAACTGCCGTGGCCTTTTCCAGCTTCACTTCTACAATCATAGTATGTCCTTCTGTAAGACTGCCAGCCATTCAAAGAAATTTTAGTGAATAAATTATACAAATACTCATATGAGGAAAAAGATTAATTAAATCTAATTAAATTAGATGAAAAGGAACACGGGTGATAATAGCAATTTAAGTATCCATGGTAATTCTACACATAAAACCCAGCATGAACGGGAAACACTAACCCGGCACATAAATAAGAACGGTGCAGTGCTTAGAATCAGCCTGAAATAATTCAGTGTACAGTGTACAATAAATTTCCTGAAAGCCAGCCTGATCAATAATGGGAGGCCATGATCAATAAGGGGAGTCCCTTCGTCCCCTCTCAGCTTGTGGGATCACCAACAGCCACACAATCCAGCAAACCAGGCCAATTTTGCTTAGAGGCTGCGGGCGCAACACAAACGGGACCACAAGCACCCACGCGATCCTCGGGCAATGCTAGCGCCTGCACGCCGCCGCAATGCTAGTGCGAGTAGGGGTTGAGCTCGTGACGCTAGCTAGTCCCTGTACGATGCTCACGGTATTGCTAGCGCCCGCACGTGACACTAGCGCGAGTGAGGGATTATACACGCATCCACGCACGTGCACTGGCTAGCTACTCAGGCGGCCCAGTGGCCAACAGCCCACGGCCCAGTAATGGGCTGTGGTGCACAGGTTGGGGACCCCTGCTCTAGACCCTGGGATAGGATGGTGGCACTGTAGCACCTCCCCTGTGGCCTGGGACGGCAACGTAAACTTGGGTATCAGCATATCGAATATACCACACTCCATAACACTGGATGACCTCAAAGGTGGTTTCCAATAAAGGAGAATATTTGTAGCTCAAGGTTGAAATGAGGGTCCTTGGTGCTCTCTGGACTTGATGGTCTTCTTGCAAATGTTTCATGACCCAAACTAGATAACATCATCAGTGTTAGAAAGGAAGGGGGTTATGGAGAGGAGAAGGAGGAAGAGGTGGAGGAAGAGGAGGAGGAGGACGAAGAGGAAGAGGAGGACGAAGAGGAAGAGGAGGAGGAGGAAGAGGAGGACAACTGTGGGGTCTATGGTCCTCTCTGAGCGTGGTTGGTATTTTTGCAGACTATTCGTGACCAAACTAGGTAACAGTTCTATTAAGGAGCAAATTCGCTCTCAATGCTGGTGGAGAGGGGCCACAGACGTTCTTTGGTTAGGCCAGGGGTAGGCAACCTTGGCTCTTTTATGACTCGTAGACTTCAACTCCCAGAATTCCTGAGCCAGCATGGGGGAACTATGGCCCCTTCATGACTCATGGACTTCAACTCCCAGAATTCCTGAGCCAGCATGGGGGAACTATGGCCCCTTCATGACTCATGGACTTCAACTCCCAGAATTCCTGAGCCAGCCATGCTGAGGGAAAAGGGAGAGGTTTCCAAGCTGAGCCAGGCTGGCTCAGGAATTCTGGGAGCTGGTCCACCAGTCATAAAGCGATCTAGGCCTAGGCCAGAGGTAGGCAACCTTGGCTCTTTTATGACTCGTGGAATTCTGGGAGTTGAAGTCCACCAGTCATGAAGGGGCCATAGTTCCCCCATGCTGGCTCAAGAATTCTGGGAGTTGAAGTCCACGAGTCACAAAAGAGCCATGGTTGCCTACCCCTGAACTAAGCCAGGGGTCTTCAAACTTGGCTCTTTTATGACTGGTGGACTTCAACTCCCAGAATTCCTGAGCCAGCCATGCTGAGGGAAAAGGGAGAGGTTTCCAAGCTGAGCCATACTGGCTCAGGAATTCTGGGAGTTGAAGTCCACGAGTCATAAAAGAGCCAAGGTTGCCTACCCCTCGATTATTGCTACCTTGTTTAGCATTTTCTTGATTGTTAGCTTCAAATGGACATTAAAAAGGAAGGAGAGAGGATCACATGTATCAACATGGGAAAGTATCAGGACTTATTTCTCTCACAGTCTACATGGTTGAATTTTTTTTCAATGAAGAAGCCAAGTCTCCCACTTAATAGAAATTGCACTTAGACTTATATACCACTTCATTAGTCCTTGCAGCCCCCTCTAAGTGGTTTACAGAGTCAGCATATTTGCCCCCAACCATCTGGGCCTTCATTTTACTGACTTCCGAAGGACGGAAAGCTGAGTCGACCTTGAACCCCGTCATGATCGAACTCCTAGCAGTGGGCAGAGCCAACCTGCAACACTGCATTCTCTGTGCCACCAGGGCTCTTGGTGTATAGCAGGGGTCCTCAAACTTGGCCACTTTAAGATTTAATAATAATAATAATAATAGTAGTAGTAAAGTTGGAAGGGACCTTGGAGGTCATCTAGTCCAACCCCCTGCTCGGGCAGGAAACCCTACACCATTTCGGACAAATGGCTGTCCAGTCTCTTCTTAAAAACTTCCAGTGTTGGAGCATTTACTGCTTCTGGAGGCCAGCTGTTCCACTGATTAATTGTTCTCACTGTCAGGAAGTTTCTCCTTAGTTCTAGGTTGCTTCTCTCCTTGATTAGTTTCCACCCGTTGCTTCTTGTCCTGCCTTCAGGTGCTTTGGAAAATAACTTAATTCCCTCTTCTTTATGGCAGCCCCTGAGATATTGGAATACTGCTATCATGTCCCCCCTTGTCCTTCTCTTCGTTAAAGTAGACATACCCAATTCTAGCAACCGTTCCTTATATGTTTTAGCCTCCAGTCCCCTGATCATCTTTGTTGCTCTTCTCTGTACTCTTTCTAGAGTCTCAACATCCTTTTTACATCGTGGACTTCAACTCCCACAATTGCCTAGGCAGCATAGCTGGCTGGCAGAATTCTGGGAGTTGAAGTCCACAAGTCTTAAAGTGGCCAAGTTTGAGGACCCTGGTGTATAGCATGGACTGGCTTTCTTGGTTGAGGGACACCATCAAAGATGAATATTTGCTATAAAAGAACACCAACAAAACCTCTAATGGCCTATTCCTCACATTTCCCTAAAAATATAAACCAGATCATGAGGGGGCATGGGACAGACATCATGGGACAGACTCTCAAGCAAAGTTTAATCATAAAGTTCAGCTGGCTGGGGAATTCTGGGAGTTGAAGTCCACACATCTTAAAGTGGCTAAGCTTGACAATCTAGACCAGGGGCAGGCAACCTTGGCTCTTTTATGACTCGTGGACTTCAACTCCCAGAATTCCTGAGCCAGCCATGGCTCAGCTTGGAAACCTCTCCTTTCCCCTCAGCATGGCTGGCTGAGGAATTCTGGGAGTTGAAGTCCACGAGTCATAAAAGAGCCCAGGTTGCCTACCCCTGTCCTAGATCCACCAGGAAATAGCAGTATAATTCCCTCAGATCGACATCACTCCCATTGCAGTTGTGGACGCCTAAATTAATTCCTAAAAACATTAAAAGTTACTTGTGTTATTTTACCCTTCTCACTTGAAATCAAGTCAGATCTTAGACGAGGATTTAAAAAACAAATCTCAGAATAGGTTTCTGCATAGGTATAGTAAAGGTCAGGGATAAGCAACCTGGGCTCTTTTACGACTGGTGGACTTCGACTCCCAGAATTCCTGAGCCAGCCTGGCTCAGCTTGGAAACCTCTCCCTTTCCCCTCAGCATGGCTGGCTGAGGAATTCTGGGAGTTGAAGTCCACGAGTCATATGAAAGAGCCAAGGTTGCCTACCCCTGCCCAAATGCCTGAATTTTGATCACGTGACTGTGAGGAAAAAATATTGAAATATTTAAACCAGGGGTCTTCAAACTTGGCCCTTTTATGACTGGTGGACTTCAATTCCCAGAATTCCTGAGCCAGCATGGGGGAATTATGGACCCCTCATGACTTGTGGACTTCAACTCCCAGAATTCCTGAGCCAGCATGGCTCAGCTTGGAAACTCTCCCTTTCCCCTCAGCATGGCTAGCTCAGGAATTCTGGGAGTTGAAGTCCACCAGTCATAAAAGAGCCAAGGTTGCCTACCTCTGGCCTAGGCCTAGGCCCCTTCATAAATGGTGGACTTCAACTCCCAGAATTCCTGAGCCAGCTTGGCTCAGCTTGGAAACCTCTCCCTTTCCCCTCAGCATGGCTGGCTCAGGAATTCTGGGAGTTGAAGTCCACAAGTCATAAAAGAGCCAAGGTTGCCTACCTCTGGCCTAGGCCTAGGCCGCTTTATGACTGGTGGACTTCAACTCCCAGAATTCCTGAGCCAGCATGGCTCAGCTTGGAAACCTCTCCCTTTCCCCTCAACCTGACTGGCTCAGGAATTCTGGGAGTTGAAGTCCACGAGTCATAAAAGGTTGCCTACCCCTGATCTATACACTTTTGGGGGTATGTGGCCTCGTAAACATGAAGCCGTGTAAGGGATACAAATGTACAAGTTTCTCCAGAAATAATTTTAATCCGCAGGAACTTAAATAACTTGTTGACCAAGTTGGACCGGCATCTAGAGAAAGCCCAGCTATCTCAATGATCAAGATTCTCTTTCCATATTCAGTTCTAAATGCATGAAAGTGGATGTTATTTTGCCTTTTCTTTCCAACCAAATTATCTGACTACCTCAAAATAAGATCATCAACTGCTCACTCTGACTTTGTTTGCACCTTTTTTAGGCATCTGCTTATCTCAGTAAAAATGAGCATAATGTTCAGCTACAGCCTGATTGCAATCAATGTTTTGCCAGCTGTCTTAAAATCCACAGAATTTCCTCCCAAACAATCACAATTAGGACATCTGCCTTCATAAAGCCTTAGTAAGGTCACCACCTGAAATTCTGCATCCAGTTTGGATGTTTAGAGTTTGGACAAAGTGCAGAGAAGAGCAACTGATCCAAGGCCTGGAGACCAAAACATACAAAGAACGGCTGCAGGACTTGGGTTTGGCTAGTCTAAAGAAAAGAAGAAACAGGGGAGACACGATAGCAGCATTCCATTATTTGAGGGGCTGCCACAAAGAGGAGGGGGTCATATTATTCACCAAAGCCCCAGAGGGCAAGACAAGAAAACGGTTGGAAACTGATCAAAGAGAGAAGCAACCTGGAATTAAGGAGAAATTTTCTGACAGCGAGGACAATTAACCAGTGGAACAGCTGGTCACCAGAAATCATGGGCGCTCCATCACTGGAGGCTTTCTAAAAGAGACTGGACAGCCATTTGTCTGAAATGGTATAGAGTCTCCTGCTTGAGCAGGGGGTTGGACTGGAAGACCTCCAAGGTCCCTTCCAGCTCTATTCTCATTGACGCATCAACCACAAATTGGAACTGTCTTTTATCCACTATTTCCAAGCCTTCTTGGAGATTAGCTGAATCTGGTTCTGAACCATAACTGGAAACACACCTGAACTGGCTTGCTTGGAGAAGACCTTCCTGTCTATTCCAGCTGTTACGTCTTCAGATTGGCAAAAGTCACTTCTGAACACTACAGAGATCTCCTGATGCCCTCTGGCAGCAGGAGTGAATGGTTTGGGTTCAACAATGCATCCAGCCACACTCTGCTTTGGCTTCACGTGTTGCCCAAATCCAGACCAGGGGATATATTGTGGTTAAGGAGCTCCACGGCTGGATTTTGGCTTAACCACATCCTGCATGTCTTCTGAACATGGATTAATAGCTCGTTTGCAGTCAGTCAGTCATTCGTTCTCCATGAAAATGGAACAAATTCAAACGAAGGTATAAAAATGAAGGTGCTCTTGTAGCAATGGATAGGGGACACCAAAGATGGGCCCCGGCCTTAACTGCCTATCACATTCTTTGCCCCTGATCCTCACTACCAGCTGCGCAAAAATTATAAAAGGAAATTGACCAAAGCAGGAGAAGATTAATATTTCATCTGGGCTCATATGTATGGCCCATAGGATCTTTCAGCAAACCACAATCCATGAAAATACATTTGGGCTTATTGTGATATGTGATCACCATCATCAGAGTTGGAAAGGGACCTTGGAGGTCATCTAGTCCAGGGCTTTTCAACCTTTTCACAGATTGTACCACTTTTAGGACATGACAGTAGAGTTCCACCAGTGCTTAGCAAGGTGTCAAAAACTTGATGACTACAAAAAAAGGGGAGGGATTTTGGGTGTTACTAATTAGATTCATTTGTTGTTATAGAAATGGCTAGTTTATAATATTATGGAAAAGTAAAAAGTTGAGGTTCAATGTTAATGCTCCCTTCTACTGCAACAGGGGAAGTCTGTTCTTTTCTCTCCCTCGCTTTCCCCCCTTTTTCTTCCCTACTGTGGCCTATTATTTGCTTTTGTATTTATTCTATAATCTAATATTACAAACTGTAGAAAAAAAAGAAAAAAAGTACCAGTTTTAATTTCTTTGGTGGTAGTTCCTTTGCTGAATCACTTTCCCTTTGCACTGACGAATGTCTGATGAATTTATCCATGTTTATTAATATGTACCACTATCAGCTACCTCACGGGGTCTTCAAACTTGGCACTTTTAAGACTGGTGGACTTCAACTCCCAGAATTCCTCAGCCCTCATAGCTGGTTGAGGAATTCTGGGAGTTGAAGTCCACAGGTCTTAAAGTTGCTAAGTTTGTAGACTCCTAGCTGGTCGGCCCTTCTTCCTCTCTCCCTTCTGAGCTCTTTCCACAGTGTAGTAAGAATGCACCCCCCCCCATTCCTGTACCCTTAAAGACACAGGAATCAAGAGAAAAGCAAGAAAGGCTCACAAAATAAACAAATAAACTCCGGTGGTTTTTTTTTTCTTTTTCTTTAAGCTGTCTCAGGCGCGTGACTTGTCACAAGGTTGCAACCCCAGACTGAAAGGCTCTAGCAATTGCAAAAAGCTTTAGCCTTAAATTAAGCCTGTTTACTTCAAAGAAAACTTTCTAAAAGCCATAGACAGACTCAATTAAAGGGGATAAAACTAATTACATTTGTTTAAAGGGATTAAACCTTTCCCTGTTGTCTTTTTCCCCCTTTCCTGCCCAAACCACCTCCTTTTTATAGCCTCTCCCCTCCCCCTTTTCTTCAGTTCACCTCCAGCTGCTTCCAGAAGCTCCAATCAGCTGGAGCCCTGGGGTTTCTGCCTGGCTCAGGAATTCTGGGAGTTGAAGTCCACGAGTCATACAAGAGCCAAGGTTGCCCACCCCTGCCCTATACCATCTCTTCTCTTGTGTGGGTTGATTAATATATTAATGATTAATATTTAGCGATTATATATTTATATGTAACTTATAGGTAAGGGTGTAGGTCTATACATACATTGTATATAGTATGTTTTACATGTGTGTTGTGTATGTATACACTTCGAGAGCAAGCAACTCAATTTCATTTTTAATGTGTGCCGTTGTGCCCACAGTAAAAAAAAACAATAAAGGTAATCTAATCTAATCTAAATCTAATACATCTCATTTTTTCCTTTGTCCCTTCTGGTATTGCCCCCATGCTAAATCCAGTTGGCAGTCCCTTAATAATTCTGCTCATGCAGGGGGCTGGACTAGAAGACCTCCAAGGGCCCTTCCAGCTCTATTCTAGTCTAATTTGATTACAGGGTGACGACTTAACAACAGTTTGGTGATCATTCAGCATTTATGTTTATTTATTTAAAATTGTATATTGTCCACTTTATTGACAAGGGACTCTGGCTTTATTAAAGTTACAGTGGCGTGGAAAAAAGTGACTTATGATCGGTCCTCACACTTGCGACCATCTCAGCATTCCCCGTAGTCACTTGATCCAAATTGGGGCAGTTGCCAACAGGCACAGATATATAACAGTTGCAGCATCCCAGTTCAATGATGGCCAGTTAGCACCTTCCATGGGAGCTTCTGACAAGCAAAGGCAAGGGGGGGGGGGGAATTGAATTCATTTAATAATAATTTTTATTTTACATTTAATTCATTTAATGATTATGTGATTCATTCAACAAATAATAATAATAATAATAATAATAATAATAATAATAATAATAATAATAATAATAATAATGTTGGAAGGGACCTTGGAGGTCATCTAGTCCAGCCCCCTGCTCAGGCAAGAAACCCTATACTATTTCGGACAAATGGCTGTCCAGTCTCTTCTTAAAAACTTCCAGTGTTGGAGTATTCACAGCTTCTGGAGGCAGGTAGTTCTGCTGGTTAATTGTTCTTAACAACTTAACAACCATAACAAAAAAGGGTAGTAAAAACAGGCACTACAACCACCACGGAAATTTGGGTCCCAATGGTAGTGATAACTTGAGGACTACATACATGTGTGTTCACTCCCTACACTGGTTCATGAATCATGACTATGGTTTAGCATCTTGGCTTGTTTGCCTTTGCCAAATGGTAGTTTACAAACCCCGCAGCTTTAATGAGGATAAAACTTGAGTCCGCAAAGCATCTTTTCAGACAGTTTGGGAGGACCGTTCTTAGCTACACAACAAAAAAAGGGGCGCCGCGAAGCGTCGACATATGTTTTGCAAATGTATATTTCTAAGTCAACAAAGTAACATCAAGCTGTCTGCTCGAAGATTATTGACAACAGATTATGACAAATGCTAAATTAAAACTTCAGTGAGCTGCATTCAAAATACAGTAGAGTGACGGCAAAAGGATTTCAGACCCGCTGGATATCAATGTAGTCCTCGGTTTACGACCACAACTGAGGTAAAATTTCTGTTGCTAAGCAAGACAAGTTCTTAAGTGAGTTTTGCCTCGTTTTACGACCTTGCTTGCCACAGTTATTAAGTGAATCGCTGCAGTTATTACATTAGCAGCACAGTTGTTAGGTGACTCTGGCTTTTCCTGCCTGTCAAAAGGTCGCAAAAGGCGAACACATTACCTCAGGACATTGCGACCGTCATAAATATGAGCCAGTAGCCAAGCGTCCGAATTTTGATGACATGACCACAGGGTGCTGTGATGGTCGTTAAGTGTGAAAAACAGTCATACGTCCCTTTTTCAATGCTACTGTAACCTGGAATGGCCACTAAACAAATGATTGTAAGTCAAGGACTACCTATACACCAGAAGCTGGTCAGAGGCAGAAAGTAGATTTTTTTAAGTTTTCATATTGGATTTATCTTGGCTTGGCTTGGCTCACTTCTAAAGCCACTCCAGCATTTAATTCCAGTTTCTAAAACATCCTGTCTCCAGAAGTTGTGAATGCTCCAACACTGGAAGTTTTTAAGTAGAGACTGGACAGCCATTTGTCCGAAATGGTATAGGGTTTCCTGCCTGAGCAGGGGGTTGGACTAGATGACCTCCAAGGTCCCTTCCAACTTTACTACTATTACTATTACTAACCTGCCTCCAGAAGCGGTGAATGCCCCAACACTGGAAGTTTTTAAGAAGAAACTGGACAGCCATTTGTCCGAAATGGTATAGGGTTTCCTGCCTGAGCAGGGGGTTGGACTAGATGACCTCCAAGGTCCCTTCCAACTTTACTACTACTACTACTACTATTAAAAAGAAAATAAACTCTGCCTATGTGCAGAGGCATAGAAGAAGAAAAATGTTCTTCGTTTCGCACACAGAAAAGTTACGTGGTCATGGAAGGCTAATAATGATGATGATGATGATGATGATAGAAAGAAGGAAGAAGGAGAAGGAACTCATCAAATTTGTAGACAACATCAAGCTGGCAGGAATAGCCAACACTCCAGAAGACAGGCTTAGGATACAGGAGGATCTGGACAGACTTGAACACTGGGCGCTATCTAATAAAATAAAATTCAATGGTGAAAAAAATAAGGTTCTACATTTAAGCAAGAAAAACCAAATGCACAGGTATGGGATAGGGGGGTACCTTGCTCAATAGTAGCAACTGTGAGAGGGATCTCGGAGTCCTAGTGGACAATCACCTAAATATGAGCTGCAGCTGCCAAAAAGGCCAACACAGTGCTGGGCTGCATTAACAGAGGGATAGAATCAAGATCATGTGAAGTTTTAATACCGCTTTACAAGGCCTTGGTAAGGCCACACTTGGAATCCTGTATCCAGTTTTGGTCACCACGATGTAAAAAAGATGTTGAGACTCTAGAAAGAGTACAGAGAAGAGCAACAAAGATGATCAGGGGATTGGAGGCTAAAACATACAAGGAACGGTTGTTGGAATTGGGTATGTCTAGTTTAATGAAGAGAAGGACGAGGGGGGACAAGTTAGCAGCCTTCCAATATCTCAGGGGCTGCCCCCCAAAAGAGGGGAGGGTCAAGCTGTTGTCCAAAGTGGCTGAGGGCAAAGACAAGAAGCAACAGATGGAAACTAACCAAGGAGAGAAGCAACCTAGAACTAAGGAGAAACTTCCTGACAGTGAGAACAATTAACCAGTGGAACGACCTGCCTCCAGAAGCAGTGAATGCTCCAACACTGGAGGTTTTCAAGAAGAGACTGGACAGCCATTTGTCCGAAATGGTATAGGGTTACCTGCCTGAGCAGGGGGTTGGACTTGATGACCTCCAAGGTCCCTTCCAACTTTATTATTATTGTTATTATTATTATTATTGAGAAGTAGTAGTAGTAGTAGTAGTAGTAGTAGTAGTAATAGTAGTAGTTGGGAGGGACCTTGGAGGTCTTCTAGTCCAGCCCCCAGCTCAGGCAGGAAACCCTATACCGGGGCTTTTCAAATTTGTCCCTTTTATGACTTGTGGACTTCAACTCCCAGAATTCCTCAGCCAGGCACGCATGCCTGGCTGAGGAATTCTGGGAGTTGATGTTCACGAATCATAAAAGGGCCAGGTTTGAAGACCCTTGCCTTATACCACTTGAGAGAAATGGCTGTCCAGTCTCTTCTTAAAAACTTCCAGTGTTGGAGCATTCACAGCTTCTGGAGGCAAGGAGTTCCACTGGTTAATTGTTCCAACTTAATAAGATTAAGGCCGATGCAACTCCTGATGTCATTGTGCAGACGGCAGACGGTGAAAGGGGATCAGAAACCTTGTAATCTGGGGGAATCCCATAGGCAATCCGCGTGGCAATTTTTAGACTTGCCCGATGCCAAGTGAGCCAGAATAATAATAAAAAGGCTGCATCACAGATTACCCATTTGAAGGATTTTCCTGTGTCTTTCTAACACTTTTCACCCTATCTAAAAAAATGTGTCAGCCCCAATTTACACTTTATAGCCACGGCTGCCATCCTGAATGGCACCTGGAAAGTAATTTTTGCTAAACTTCTGTATACTTATTCAAAACCCTAAATTTGTGTTTCAAAACGACACCATTACTTTCTTTGGGTTAAAAAAAGGTCCAGAACAATTCCCCCCCCCCATTCATTATCTTTCGGATTTTAATCTGATCCGTACACATTTCTGGAATTAGGTTTACTGACTTCTATTTTTTTAGATAGCATGGCCATTTCTAAAGCTCAATAATGTGTGTTAAAGAGAGAAATTAAATTCCATTAAGCCTCACTTTCGCCTGTTGAGCTTAAATGTACAGAAAGTCAGCAATTAATTAAGATAACCAAATACAATTAAAAGATTTTCATGTTTGGAAGGGGCATGAAGGCCCAGCTCCTGACCCAGATCTTAGCTGAATGAAATATAGGTTCTCCTGCTTGAGAGGGGGCTGGACTAGAAGACCTCCAAGGTCCCTTCCAGCTCTATTCTATTCTATTCTATTCTATTCTATTCTATTCCTCTCATTCTATTCTATTCCATAATTTGTTATTCTATTCTATTTCTATTTCTATTCCTATTCTATTCTATTCTGCATCTTGGAGTCCTAGTGGATGATCACTTGATCATGAGTCAGCAGTGTGCAGCAACAACCCAAAAAGCTAACACAATCCTGGGTTGCATAAACAGAGGCATAGAATCAAGATCACGCAAAGTATTAGTACCGATTAATAAAACCCTAGTGAGGCCACACCTGGAATACTTCAGCCAATTTTGGCCACCACATCACAAAAAATATGTAAAGAGTTTGGAAAAAGTTCAAAGAAGAGCAACTAAGATGATCCAAGGCCTGGAGAGTGAAACATACGAAGAACGGCTGCGGGACTTGGGTTTGGCCAATCCAAAAAAAATAAGAAATAGGGGAGACATGATAGCAACATTTTAGTATCCGAGGGGCTGCCTCAAGGAAGAAGAGGGGGTCAGGTTATTCTCCAAAGCACCAGAGGGAAGGACGAGAAACAATGGTTGGAAATTGACCAAAGAGAGAAGCAACCTGGAATTAAGGAGAAACTTCCTGACAGTGAGGACAATTAACCACTGGAACAGCTTGCCACCAGAAATTGTGGGCGCTCCATCACTGGAGATTTTTAAGAAGAGACTGGATAGTCACTTGTCTGAGATGGTATAGGTTCTCCTACCTGAGCAGGGGGTTGGACTAGAAGACCTCCAAGGTTCCTTCCAATTCTATTCTATTCTATTCTATTCTATTTCTTATTCTATTTCTTATTCTATTCTATTCTTTCTATTCTATTCTATTCTATTCTAAATACCCCTTGGGTATCTAATTGCCAGACTCTTTTCTATTCTTCCTTTCCTTTCCTTTTCCCTTCTTTCAATCCTATGTTCCTATCTTCTTTCCTTTTCTTTCTTCCTTTCCTTCCTATCATCTTCCTCCTTTCCTTTCCTTTCCTTTCCTTTCCTACCTAGTCAAGCATCAACCCCCAACATTATCCTGATTTCAAAAAATGCCTCCCAGCCACCAATGGCTTCTGCGGTCTTCCCAGGAAATACAGGCAGTCCTTGAATTAACACCATTCGTTTAGCAACCGTTCAAAGTTACAGCAGTGCTGGAAAAAAGTGATATATGACCATTTTTTCACACATAGAGTCTTTGCAGCATCCCCATGATCAAAATTCAAGCGCTGGGAAACCAGCAGGCATTTTTGACAGTCGCACTGTCCCAGAGACATAGAGGGATAGAATGAAGATCACATGAAGTGTTAATATCACTTTACAAGGCCTTGGTAAGGCCACACTTGGAATCCTGCATCCAGTTTTGGTCACTGCGATGTAAAAAAAGATGTTGAGACTCTAGAAAGAGTGCAGAGAAGAGCAACAAAGAGGATCAGGGGACTGGAGGCTAAAACATATAAGGAATGGTTGCTGGAATTGGGGATGTCCAGTTCAATGAAGAGAAGGACGAGGGGGGACATGATAGCAGTCTTCCAGTATCTCAGGGGCTGCCCCAAAGAGGAGGGAGTCAAGCTATTTACAAAGCGCCTGAAGGCAGGACAAGAAGCGACGGGTGGAAACTAATCAAGGAGAGAAGCAACCTGGAACTAAGGAGAAACTTCCTGACAGAACAATTAACCAGTGGAACAACTGCCTCCAGAAGTGGTGAATGCTCCAACACTGGAAGTCTTTAAGAAGAGACTGGACAGCCATTTGTCTGAAATGGTATAGGGTTTCCTGCCTGAGCAGGGGGCTAGACTAGATGACCTCCAAGGTCCCTTCCAACTTTATTATTATTATTATTAGATGCGATCCCCATTTTTAACCTTTCTCAAAGCATGCAGTCTTATTGCGTGAGGTAACCCAGGAGTAAACACTGTAAACAGTGATCTATATTAAACGGTGGTTTATCTTAGACTATCTACAACAGGGGTAGGCAACCTTGGCCCCTTCATGACTCGTGGACTTCAACTCCCAGAATTCCTGAGCCAGCATGGGGGAACTATGGCCCCCTCGTGACACGTGGACTTCAACTCCCAGAATTCCTCTGCCAGCATGGGGGAATTATGGGCCCCTTCATGACTTGTGGACTTCAACTTCCAGAATTCCTGAGCCAGCATGGGGGAACTATGGCTCCCTTCATGACTTGTGGACTTCAACTCCCAGAATTCCTGAGCTGGCACGGTTCAGCTTGGAAACCTCTCCCTTTCCCCTCAGCATGGCTGGCTCAGGAATTCTGGGAGTTGAAGTCCACGAGTCATAAAAGAGCCAAGATTGCCTACCCCTGATCTACAATATCGTACACCAGGAACAATACACCTATATGTATTAATACAGCAGGCTTCAACACACAGCAGTTACAGCAGGAAAACGAAAAAAGAGAACACAGAAGCACAGCCTTCCCTTTTATGCAAAGGCTCTTAAAGAGACACAGACCCTGCTGAGTTATTCTCTTCATTACATCTTACATTACATAAGCTGGTTAGCTATTAAATCATTACCTTGACAATCCTCCCAGCTGGCTTCCGATAAGCAAAGCCAGGCGTGTCAAACTCAATTTCACTGAGGCCGCATCAGCATTGTGGTTGCCCTGGGGGGGGGGCAGGTAGGTGTGACTAAAGTGGGTGCAGCCTAATGGGTAGGCGTGGATGGAGCGGCTGTGGCCTACTAGGTGGCCGTAGCCAGTTCTACATCATTCGTGTCAAGGGTGCCTGTGGGGGCCTGGGCAGGAGTGGGACAGATCTGAGGGTCTCTGGCAGAAGGGGATGGGACTGGGGCAAGTGCCAAGTCATGGTCGACCGGGGCAAGTGCCAAGATGGCCACCACAAAATTGTACATTGGCTCCCGGTCGGCCTGGGACAGGGCCAAGGCAGTGGGGGCCATTCCCTCACTGTTTCCAGGATGGCTTCGTGGGCCACATCCAGCTCCCGGGCCTTGTGTTTGACATGTCTGAGCAAAGCCAATGGGGGAAGCCAGATTCGCTTAACCATCTCATCATTCATCTAACTAAAGTGATTTGCTTAAGAACTGTGACAAAAGTGGCCACAAAACAGGGTGCAACTATCTTGCTGAGCAATGGAAATTTTGGACTCAATTGTGCTTGTAAGTCAAGGTTTACTTTTATCACTTGGCAATGATCAGCTGTCCCAAAATATCTGTCTAGATCAGGGGTCTTCAAACCTGGCCCCTTCATGACTTGTGGACTTCAACTCCCAGAATTCCTGAGTCAGCATGGGGGAACTATGGTCCCCTGTATTACTCGTGGACTTCAACTCCCAGAATTCCTCAGCCAGCATTATTTAAGATAGGTGGACTTCAATTCCTCAGCCAACATGGGGGAACTATGGCCCCTTCATGACTTGGGAACTTCAATTCCCAGAATTCCTCAGCCAACATGGGGGAACTATGGCCCCTTCATGACTTGGGAACTTCAATTCCCAGAATTCCTCAGCCAACATGGGGGAACTATGGCCCCTTCATGACTTGAGAACTTCAATTCCCAGAATTCCTCAGCCAACATGGGGGAACTATGGCCCCTTCATGACATGTAGACTTCAACTCCCAGAATTCTGGGAGTTGAAGTCCACAAGTCACAAAAGGGCCATGTTGGAAGACCCCCAGTCTATATCTATAAATGTATAACTTTGGCAAATACATTTATGGTAAAATGTTTCCATAAATAAACAGTACTTATTGGTACTGCCCTTGCTTGCTTTTGCCAGAGTCTTTCTATTTCTATTTGTAGGTCTTTGTATTTTGTTATCTTCTCCAGTTCTTTCTCGTCTATTCTATTATTATTATTGTTGTTGTTGTTGTTAATAAGTATTATTAATTATTATCATAATCATAATCATTATTATTGCTACTACTACCAGTTTTAAAAAAAATACTACAGTGTCAGATTTTCCAACTACAACATCTAAGATTGAGGCCAAGTCGATATAAACAGTGTACAGAGATCAAAGCTAATGTTTCTACTTCATTCTAGGCAGCCATCCTTGGAAATTTTGCTCACAAGCCTGCCAAAAAAATTAAGTGTATCTTGGGATCCAATGCTCAGTATCTTTGGAATGCATGAACTCCAGGCTGCTTCCAGGAGCATCTTTGGAAACCAAGGCAAGCGACAAGCTTTGGGATCAGCTGTGCATTCAGCTACACGAGGTTAGAAGGAAGAAAGGATGGAGGCAGAGAACGGGGTGAGGCTGGGAGGGACACAACTGTCACCTCACTAGCTGATCCCCACTCTGGGGGGGTGATCCATTATGCCTTTCCGGCTGTAGCAAAGCTTTTTCCCCCCATCAATGCATCATCCCCAGAAAGATGCAGCAAGAAGCAGTCCGGATGATGCTCCGTTCGGTGCCTTCCACAAAAGCCTTCCGTCTTTCCCATGACGAAGGAGGAAAAACATCAGAGGTGGCTACATGACGAAGGGAAAAGCTGGCGAAGGGAGATGTGCGGGGCGCTTGCAAGAATTATACCCGGAGAATGGACCGTACCCACAAACACCCCAACTGGCCCAGATTTGTTTCCTTTAGAAGCCTCAAAGCAGCAACCCTTTGGCAAATCGTTCCGCTCGCCTGTCAAAATGCACATGCAAGGGACCGCATGACGTGTGGCCACAAGGGAGCGTCACTGGCTTCCAGACGCTCTGATTTTACTTTCCCACTTCCGACAGCCCTCGTCAAATCTCCCTAGCCTGGGTGGGAAGAAGAAGAACACAGCAAGCATCGTTCTGCCTGGTGGGTATTAAACAGGGAAAGGTCGCGCACATCCCCTGCCACCCAAGACCCAGCTGCGTGTGGAATTTGCCAGTTCCCATTTTATATCCCTGTATAAACACAGTGGGGAAGACAGGAACGCCGGATAGGCTACCCATTGCCTTGTAAACAACTGCAGCCGGGAGAAGCGTCTATTGCATGTTTTGCACACTCACAGGAAAAATAACACCGTACTTGGATCCGTTAAAACACTAGGACAATTGAATCCAGGTATTATAAAAAAAAAATTCTGCATTTAACAATCAATAAATCTAGGCAGGCATATATAGCCAGCAAGCTTGCTGTAGGCCATTTTTCTTTTCATAACGTGCTCCTGTAGACGTTGCAAATTTAGCAGAATGCCACCTCCAGACCTTGCAAGCCGCTCAGAGCAATTGCAACCTTGCCCTCCCCCCTCCATGTGCAGAACGGGACAGGGAAATCGGGTGCAAACCCGCCCAGGGCCCGCAGGGAAAGCTAAAGGGATTAGAAGAGTCTAGGAACCAGTAATCCAATGGGATCAAGAGGAGAGTGGAGGGGCGGCTGGCCTCAAGACATTGTCTGGGAGAGAGGAGGCTTTTTTAAAAAAAAGCAAGAACAAGATTGCAAAGGGAGATTGCCCTGCAGAGAGCCTTGATGAACGCAGATTCCATAGATAGATAGATAGATAGATAGATAGATAGATAGATAGATAGATAGATAGATAGATAGATAGATAGATAGATAGATAAGATAGGTAGATAAGATAGGTAGATATAGATAGATTAGAAAGATAGATTAGATAGGTAGGTAGGTAGAGATAGAGATGATATAGACATATATAGAGATGACAGAGAATATAGACATATAAATAGATAAGATAGATAGATAGATAGATAGATAGATAGATAGATAGATAGATAGATAGATAGATAAGATAGGTAGATATAGATAGATTAGATAGACTAGATAGGTAGGTAGAGATAGAGATGATATAGACATATATAGATATAGAGATGATAGAGAATATAGACATATGGGTAAATAGATAGATAGATAGATAGAAAGATAGATAGATAGATAGACAGACAGACAGACAGATATAATCTATAATGCAATTTCACCCTAAGCCCTCAAACCAATCCTCCACTTTCTTAAGAATTTGCAGAATTACAAAATAACAGTAATAATCACAGTAAAAAAGGAAAGAGGCCCCCATCTATTGCAGGGGGGGAGGGGGAGAACACCAAAAAAAAAAAAAAAAAAGGAAGGACCAGGCTGAGCAGCACCCCCCTTTTCCTCTCCTCCACCGCCCCCCCCTCGCCCCACCGGAGGACCTTTGTGCGTCGGAATGATGCCTTTTCTCCCAGGCTGACAGCCCGCCATCGCCCACCCCCCCCCCGCCCGGCCCAGGATGGCTGGCTGGCTGGCTGGCTGATCCCCCCCCCCCCGCCCCCGATTTCGCGACCCGCAGTCGGGGGGGGGCGAGGGGGCGAGAAAGCGAGGGGGGGCCGGCGGAGGGGTCTGGAGACAAACAAGGGGCAACCAGCCTGCCCAGAACCGCCCTGGGGGGGGGGCAGAGGGAGGGGAGGGGGGAGAGGAAGAAGAAGACCCCCAACTGGAGCTTTAAAAAAAAAAAAAGGAAAGCCAAAGGAACCCCGCTTGGAGGAGGAGGAGGAAGGCTGGCGGGGGGGTCTCCCTCCCTCCCCCCCTCCCTCCCGGCATTGGGGGGGTCTCCCTCCCTCCCTCCCTCCCTCCCGGCACCTGGCCGCAGCAGCCAAGCCCGCCCGGGGCAACTTCGTCTCGCCGCGGCCGCAAAACAAAGGGAAGCGCCGCCCGCCCCGCCCGCAGCCTGGCAGCCACGGCAGGCGGGGGGGGGGGTCGTCCCTTCCGGGAGGGAGGGGGGAGAAGAAGGGAGGGACGCCCCTCGGACCCTCCCCCCCTCCCCCCCGCCAAAGAGGCGCAGCCCCCCCAGCCACCTCCGCGGGCGGCCCGGGGGGGGGTGACCCCGCTGGCTCTTCCCGCCCAAGACCCCCGCCCTGCGCCCCCCCCACCCGCCTTGCTTCAGCGTCCCCCCCCCCCAGCAGGCTTACCTGGGCCGGGGGTCCCGCGAGGAAGGCGAGGGCGGGCGGGGGTCCCGGGGAAAAGAAAGGGAGAAAGAAGGGAAAAGGACGGAAGAGCGAGCGGGCTCCGCGCGGGGGTGGCGCCTCCCCAGCGGCGGGAGCCCCGTTCCGACGTGCCCCGCGCCCCTCCGACCCGGGCGAGGAGAATGCGGGAATGTGACGTTCCCGGCTCCGCCCGGCCGGCCACGTGCGGGGAGCGGAGCGAAAGGGGCGGCCGCGCTGCGGCTCCCGGGAAATGTAGTTCCGTCCGGGAGAAGAAAGCCGCGGAGAGGGGGGGGACTGGCGATCCGGGGCTGAGGCGGAGCCCTTCGGGGCTTCGAGGAAACAAAAGGAGAAGGGAGGGAGGGAGGGAGGAAGGGGAGGATAGAGGGAAGGAAGGAAGGATGGGGAAAAAAGGGTAGCAAGGAGGGAAGGGAGAAAAGGGTAGCAGGGAGCGAGGGAAGGAAAGAAAAAAGAAGGAAGGAAAAAAGGGTGGCAGAGAGGAAAGAAAGGAAGGGAGGAAAAAAGTGGGAGGGAAGGAAGGAAAAAGGGTGGCACGGAGGGAAGGGAAGAAAGGAAGGATTGGAAGGAAGGAAGGAAGGAAGGAAGGAAGGAAGGAAGGAAGGAAGGAAAAAGGGTGGCAAGGAAGGAAGGAAGCAAGGAAGGAAAAAAGGGTGGAAAGGAAGGAAGGAAGGAAGAAAAAAAGGGTGGCAAGGAGGGAAGGAAAAGGAAGGAAAAAGGTGGCAGGGAGGGAAGGAAAAGCAAGGAAGGAAAAAGGGTGGCACGGAGGGAAGGGAAGAAAGGAAGGATTGGAGGGAGGGAAGGAAGGAAGGAAGGAAGGAAGGAAGGAAGGAAGGAAGGAAGAAAGGAAGGAAGGAAGGAAGGAAGGAAGGAAGGAAAAAGGGTGGCAAGGAAGGAAGGAAGCAAGGAAGGAAAAAAGGGTGGCAAGGAAGGAAGGAAAAGGAAGGAAGGAAAAAGGGTGGCACGGAGGGAAGGGAAGAAAGGAAGGATTGGAGGGAAGGAAGGAAGGAAGGAAGGAAGGAAAAAGGATGGCAAGGAAGCAAGGAAGCAAGGAAGGAAAAAAGGGTGGCAAGGAAGGAAAAGGTGGCAGGGAGGGAAGGAAAAGGAAGGAAAAAAGGGTGGCAGGGAGGGAAGGAAAAAGAAGGAAGGAAAAAGGTGGCAGCGAAGGAAGGAAGGAAGGAAGGAAGGAAGGAAGGAAGGAAGGAAGGAAGGAAGGAAGGAAGGAAAAAGGTGGCAGGGAGGGAAGGAAAAAGAAGGAATGAAGGAAAAAGGTGGCAGCGAAGGAAGGAAGGAAGGAAAAAGGTGGCAGGGAGGGAAGGAAAAGGAAGGAAGGAAGGAAGGAAGGAAGGAAGGAAGGAAGGAAGGAAGGAAGGAAGGAAGGAAGGAAAAAAGAAGGGTGGCAGGGAGGGAGGGAAGAAGGAAGGAAGGAGCATAGTTTTACATTCTTTCCGAGTCTTGATTTTAAGAGGAAACTGGAAACAGGACACTGGTCCGTTTCACCTGATTAAAAAAAAAAAGCGTGCCTCACCTTCCCTTTAGTAACCCTGTAAAACAAAACATAGAAGTCATCTATTCACGAAGGCTGGGTGCAACAGGAAATTGCCTGCAGTAACAGTAAATTGATAGTAATATTAAAATTTACATAGCCAGCACGGCTGGCAGCTCCCAGCTAACCTTGGGTGATTTTTAAAACTAAGCAGAGCAGCTGATCTTAATTTAGGCCAGTGTTTCTCAACCTTGACAACTTTAAGGCATGTGGACTTCAACTCCCAGAATTCCACAGCCAGCAATTGCTGGCTGTGGAATTCTGGGAGTTGAAGTCCACATGCCTTAAAATTGTCAAGGTTGAGAAACACTGGTTTAGGCTAAGGTACAGTTTGAACCCAGGTACAAGGTTAAGTTTTAATGTGTGTAAACTCCATTGAAAGCGTTGGTGATCACTTGTCAGCTTATTTCAGAAATATACCCACCTTATTTAAATGCAATAAAAAGGTGGGAACATTTAAATTCATAATACAGGGATTCTCCAATCTGAATTCTATGAGCCACAGCATTGCAACCTATGTTTCCCAGTAAATGTAGCGTTGATCAGTCTGTTCTTGGACTGTGTTCAGAGACCCTACTACCCCGTCTATTTTCCTGACACATTTAATTGTACAATATGCGTGTCTTATCTCCACCTCCCCATTCTTACTTACCTTACGCAATTCTGTTAATTGCTTCTGCTACGCTGTTGGAAAACAGCAAGCTGCACAATTCCTGGGCAGAGGAGACGGGAAAAAAAAATTCAAAGAGTTAGACTCGGGAATAAATGCTATTGGTGAACCGGCAGCGAACGTATTCTTTCATTTTGTTGGGATGGTGTATTTGTTGTTGTTTTCCCTTGTAGAATCCAGAGGAGGTGTGAAGATTTTTCTATTTTTATAAGGTCTTTATTAAAAATAAAGCTTCCTTGTACAGTGTTGCTTTCAGCGTTCATTCATCTTTATTTTGGCTTTCAGATTTTCAGGGGAAGTGTGTACATTAGATTGTAAATGCAGGCGGGCTTTGAAGTTACAGTGAAATTTTAAAAAGCCACATATGACCCATCCTTGAACTTATGATCGCTGCACATGTATGCGTGCACGCACATACACACATAAGCAGTAGTCACATGATTATATTTTGGGCTCTTGGCAACCAGTGGATGTGAGTTCCACAGTCACGCGACTGCAAAGTTCCTGGCGGAAAAATGGCTGTTTCCAGGGGTATATAAGTCTCATAAATAAATAAATAAATAAATAAAACAGCAGAAACGACTATTAGATGTACTGGATTCACTTAACATCCACATTATTCACTTTATGACCATGATTCACTTAACTGCACTGACTTGATTTATGACGGTTGTAAAAAGAGTCATAAAATCAAATCCAGTCAGTTGGTGCCTCGACTTACAACCTCAATGACTCCTTTGTGGTCCTAACTTGAGGACGACTTATAAAGGGAGGTATGAATGCAAATTTACAACCACAACTGAGCCCAAAATGCTGTCGTTAAGTGAGGCACTTGTTAAGTGGGTTTTCTCCAATTTTACGACTTTCCTTGCCACTGTCGCTAAGTGATTCACTGAGGTTGAGAAGATAGTAACCTGGTTGTTAAGTGAATCCGTCTTCCCCCATTGACTTTGCTTATCAGAAGACAGCAAAAGGGGATCACGTGACCCTGGGACACAGCAACGGTCATAAGTATGAACCAGTTGCCAAGCATCTGAATTTTCATCACATGAAAAGGGGGATGGTGCAAAGGTCATAACTCTGAAAAACAGTCATAAGTCACATTTTTGAGTGCCATTGTAACTTTGAACGGTCACTAAGCAAACTATATATAAAGGACTACCTTTATAAATATTTTTATGGCTGAGCTTACAGTTTGGTGGGATATGAGCCAAGGTGGCGCAGCAGTACTGCAGGCCACTTTAGCTGACTGTGTTCAGCAGGTCAGCGGTTCAAATCTCACCGGCTCAAGGTTGACTCAGCCTTCCATCCTTCCGAGGTAGGTAAAATGAGGACCCAGATTGTTGGGGGCAATGTAAATGTGTGTATATATATATATATATATATATATATATATATATATATATATATATATTGCTTACTGGTGTACACAGCTTAGAGAGTGCTTGCACTTAAAGCGATATATAAATCTCATAAATAAATAAATAGACTAGACTATAATAGTAATAATAATAATAATAAAAAAGTTGGAAGGGACCTTGGAGGTCCAACCCCCTGCTCAGGCAAGAAACCCTATACCATTTCAGACAAATGGCTGTCCAGTCTCTTCTTAAAGACTTCAAGTGTTGGAGTATTCACCGCTTCTGGAGGCAGGTGGTTCCACTGGTTAATTGTTCTGTCAGGAAGTTTCTCCTTAGTTCTAGGTTGCTTCTCTCCTTGATTAGTTTCCACCTGTTGCTTCTTGTCCTGCCTTCAGGCGCTTTGGAGAATAGCTTGACTCCCTCTTCTTTGGGGCAGCCCCTGAGATACTGGAATACTGCTATCATGTCCCCGTTCATCCTTCTCTTCATTAAACTGGACATATGGAATGGAGCTGGAATAGAATAGAATAGAATAGAATAGAATAGAATAGAATAGAATAGAATAGAATAGAATAACAAATTATGAAATAGAATAGAATAGTATAGAATAACAAATTATGAAATAGAATAGAAAGAATAGAATAGAATAGGAAATAGAATAGAATAAAGGAATAGAATAGAATAGAATAGAATAGAATAGAATAGAATAGAATAGAATAGAATAGAATAGAATAGAATAGAAGCTGGAAGGGACCTTGGAGGTCTTCTAGTCCAGCCCCCTGCTCAAGCAGGAGAACCTATACCATCTCAAACCAGTGTCTGTCTAGCCCAGTGGTTCTCAACCTGTGGGTGGGGACCCCATTTGGGGTCAAACGACCATTTCACAGGGGTCGCCAAACAAGGCTGTCCGCCATTTTTTCCCCTTTTCTTTGACCACGCCCTGGCACCCGGTGATGTATAAGTGGTTGGGGGTCACCACAACATGGGGAACTGTATTATGGGGTCGCGGCATTAGAAAGGTTGAGAACCACTGGTCTAGCCTCTTCTTAAAAACCTCCAGTACCCACGATTTCTGGTGGCCAGCTGTTCCATTGGTTGATTGTTCTCCGTTAGGAAGTTTCTCCTTAATTCCAGGTTGCTTCTCTCCTTGATGCGTTTCCATCTGTTTTTTCTTCTCCTTCCCTCTGGTGCTTTGGAGAATAGTTTGACCCCCTCCTCTTCTTTGTAGCAGCTCAAAAGTAGAGTAAGAAAGCAGAGATCTGCTCGCCTCACCTGCCATGTTTTTCTTTCTCCTTCCCTGCTGACCGCAGGCATTAATATAAGCTGCGCTGTGCCCTGCCAATTTATGACTGTCAACGTCAGCCATAACTCTGAGCGTTTAATGACAAGGGAGCAGGAACAATCTGAGGCTGGGCCTGAGTCATCTCTTCCCTTGAACAGCTGACTTCATCTTCCGCAACAGCCGTGATCACAGATCACTCAGGGAGACCAAAAGCTTTGTCTGAAATGGTCTAGGCCAGGGGTAGGCAACCTCGGCTCTTTTATGACTCATGGACTTCAATTCCCAGAATTCCCGAGTCAGCTATGCTGACTCGGGAATTCTGGGAGTTGAAGTCCATGAGTCATAAAAGAGCCGAGGTTGCCTACCCCTGGTCTAGGCCATGGGTAGGCCCACCTTGGCTCTTTTATGACTCATGGACTTCAACTCCCAGAATTCCTGAGCCAGCCATGCTGAGGGGAAAGGGAGAGGTTTCCAAGTTGAGTTGTGCTGGCTCAGGAATTCTGGGAGTTGAAGTCCACAAGCCATGATGGGGCCATGGTTCCTCCATGCTGGCTCAGGAATTCTGGGATTTGAAGTCCACCAGTCATAAAAGCGTCAAGTTTGAAGACCCCTGGTTTAAATATTTAAATATTTTTTCCTCACGGTTACATGATCAGAATTCAGGCCTTTGGGCAGGGGTAGGCAACCTTGGCTCTTTTATGACTCGTGGACTTCAGCTCCCAGAATTCCTGAGCCATCCATGCTAAGGGCAAAGGGAGAGGTTTCCAAGCTGAGCCATGCTGGCCCAGGAATTCTGGGAGTTGAAGTCCACAAGTCATAAAAGAGCCAAGGTTGCCTATTCTTGCTATAAGCTTTTCTGCCTGAGCAGGGGATTGGACTAGATGACCTCCAAGGTCCCTTTCAACAACTTCTTCTTCTTCTTCTTCTTCTTCTTCTTCTTCTTCTTCTTCTTCTTCTTCTTCTTCTTCTTCTTCATCATCATCATCATAGCTTCCCAAATCTTCTCAGCTGGAGTTAAAAAGATGGGAACTTCCCAATACTTTCTTTCTTGATTGGGGCAAAATTAAATTACAAGGGGCCCTCGACTTTATGGCCAAAATGGAGCCCCAAATTTCTGTTGCTCAGCAAGACCGTTCTTAAGTGAACGTTGCCCCCATTTTATGAGCTTTCTTTTCACTGTCGTTCAGTTGTTAAGTTACTAACACGGTTGTTAAGTGAATCCGGCTTCCCCATAGACTTTACTTGTCAGAAGGTCGTAAAAGGGGGTCACATGACCCTGGGATGCTACGACCGTCGTATGTACGAGTCAGTTGCCAAGCGTCTGAATTTTGATCATGTGACCACGGGAGGATGCTGCAACGGTTGTAAGTGTGAAAAACGGTCATAAGTCCTAAGATAGGTAGAATAATAGAATGACATGAAGAAGAGAATAGACAGGCCTGTTAAGATAGCTGAAAAAACAGAATTAACCTTTCCCACAAAACATCTCCCATACCAACTTATCATCATTTTCATGCAGTGGAACAATTGATTGCTCTCTCAGCCATTAGGAGCCTAATTCAACAGCTCAATAAGTTTCTGATTTCTTGGCCGAACCATTTTTGCATTTTGCTCCACTAGGCAAAGCAACTTTCGGTCTTTCCAGCTTTGCACTCAGGCTGACCCCCGAGTTTGATTTGAGGTTGTTCCCTTCCCTTATTCCAGAAGTAGGCAACCTTGGCTCTTTTATGACTGGTGGACTTCAACTCCCAGAATTCCTGAGCCAGCATGGGGGAACTATGGCCCCTTCATGACTGGTGGACTTCAACTCCCAGAATTCCTGAGCCAGCATGGCTCAGCTTGGAAACCTCTCCCTTTCCCCTCAGGGTGGCTGGCTCAGGAATTCTGGGAGTTGAAGTTCATCAGTCATAAAAGAACCAAGGTTGCCTACCGCTGCCTCACTCCTTTTTTCCTCTCTGCAAAGTCCTTTTGGTGTGCAAAGGTTAGGCTCTGCTAGTGTAACCATGGTATATTATGATTTATCATTTGTTGTTTTATGGCCTTATGGTCTATGATTGTATCTGATGGTTTATGATCTATGACTTATCACTCTGTGGCTTGTATGTACACGGAGAGCTTATGCGCCTGAGACAAATTCCTTGTCTGCCCAATAAAGACACTTGGGCAATAAAGAATGCTATTAAAGCAGGGAATTGCTTTGTTAAAACCTTTCCCTTGCTCAGGATGTTACAGTTGTGTAGCTCCCTCTTGTGTTGCAGAAGAGTTAAGCTGGGCATCTCTGCACTTCGGGCAGGAAGAGCTACACACAGCAACGTTTTCCCAACTGGACAACTTGAAAATGGTGGCCTTTGACTCCCAGAATTCCCCAGCGGGCCGTGACTTTGGGCCAATCACCAGGAGATGGTGAGTTCTAGTCCGGGGTAGGCCACCTTGGCTCTTTTATGACTGGTGGACTTCAACTCCCAGAATTCCTGAGCCAGCCACGCTGAGGGGAAAGGGAGAGGTTTCCAAGCTGAGCCAGGTTGGCTCAGGAATTCTGGGAGTTGAAGTCCACGAGTCATAAAAGAGCAAGGTTGCCTACCCCAGCCTAGGCCTAGGCCACTTTATGACTGGTGGACTTCAACTCCCAGAATTCCTGAGCCAGCCATGCTGAGGGGAAAAAAGGGAGAGGTTTCCAAGCTGAGCCATGCTGACTCAGGAATTCTGGAAGTCCACGAGTCATAAAGCGGCCTAGGCTTAGGCCAGGGGTAGGCAACCTTGGCTCTTTTATGACTCGTGGACTTCAACTCCCAGAATTCCTGAGCCAGCCATGCTGAGGGGACAGGGAGAGGTTTCCAAGCTGAGCCATGCCGGCTCAGGAATTCTGGGAGTTGAAGTCCACGAGTCATGAAGGGGCCATAGTTCCCCCATGCTGGCTCAGGAATTCTGGGAGTTGAAGTCCACCAGTCATAAAAGAGCCAAGGTTGCCACCCCTGTTCTAGTCCCACCTTAGGCATGAAAGACAGCTGGGTAATTCTGGGCCAATCGCCCGCAGACTGTGAGTTCTAGTCCTGCCTGAGGCACGAAGGCTGGCAGGGTGACTTTGGGCCAATCCCTCTCTCTCAGTCCAGCCCACCTCGCAGGGTGGAGGAAAACAGGAGGAAGAAGGAGTCAAGATCACAGTAGTAACTGTGAGAGGGATCTCGGAGTCCAACACAGTGCTGGGTTGCATTAACAGAGGGATAGAATCAAGATCATGTGGAGTGTTAATACCATTTTACAAGGCCTTGGTAAGGCCACACTTGGAATACGGCATCCAGTTTTGGTCACCATGATGTAAAAAAGATATTGAGACTCTAGAAGGAATACAGAGAAGAGCAACAAAGAGGATCAGGGGACTGGAGGCTAAAACATACAAGAAAAGGATGCTGGAATTGGGTATGTCCAGTTTAATGAAGAGAATGTATGTCATTGTTTAATGATAACAGCGTTCCAATATCTCAGGGGCTGCCCCAAAGAAGAGGCAGTCAAGCTATTCTCCAAGGCGCCTGAAGGCAGGACAAGAAGCAACGGAGGGAAACCAATCAAGGAGAGAAGCAACCTGGAACTAAGGAGAAACTTCCTGACAGTGAGAACAATTAACCAGTGGAACAACCTGCCTCCAGAAGCAGTGAATGCTCCAACACTGGAAGTTTTTAAGAAGAGACTGGACAGCCATTTGTCTGAAATGGTGTAGGCTTTCCTTCCTGAGCAGGGGGTTGGACTAGATGACCTCCAAAGTCCCTTCCAACTCTATTATTGTTATTGCTATTGTTATTGAGTATTAGGAATGCTCACTGTATTGAGTTATGCATAATTTTATCCTGCCTTTATTACTAAAACAATCTAATAAATAATTAAATAAATAGGATGTTGGAAGATTACCATAGGTAATAACTCATTTGATTCACATCTAACTAAATCAATAAAAATATGTTATGTTGGAACATTATGGTAGATAATTTCTGATTTAGTTTGCATCCTACACTCGACCAGTCAAATCTATCGATATTCCTGCCACTCAGTTCAACTGCTAAAAAAAAAAAAATACAGCTTGATCTCTATTTAGTAAACACCCTCAGACTTCAAACATAGGTAGCTGGGGAAAAATATGAGAAAAGCAGGGAGAGAGACATAAACCGTAGGCAAAGATTTACATTATCTCTTTCTCCATGGATTGATTTTCCAGAGCCCTTAGAAAATATACTGTGGGAAAACAGCATAGATACTTGCATCATGCATTTTTATTCATATATTTATTTCCTATAGAGCAGGGATAATACTAATACTAATGCTAATGCTAATACTACTAGACTTGGAAGGGACCTTGGAGTCTTCTAGTCCAACCCCCTGTTCAGGCAGGAAACCGTATACCAGGGGTATCAAACTTGCAACGTCACGTGACGTATCGCAACTTTTGTTTTCCATTGCTAGCAGTGGGGTGGGCGTGATTTTGGCATGATGCATCCAGCCCACGGGTCAGCAGTTTGACACCCCTGTCCTATATCATTTCAGACAAATGGCTGTCCAGTCTCTTCTTAAAAACATCCAGTGTTGGAGCACTCACAACTTCTGGTGGCAAGTTGTTCCACTGGTTAATTGTCCTCACTGTCAGGAAGTTTCTCCTTAGTTCTAGGTTGCTTCTCTCCTTGATTAGTGTCCATCCATTGCTTCTTGTTCTGCCTTCAGGCACTTTGGAGAATAGCTTGACTCCCTCTTCTTTGGGGCAGCCCGAGATACTGGAAGACTGCTATCATGTTCCCCCTCGTCCTTCTCTTCGTTAAACTGGACATCCCCAATTCCAGCAACCGTTCCTTGTATGCTTTAGCCTCCAGTCCCTTGATCCTCTGCACTCTTTCCAGAGTCTCAACATCTTTTTTACATCGTGGTGACCAAAACTGGATGTTGTATTCCAAGTGTGGCCTTACCAAGGCGTTGTAAAGTGGTATTAACCCTTCAGTAATCTTGATTCTGTTCCTCTGTTAATGCAGCGCAGCACTGTGTTGGCCTTTTTGGCAGCTGCAGCACACTACTGGCTCCTATTTAAGTGATTGTCCACTAGGACTCCGATATCCCTCTCACAGTTGCTACTATTGAGCCAGGTACCACTCATACTATACCTGTGCATTTGGTTTTTCTTGCCTAAATGTAGTTGGGGATCCTTGGTCCTTTTATGACTTGTGGACTTCAACTCCCAGAATTCCTGAGCTAGCCCCTGACTTAGGAATTCTGGGAACTGAAGTCCACAAGTCATAAAAGGGCCAAGGTTCCCCACCCCTGATATAGACATTCAAAATAGGACATGTTGGCCATCCATCCTTCCCAAAGATGGATGGGATATTGGCCGACAATGAACTTAATCACCAGATTCTTGTTGGCTCGTTTGCTGTGTCTTCTAATTTTGAACAGGCTGGTATAATCTACTATGAAAAAATGCTCTCTGAATGCTATTCCAGAATTTAGTTTGGAGTTTAATTTAATTAAATGAAGGACTAGGCGTGACAAGATGGCTGTCTTCCAATATCTCAGGGGCTGTCCACAAAGAAGGGGGAGTCAAGCTCTTCTCCAAAGCCCCTGAAGGCAGGACAAGAAGCAACGGATGGAAACTCATCAAGGAGAGAAGCAACCTAGAACTAAGGAGAAACTTCCTGACAGTTAGAACAATTAACCAATAGAACAACCTGCCTCCAGAAGTTGTGAATGCTCCAACACTGGAAGTTTTTAAGAAGAGACTGGACAGCCATTGGTCTGAAATGGTACAGGGTTTCCTGCCTGAACAGGGGGTTGGACTAGATGACCTCTAAGGTCCCTTCCAACTCTGCTATTCTGTTCCTTTGAAAAAGGGTAACTAAATTCTTCAGGGGTTACAACTAATGTGGAAACCCAGAGGTGGTTTCCTTGTATTCTTGGAAGTATAATTCCTCTTTTTTCACGCAATCTCCAATTTTAATTCTGAAGAAAATGTGATTGTTCTATAGAAGCCACCCCTTTACACAATAACGTATCTGCATATAGAATTAAAATTATTTTGATTTCATTCCAGGTTGTTAATTAGTTCTGATGTAATCTACAGCCAGATGTTTTTTTTTAAGGCTTCTGATCTTCTCAATGGGAAACAGATGGCCAGTTTTACTCCTTTGTTGGGGCGACTGTTAAAGCTGAGTAAATCACTAGTACAGTGTATTTCAACCTTTTCAACTTTAAGACAGGTGGACTTCAATTCCCAGGATTCCCTAGCCAGCATTCTGTGGGATGCTGGGAGTTGAAGTCTACCGTCTTACAGTTGTCAAGGTTGAGACACACTGTATTAGTAACACATTCTTGTGTCAGATAAATTGAGTGTCTTCTTGACTGGGCGGCACGTGCACAATTTTTTTTATCGCATTTATTAATATAATAACTCAAAGTCTGACAACTGTCTTTAAATACACACGGGCGCACCAAATGAAGCATCGATCAGAATTATCTGAATATATTTTTCCCACTCGGGCAGGTATGTGATTAATGCTACTGTAGAGGTTTGACAGTAAAGTATCTTACACTTAGTATTTCCTGGCTGACAGGGAAAGAAATGGCATTTGACGGCCTATAGCAAGTCTTGAATAATTTGAATTCAGTTTTATACGACTCATTTCATCAGAACCTAACTAGATCCTCCTTCACTATAGTCTTCTGAATGAGGGTGGCAGCTCCCAGGTGCAGGGGTATCCTTAGGTCAAAAAAGTCAAAATGGCTACCACAATGGTGTGATTGTAGCTCTGCTTCTTTTTTGGGGGTGACATTGTAGATGTTGCGATGACAACACACTGCAAAAATGAAGGTAACAGGTTGCAGTGCAAATACAATAGGAGTGGGGGCTTCAGCCATAAGTCACCATCTTGACTTTTTTGACCTGGATCCCCTCAGCAAGCAACATGTTTCCTCTGCTGTTTACCCAAGATGTTGCCTTAATCACATGCCCAGCTCAGGGAGGTTAACCAGCTTGCATCCACCTTAGCAATGACTTTTATTTTTTTATTAATATACATTTTATTGGTTTTTTTTTTATTTTAACATCAAAGTGCTCAGGAAAACACCGTGGTGAAAGGGTAATCAATCATAACAAAACAAGTCATTCATATATATATATATACACACACACACACACACACACACACACACACAACTAAAATTAATACCTTAAAAAAATTCCCCCCTCTATTTCCTCACATAATATAGCAAATTTAGTTTAATCTATTTCTTCTTAAAATTCAATCAATCCACAGAATCATCCATACTATTCCATCTACATAAATCACTCCTGTTTTTAAGCTCCACTAATTTCAATTAAAATATTCCAATTGATCTTAAACAACCATATTAATAAAATTTTGGGTATCCCTTCTAAACACATAATATTCCAAGAATAACATTCTAATATTTTCACATATATTCCATCTCTTAATTTGATACATCATTCATTAATACCCTTTCTTCTCTTATCGTATATCTCTCTAATTCTTCTGCTATTACAAAATAGTTTTCTATATAAACAGAGTAAAAAAAAAACAAAAAAGGAATCATTTCGACCTGTTAAGTAAAATTTAACTCTCAACCAAATTAAATATCGTATCTAAGACAGACATATTATTACACCAATTATTATCTTACTGCTTTCATTTACTCAATTAGATTGTCTAATCAGTCCAAATTTCTAAAGGCTTTTTGACCCAATAATTAAAATTTTAAACCACATTTTTAAATCTAACTCTGGCTTTTTTTCTATACCAAGCTGGCTTCCGTACTGTCGCTTCTATGTCATCAAATCTCAGTATTTGAGTACTAATGTTTATCAACAAATCAATCTGATCAAAATTCTCTTCCCCTTCTTCCAGTATCATATACACAGTATAGTCCATTTTATTCCATATTATAAATTCAGCTTGCTTATCCAGGTTGTCATGACTTTCAATAGATCGCATTTGGCTGTCAATTCCTGTTAATTTTGGCAATGGGAGAACTTCACTTATAGTCATTTTTTGATCTTCAAAGTTCTCCATTTGTAGATAGACTTGTGAAATATCCTCCTCTGTAGTAGATGGTTGATTTATAGAGTAGTTATTTAAGGTCTCAATCTGGGATTTTGGGTCCAGAATTTTTCCAAAGTTCAATTGATCAGTGAGTTCTTCCATCTCAAATTGTGTACACTGTTGCATATAAGCTTCTTCTTGGCCTGTAGATCGGTCTTTTAAAATTTGGGGCTCAGCTTGTGATTTTAGAAGACGGTCTTTAGTTTTTCTCCATGACTTCAGCGATGACTTTTATTAAAGTAGTGTTTTCTCATTTATTACAATCTCGTCAAAAGTCAGCCTGAAGGTAGGCAAAATTGTCGATGTCACTTTTCATTATCGTGGCTGACTGACTGGAACTGGGAACAGAAGTAACAGAGACGAGACAGGGACAGCAAATTTGATGCCAGAGTTGGTTTTTTTGTTTTTTTGTTAAATGAAAGTTTGCTGGAAATTCAGCCACAGGGAAAGAGTGTATTAGCTTCAAAAATATCTCTGAATTTCTCTCTTCCTTTGAAACAATTTTGAGAAAATTTCTCCCCATTCGATGGCCTACTACAGCAAGCCTTAATAATAATAATAATAATAATAATAATAATAATAATAATAATAATAATAATAATAATAATAATAAAGTTGAAAGGGACCTTGGAGGTCATCTAGTCCAACCCCCTGCTCAGGCAGGAAACCCTACACCATTCAGACAAATGGCTGTCCAGTCTCTTCTTAAAAACTTCCAGTGTTGGAGCATTTAGGCAGGCGGTTCCACTGGTTAATTGTTCTGAATGTCAGGAAGTTTCTCCTTAGTTCCAGGTTGCTTCTCTCCTTGATGAGTTTCCATCCATTGCTTCTTCTCCTGCCTTCAGGGGCTTTGGAAAATAGCTTGACTCCCTCTTCTTTGGGGCAGCCCCTGAGATACTGGAAGACTGCTATCATGTCCCCCCTCGTCCTTCTCTTCGTTAAAGTAGACATCCCCAATTCCAGCAACCGTTCCTTATATGTTTTAGCCTCCAGTCCCCTGATCATCTTTGTTGTTCTTCTCTGCACTCTTTCCAGAGTCTCTTTTTTACATCGTGGTGACCAAAACTGAATGCAGTATTCCAAATGTGGCCTTATATTTATATTTCCTCTTAAGGAGAAACAGAGCAAAAAAAAAATATCTTAGGCAGAAACAACCCCAGTCTCCCTGGCAGAAACCTGAGGAGGCCAATCTTTAGAAATGGAGATTTGGTGATCTGTTCAGAAAGACTGGGGCCAATCCATTCCTCCAGAAGCGGTGGATGCTCCAACACTGGAAGTTTTTAAGAAGAGACTGGAAAGCCATTTGTCTGAAATGGCATAGGGTTTCCTTCCTGAGCAGGGGGCTGGATTAGAAGACCTGCACGATCCCTCCCAACACTGTTATTCTTTACAATATTCTGTATTCTGAATTCCCTGTTCTATCTGTCATTCCAAAGCAAGCCACAAGAGGAGGCAAGATCACGCAACATTCCTACAAAACTTCCAGCATTTGCTGGCTACTTTCAATGGCTCCTTTGGAGGAATTCCCCCCAAAATACACCGAGGCTCCTAGCACACGTTTGTGTCTTTCTGTGTCATAGTTAATTGGCACATCTTTGGGACACACAGTGGGAGTGATGAATAAAATTAAATTATGTATGAGCAGTTCCTGGAGTGACTATACCTGTGGCCGGATATCTGGAGGGTTTAGCTATTTGATGGCAGTGCCCACAAAGAGATGCCTTTGCTGCAGTGCTCAGTCTAGGGACCCTTCTGAGGGGGCATTCCAACACAACAACAACAATAATAAAGTTGGAAGGGACCTTGGAGGTCATCTAGTCCAACCTCCTGCTCAGGCAGGAAACCCTATATACCATTTCGGACAAATGGCCATCCAGTCTCTTCTTAAAAACTTCCAGTGTTGGAGCATTCACAGCTTCTGGTGGCAAACTGTTCCACTGGTTAATTGTTCTGACTGTCAGGAAGTTTCTCCTTAGTTCTAGGTTGCTTCTCTCCTTGATTAGTTTCCATCTGTTGCTTCTTATCCTGCCTTCAAGTGCTTTGGAGAATAGCTTGACTCCCTCTTCTTTGGGGCAGCCCCTGAGATACTGGAAGATTGCTATCCTGTCCCCCCTCGTCCTTCTCTTCATTAAACTAGACATCCCCAATTCCAGCAGCCATTCTTGTTATGTTTTAGGCTCCAGTCCCCTAATCCTCTTTGTTGCTCTTCTCTGCACTCTTTCTAGAGCAGGGCTTTTCAACTAGTGGTACGGGTACCACCTGTGGTCCATTGGCACCTGGCAGGTGGTACACGACCATCCTAGAAAAATGGTAGCGGTGGAGGGGAATGAACTGAACCAGTGGCAGCACCGCACAAGCCTGAGCGAGAGACGGCTGGAGCTGCAGGGCTGAGCGGAAGCTCCAGGATCAGTGCCACTGTCCAGCTGATCGGCGCTTCTTCGGGATTGTCAGGGCTCAGTGGAAGGGTCAGGATCAGCGCCAGGCTCCAGCTGGAGCTTGGCGCTGATCCTGGTGCTTCTGCTGAGCCCAGAAGAAGCACCAATCAGCTGGAATGTTGCAGCCTCTCCAGGGTCTTGTGATTTACATTCAGATGCTTGGCAACTGATTCCTATTTATGACGGTCACAGTGTCCCAGGGTCATGTGAAGGGACCAAAACCTGCTGCAACCATCCAGCAGACGGGGAGGAATAAAAACCAAACACCCCCCACCCCACCCCCACTGCCAATCCTCAACAGAAATGCTCACAACAATGAAAACCTCGGACAGGAGGAAGAGCACCACATGTCTTGCTCGGCTGTGGCTTGGCGGGCAGTTTTTTCAGTGCCATTGTAACTTTGAACAGTCACTAAGCGAACAGTTCTAAGTCGAGGACTACCTGTACTTTATCACTTTTTCCTTTTTTTTTTTTGTTCAAGTTTTTGACACCTTGCTAGGCGACTGGTGGTCCTCGGATGTTGCCGTATCCTAAAAGTGGTACAATGGGTGAAAAGCTTGAAAAGCCCTGCTCTAGAGGTCTACTGTAGCATGTCGTATCCATACGTAACTCACCTGGCAATGAAGCCAAACTATTTTTTATAGAGGCTTGTATGTACGCAACAATTCCGTTCATCCCGTTGTGTCCATCTGAATGACAAACGCTTGTTTTGATGCTGTGTTGACGGAAGGATTCAACGGCACTTAGATAAACCAGCTGATCCTTTAGGATCCCTCCAAATTCTACAATTCCATGCCAACCGGTTATTGCAATTTCACCCTCTGGTGTCATTAGAAACACTTCAGCAGATGTTCCTCACTAGCCAGCTTTGTGTATGTGTGTGTTTTTTTTAACTTAAGCATATGCTCTTCAAAAGCGTGCCCTCCTAATTTTATTTTTCGCAACAGAGACTTGCCAAGAAAGGTAGGGAAAAGGCAGAGTTCTGAACTATACATCTCTTTAAATTGTGGGATTTCAGTGAAAATGAGGCACTGAAATTTCTTTATGATCAGCTGGAACTCGGAGTTCCCAGTTAGAGCTGGTCCCTTAAATCAGAGGCCCCCAAATTTTTGGGCACCAGGCACCACCGGTTCCGTGGAGAGAGGTTTTTCCGCGGACTGGAGGGTGCGTGGTTTTGTGTGCTGCCTGCATCCCACGGATGGGGCTTTGCTTGTTTGTGTGGACCGGTTGCCGGCATGCCATGGCCCGGTCCTGGTCCACAGACCTGGGGTTGGGGACCCCTGCCTTAAATGGCTGCTGCTCTTCAGAATAACTACTAGTGGGTGTAGTTATGTTGATGCTGAGACTCTAGAAAGAGTGCAGAGAAGAGCAACAAAGATGATTAGGGGACTGGAGGCTAAAACATATAAGGAAAGGCTGCTGGAATTGGGGATGTCTAGTTTAACGAAGAGAAGGATAAGGGGGGACATGATAGCATCTTTCAGTATCTCAGGGGCTGCCATAAAGAAAAGGGTTCCCCCCATCACGTTTGCTGCTCCCAAAGGCTGTTCATATCACATGCTTAATCAAGCCAAGTAAAGCTTGGACCTGACTCTGGGTCCTCTGGCTAAACTGGGTTAGATTTGGGGATCAATGTTTGTGATGGTGTGCGTGGATTAGCACACAGTGCATCCCAACTGATTATGAGCTAATGAGTTAATTTGACAAGCAGATTAAGCTTAGCTGAGTGAATGTTAGCTTCACTTTTTTAATCACTTGGAATCTGTTGAATGGAGTGAGATGAATGAACAACAAACGAACGAACGAACGAACTAACTAACTTTCCCAGCCCTACTCCAGATACAGTTGTGTAGCTAGGTATTTTTAAACCAGGAATGGGCCACTTCAAGAGTCAAGGTGCACGTGACTTCTGAACCCCCATTTGGCTATCTACACAGCCCACCCTCTTTATGACTTGGAGGCACACTCAGTTCCCCATTATAATGAGGCAGGAAGCAGAGGAAAGCTGCAGGCTATGCCCTAAAACAGGGGTTCCCAACACCCCCAGTCCGTGGACCAGGACTGGGCTGCGGCATGCCAGCAACTGGTCTGCACAAACCGGATACAGGCAGTACACAAAACCACACAACCTCCGACCCGCGGAAAAACCTCTCTCCACGGAACCGGTCCCTAGTGCCCCAAAGGTTGGGAGTCTCAGCTCCCGATGACAACTGCTATCTTCCAGGATTCGAAGCGGCTAGCTCGAGGTGGCCAGCAGGGGGCAGACTTCTCACCACTGCCAACTGGATGGCCACTACTTCTTTGCAGGGCATCCCTTGAGCACTTTTGCACCCAAAGGTCTCAGCGCCAACAGGGCACCCAAGCTGTTGAGTGTTCACACCCTCTTCCTTTCCGTCAACCACTTATTACAGGCAATCCTTGATTTATGCCCACAATTGAGTCCAAATGGTCCTTGGCTAAGCAAGACCGTTGTTAAATGAGTTTTTGCCCCATTTTTGTGACTGTTCTTGCCATAGTTCTTAAGGGAACCACTGCAGTTGTGAAGTTAGTAACCCGGCGAAGTGACTTTGCTTGTCAGAAAGTCGCCAAAGGAGATCCCATGTATGCAACCGTCGTAAATACGAGCCGGTTGCCAAGCCTCTGAATTTTGATCACATGACCCCAGGGCTGCTCTCAGTCACGTGAAAAATGGTCCTAAGTCAGTGCCATTGTAACTCCCAACGGTCACTAAATGAATACAGATAGCTGTGGACGACCTGTATTCCTTCTTTTAAAAGATTTTTGTCTTCCAACCTTTTCCCACCTATGAATCATCTTTAATCTCCTTCCAAGCATTCCTTCCTTAATCTTTTATTTTTCTTTTCCATGTTGGTTCTTGTCTGTCAGATCTACTACAAATATTCACCAAAAACCCGTCTTACTTCCCATCCAGACCTTCTCGCCCTCCCTCGTTCCTTCAGCCATTTGCTCACTGTCTCACTGTCAGGGATTAAATCCATCATGCTTTATATTATATATTAGGGTTGATAAAAGTAAGAAGTTATTTTTATTTAATCGATATCGTAAGAATTGCATTAGTTTAAATGTGAGGCAGTAAATACTAAAGGGAAAAGAAAGGAAATGTTTAACGTAGCAGCTTGAGATTTGTGTTAAAGATGTTTGTATGTTATTGAATTGTCGATTAACTCAGCCACCACCTTGCTTTTTAAATATTTGAATGTCAAACTAGAAAATCAATAATTTTTTCAAAAAAAAGAGAGATTTATGTTATATATTAGAAGGATACATGCAAAATTCACTTTTCCTTAAGCTCTTGGTTGGAGAAGCATACGTGCCGTGGCCCTGGGGCTTTGGCCTTGCAGATCTCTCTGCCAACTCTCTTAAGGAGAGCGAATTCCTCTATTTTTACACAACGTTCATCTTGTGTGGTGTTTTCAATTAAACCGAGCGCCAGGAGGTGGAAGTTAAATCGGGATATAATTTAACATAACATCTGTTTCTCTCCGTTCTGAGAGCTTAAGAGAAAGTGGACTCTCTGTGCCATTTTCACATATTCTGTATACCCCCTTCCTGCAACCCCCGAGTTGAGCACTTCAATGGCTACTAAAAATAATCACCAGACACAATAACCCAAAGTGTAATGGTCTGTGAGTTCAATTTGTAGTAGAGTTTGAACGCCTTAGTAAAAGATCGGCCTATTTAAATTTGAGGCGTCCCAATATGGATGCAATTCCCCTCTGAACGGCGTCTGTGTTCAATATGCTATACATTTATTTTGTAATAAATAAAAAAGTGTGAATAGCATTAAGCCAGAGTCAGAATATTCAGGATTTTCTCTAAACCAGGGGTCTTCAAACTTGGCCCTTTGATGACTTGTGGACTTCAACTCCCAGAATTGCCTGGCTGAGGTATTCTGGGAGTTGAAGTCCACCAATCATCAAAGGGCCAAGTTGGAAGATCCCTGGTCTGGATCCAAGCCCGCAGTTTAATCAAAATGGCTGCCTGAGGCATTCTGGGAGTTGAAGTCCACAAGTCATCAAAGGGCCACATTTGAAGGCCCTCATCTGGATCCAAGCCCCAGTTTCATCAAAATGGCCGACTGAGGAATTCTGGGAGTTGAAGTCCACCAGTCATAAAAGGGCAGAGTTTGAAGACTCCTGGTCTGGATCCAAGCCCGCCATTTCATCAAAATAGCCGACTGAGGAATTCTGGGAGTTGAAGTCCACCAGTCATCAAAGGGCCAAGTTTGAAGACCCCTGCTCTAAACAGAGGTTCATTAATTTAGTCTTTATTTATTCTTGCATCTGTGTAAGACTCAGTATTCGAGTAGTCCTCAATTTATTTAGTGACCGTTCAAAGTTATGATGGCACTGAAAAAAAGACTTACGACCGTTTTTCATACTTACAACCGTTGCAGCGACGGTCACCTGATGAAAATTCAGACGCTTGGCAACTGACTCGTATTTATGACGGTCGCAGTCTCCCGGCGTCATGTGATCCTCTTTTGTGACCTTCTGACGAGCAAAGTCAATGGGGAATTCACTTAATGACGTCTGTTACGAACTTAAAAACTGCAGCGACTCACTTAACAACTGGGGCAAGGTTGTAAAATGGGGCAAAACTCACTTGACCAATGTCTCACTTACTAACAGAAATGTTCTGCTCAATTGTGGCCATAACTTGAGGACTCTCTGTATACATAGCCATCAATTTAGGTCACTTGAGTAACGTTTGACCTGTATTGAAATGATTCTCAGCCCATTGCACAATTCTGCCTGAAATTCATCTTTGCAGTCTTGGGAGTGTAACAACTATTGGCCATCTCTGGATTTCTACTTTCATAGATGCATCCAGCATCAGATGAGGCAATTCCTACTTTCTGATAGGAATTTTAGCCCTTTGTTTGTAATTAAAGGGGTCCCTTCCTTGTCTGGCATGCATTTATCAACTCTGCCAGGTCAGACTAACTTTCATTTTTATGGTTAAGAGAAAATAATTTACCATCCAGTAATAAATAATCACATCAATTATTATGGGTCTGTTTAAGGCATTTTAATTTTTTTTCTTATAAATTGTTGAGGGGGGCTCTGAGAATTAGAACGCATAAAAGTAAAATGCATTTAATGAACTGCACCCACCTCCTTCGAGGTGAAAGGAGTTTTAAAAAAAATTATAACGGAGAAGGGGACACTATTATGCAGCTAAGAGCCTCAGTCCTGGATAAGGCAGGCAAGAGGGCTTTGCAGCTGGCAGAGCACAAAGCCCAGAGCCGCTAAAAGTGCAACCCACATTTAGCCTGAAGTTTATTTATTTTATTATCTATTAGATACATAATAAAGAAATGCCCATTTAGCTTCAACAGTGCCTTACAAATGTTTAAAAGCCAATAAAACCACAAACAATAAATATTCCTGCAAATTTATTTATCAATAAATTTGGTCTTTCTAGAATAGAAGGATAGGATAGAATAGAATAGAATAGAATAGAAGAAAGAATAGAATAGAAAAGAATAAGAGGATAGAATAGAATAGAAAAGAAAAGAATAAGAGGATAGGATAGAAGAAAGAATAGAATAGAATAGAATAGAATAGGACAGGATAGGATAGAACAGAAGAAAGAACAGAATAGAATAGAATAAGAGAATAGAATAGAATAGAATAGAATAGAATAAGAGGATGGGATAGGATACAATAGAAGAAAGAATAAAATAAAAAAGAATAAGAGGATAGGATAGAATAGAAAAAATAATAGAAGAATAGAATAGAATAAGAGGATAGAATAGAACAGAATAGAATAGGAGCTGGGAGGGACCTTGGAGGTCTTCTAGTCCAGCCCCCTGCACGAGCAGGAGAACCTATAGTACCAGGGGTCCTCAACCTTGGCAACTTTAAGACTTGTGGCTTCCAACTCCAAAGCTGGCTAAGGAATCTAGGAGTTGAGGTCCAAACAAAGTTGCCAAGGTTGAGGACCCCTGACCTATACCTTCATTCATTCAGGGGCGACCGCCGAGAACGTCGCCTTCCCTCCTTTCCCGGTTCCGAGTTCCAATCCTGACTTTGCAAAGCGTCTCCTTGGCGTTGCTTCTAGCTATAGTTTTGGGTACGCAACACAGCTACCCCCCCCAGCCCCCGTCCCACCCGCCTGCACCCCGAGACTGTCCCGGATGGGGCGGGAAAGCCGCAATCCATCCCCCGGGTCGCAAAACGACCGCGAAGGGCAACGTGCGCATCCGCTCCCGGGCGATGCTCTGGCGCACGGCTCCAGGCGGACGTGGAAGCGCAGCCAAGCGAAGGCAGTTACGACCTTGGCCAGTTGCAAAAAAAAGGAAAAAAAAAAAAAAGGGTGGACTTCAACTCCCAGAATCCCCCACTCTGGGGGGGGGCTTGAAGCCCACCCCTCTTCAATTGGCCCCCAAATTGTCCAGGTGCAAACAAACCTACATAGATTTTGCGCGGCTACCCGGCGCACGTGCTTGTTTTGTTTTTTCTTTTGCAAACGCCGCGCCTGGATGAACGCAGTGAATCGACGGTTGGAGAGGGCGGGCGAGCCGAGGACGATGGGACTTGTAGGCCATCCTCTACGCGCCGGATCGTAGAGCCAGGCTTTCCCGGAGGGGTCCCCGGTTCGGCTGCACAGGGCCCCAAGGCAAGTGTCCCGTTGGAAACGGTTCGGGGCAGGAGTGAACGCGTGTCTTCTTGCCGGCTTTGCAAGCGGGCAGCTTGGCCCGCTTCCAAGAAGTTGGAAAATGCGTTGGGCTGGCGCATCGTGGTTAGGCAGGGCTTGTAGGGAACCGCGGTGCCCATCGACTGGGGTCGCCAAGCCAGGACTCTGCGTTCACATAACGTTCCCATCACCGTGTTTCCTAACCTTGGTCGCTGGAAGATGGGTGGACTTCAACTCCCATAATTCCCCAGCCAGCTTGGTCGCTGGAAGATGGGTGGACTTCAACTCCCATAATTCCCCAGCCAGCTTGGTCGCTGGGAGAAGGGTGGACTTCAACTCCCAGAATTCCCCAGCCAGCTTGGCCGCTGGGAGATGGGTGGACTTCAACTCCCAGAATTCCCCAGCCAGCTTGGTCGCTGGAAGATGGGTGGACTTCAACTCCCATAATTCCCCAGCCAACTTGGTCGCTGGGAGATGGGTGGACTTCAACTCCCAGAATTCCCCAGCCAGCTTGGCCGCTGGGAGATGGGTGGACTTCAACTCCCAGAATTCCCCAGCCAGGTTGGTCGCTGGAAGATGGGTGGACTTCAACTCCCAGAATTCCCCAGCCAGCTTGGTCGCTGGAAGATGGGTGGACTTCAACTCCCAGTATTCCCCAGCCAGCTTGGCCGCTGGGAGATGGGTGGACTTCAACTCCCAGAATTCCCCAGCCAGGTTGGTCGCTGGAAGATGGGTGGACTTCAACTCCCAGAATTCCCCAGCCAGCTTGGTCGCTGGAAGATGGGTGGACTTCAACTCCCAGAATTCCCCAGCCAGCTTTGCTGGCTGGGGAATTCTGGGAGTTGAAGTCCACCCATCTTCCAGTGACCAAGGTTGGGAAACGACATAACACAACCCAGGCTTAGCAGTATTGGCGCAAACCAGGTTTTGCGCGTCTTCCCCCCCCCCCCGCTTGTTTATGGGGATCTGGAATTGCACCTTTCTTTTGGCTCGTTTTTCCTCTCTTACCCTGGAAGCGAGCATTTTCCACGCGTGGGACAACGGGCAAGAGGTGTGTGTATGTGTGTGTGTGTTTTGCTTTGCGTTCACGTCCCCCTAAGGAAGATTTGCTCGCGCGCAAAAAGAAGCCGAAACGGGCGGCTGGGAAAAAAAAGCCGGCCGTTCCACCGGCTCCCTCGCAACTCAGCGCTCTGCAAACTGGCGCCGTCCCAGAAGCGTCGGCTTACCGTTGTCAGCAAGCGGCAAAGAGCCACGATGGGCCTTGTAGTCCAAGCCACATGGACATCCCTAGCAGGGGACCCCGACAGACGGCGCCTTCCCTTCCCCCGGCTCTGCTTTTAAAGGCGCCGCCAGAAATCCTACAGCGCGCTGCCTCTGACCATGGAGGCTCCATTTAGCTTCCTCCGGCTAGTAAAGCCCAAGAGAAAGACGAGGGGGGGGGACATGATAGCAGTCTTCCAATATCTCAGGGGCTGCCCCAAAGAGGGAGTCAAGCTGTTCCCCAAAGCCCCTGAAGGCAGGACAAGAACAGGTGGAAACTCATCAAGGAGAGAAGCAAACTAGAACGAAGGAGAAATTTCCTGATAATTAGAACAATTAACCAGTGGAACAACCTGCCACCAGAAGCGGTGAATGCTCCAACACTAGAAGTCTTTAAGAAGAGACCGGACAGCCATTTGTCCGAAATGGTATAGGGTTACCTGCCTGAGCAGGGGGTTGGACTAGATGACCTCCAAGTTCCCTTCCAACATTATTATGGATCATCGCACAGTCAGCCAGATGTTCAGACTGGATTTGACATTTTGTCTACCTATCGAGTCCTTACCCAGGACCTGGGATAGGCAGATGTGGATGTTTGATGGTATTACAGATCTCGTCACAGGATGGAAGCAGTTCCTAGTAAGGCCGCCTTTTGCAATTGACTAATAGCGAATTTGTCAATGCCGATGATGGTGTTCAAGTGGTTGTTGTTGTTATTATTTTTATTAACGTCGCCCCTTCAAACTTTGCAACGAAGCCGATGCCATGAGTAACACCACGCGGTAGTAAGACTTAGCTACGACCGATGCAACCAATTGCGCGGGATCCCGCAAAGGTGTCGAGCCACCCGAGGATCCCACCTTGCCACCCAACCCCCGTCGAACACGCCAAAGTCAAAACGCGGGAAGCAGCGAGTCCGTGGCCAAAACGCGCAACCCGGCAGCCGAGCAAACGGGGGCGCGGAGGAAGGGGGGCGCCCTGCAAAGGGTGGGGAGGGGGGTGGAGGAGAGGACAATGCCTTGCAAAGGAGCGCCCGAAAGAGGCGGGGGGGGGAGAAACTCAGCCGACCGTTACACTCACTCTACTCCCCCTCTCCGTCTCCTCCTCCGGAGCAGCGCCGGCTCTTCGCCTCTCCAAGGCGCGCGCGGAGCTCTCCAGCCCCCGCGAGTGGCCGCGGCGCGTCGAGGGGGCGGCGGGAGAGGGAGGGAGCGGACTGGAGACATCCGGGCCCTTTGCACATGCCTGGCCCTCCCCTCGCCCTCCCCTCCCCGCCGGTTCCTAGCCCCTCGGCGGTAGGAGCAGCCACCGCCGCCGCCAGAGCCGGCTGGGAAGGAGAGGCGCGCGCGCGCTCCAGCCCGGCTGCCGCTCAACTTCCGCGCCGGCAGGTGCCGTTCCCGCGCCGGCCAAGCGCTCTCCTCGGCTCCCGGGCAGCTGCGGTCACCGCTCCGGGAAGGCAGCCCGCCGGCCGGCCGCTTTGTCCCCGGGAGCCGCCGGTTTGCAAGGAAGGAAGGAAGGAAGGAAAGGACGCGCGGCTTGGAGACGCGGCGCCCGCCCAGGCTGGCCAGGAGAGGAGAGGCGAGGAGAAGAGGCGAGGCGGAAGGCGCCCCCCCAGCCTCGGAGCCAGCTCGCCCGCCAGGTGGGTGCCCGGGCCTCTCCCGCCGCCGCCGCCTCCCCGGGTCTCCCCTCGCCTGTACCCCACAGGTGCCCAGGGACGCCGCCGTTCCGCGCTTCTGGCCCCCAGCGCGGCCGGTGGGGCGACCCTTTCCGGGCAGGGCTTGCAGTCCGGGAGGGAAGGGCCTCCCCGCCGCCTGGGAAGCTCCTGGCGCGAGACTTTCCGCGGGGAATCCGGAGCGCGCCGCCGGCTGGCCGAGCGCTTGGGTAAGACGAGCTGGAAGGGACCTCGGAGGTCTTCTAGTCCAGCCCCCCGCTCGAGCAGGCGTGCTAGACCATCTCAAGACCAGGGACTATCCAGCCTCTTCTTAAAAACTTCCAGCGATGGAGCGCTCACGATTTCTGGTGGCAAGGAGTTCCGCCGGTTGAGTGTCCTCCCTCTTAGGGAGTTTCTCCCGAATTCCAGGTTGCTTCTCTCCTGGATGAGTTTCCAACCGTTGTTGCTCGCCCGGCCCTCTGGGGCTTTGCAGAACAGCTTGGCCCCCCCTCCGGTTCTTGGCGGCAGCTCCTCGGATACTCGCCTGCCTTCGGGCTTCGTTTGCCGGCACGTGGCCGACTGGCGGAGGGCGCCGGCCGAGGGGAGAATAGTCGCTACTTTAGCAGCTGTTTCGGCGGCGTTTTCACTTTTTTCTCTCCCCCCCTTCCCCTCCCCCCCCGGCTTCTTAACGGATTAGCGGCATTCCCAGGGTCTCTCGTGACGCCCGACAGCCCTGCGAGGTAGGCTGGGGATGAAGGAGCCGGCCGGGGATTTGAACCCCGCACTTCCCTCCTCTCCCGGGATTGCGTCCTTGAGCGTTGTCCACTTCGCCAAGCACAATTGGGCATCTCGGCTCATTGGATGCATTTGGCAAAACCATGCCCTGGGGGGGGGGGTTAACCTTGGCTTGGTTGATTGCTTCTTGATTAAATGCACGTGCCGCCTGCCGGGGTTTAGCGCGTCGTGCGAACACAACCCGCGTGCGATAGAGCGTGCGCTGGATTTAGCTTGCAGCCAAGCGGAACAGTTCCCATCTTGGGCTCGTCTTGAAGTCCCAAGAAAATCCAGCCTTCCCCCCCCCTCCACCTTGCAGGTTGCACCGACTACAAAACCCCTACTCCCCAATGGGATGGGCGTCTGGCATCCTTTAACCGCGGGGACAGAATTGCAATAGTTAAAAGCTCTCCTCTCCCAGGAGATCTTAAAAGAAAAAAAACCCTAACAAACCGCGATGAAAATTTCATGAGGGACTATTGGGTAAAAAAAATAAAAAAATCCTGATGGTGGTTAAAGGATAGTCAAGCGGTTCTTCAAACGTGGCCCTTTGCTGCCCCCTGGTGGCTCTCTGGATTGTTACAGCCTGGATCTGGCTGCCCTAATTCTGCTTTGGTGAAATGAACAGCGAGCTAAACATCGAATTTGCCTGCGTTGGATGTCTTTTAATCCTTAATAATGCAAGGCTATAAACAGGTCCACAGCAGTAAATTCAGTCTGAAGGTGGGTTTGTACACTACTCTTTGCACAACACACCAAGACAAAAAAGGGTTGTGTTTATGGCTTAACGTGTTGCAGGAACCCAGCAAAGCATGGTTTATTGAATACACTTTTGGTTGGGTAAACCATTATTTAGTGCAGGGTTCTTCCAACTTGGCCCTTTGATGACTGGTGGACTTCAACTCCCAGAATTCCTCAGTCGGCCTGGCTGAGGAATTCTGGGAATTGAAGTCCATTAGTCATTAAAGGGCCAAGTTGGAAGACCCCTGATTTAGTGGTTAATAGGAACGTGGTCTGTGATTTTTAAGAAGACATTGGTCAACCATTTGTCTGAAATGGTAGGGGGTTTCCTGCCAGATCGGGGGGTTGGACTAGATGACCTCCAAGGTCCCTTCCAGCTCTATTCTGATTCTGGAACTTTGGAAAGATAAAGCAGCTCTGTTTTGAGCTTAAAATGGGATCCTCCAAATAGGTCCTTTCCAAGCTGAAAATGGATGGAAACTCATCAAGGAGAGAAGCAACCTAGAACTAAGGAGAAATTTCCTGATCATGTGAACAATCAACCAGTGGAACAACCTGCCTCCAGAATTGCTCCATCACTGGAAGTTTTTAAGAAGAGACTGGACAAACATTTGTCTGGAATGGGAAACGGCTTCCTGCCTGAGCAGGGGGTTGGAATAGATGACCTCCAAGGTCCCTTCTGAGTCTCTTATTCTGTATTCTGAATAGTTATTTTTCAGTTTGTCTCTCTTGGGAAAGCAATGTTGTTCTTTGAACACAGTCCTGATCTGAAACAAGCTTGAGAATGACAAGCATTCTTAGTTTTTTTGATGGCGTATTGGCTGTCATAGTTTACAACCTAGCTTTGGGCCATATGTTCTTTCCATTGCTTTGCTTAAAAAAACCTAACCCATCTGTGTTTATGTGGAGTTTAAGCCGTCCTTGGTGCTCTCTTAGCTTGGTTTTTTTTTTCTTGCAGATGTTTTATTACCAAGCTAGGTAACGTCATCAGTGCTAATAGGAAATGGGGCTGCTCTCAGTTTATATTGTTGTGGCTTGCCCTGTCAGTGTTAGTGAGAGCATTCTAGAAGATCGTTTGGTTGGGGCAGGGGTAGGCCACCTTGGCCCTTTTATGACTGGTGGACTTCAACTCCCAGAATTCCTGGGCCAGCCATGCTGAGGGGAAAGGGAGAGGTTTCCAAGCTGAGCCAGGCTGGCTCAGGAATTCTGGGAGTTGAAGTCCACCAGTCATGAGGGGCCCATAATTCCCCCATGCTGGCTCAGGAATTCTGGAAGTTGAAGTCCATGAATCATAAAAGAGCCATGATTCCCCATCCCTGCCCTATATCAGGGATCCTCAACATTGGCAACTTTAAGACTCGTGGATTTCAACTCCCAGAATTCCTGACCCAGCGTGGCTCGGCTTGGAAACCTCTCCCTTTCCCCTCCGCATGGCTGGCTCAGGAATTCTGGGAGTTGAAGTCCACGAGTCATAAAAGAGCCAAGGTTGCCTATCCCTGGCGTTGGGGTGTTTACTGGTAGCCTGTTTAGCAGTTGCTTGATTGGGATATTGTTTATTTCTTGATTGCTGATCTGAGGTTAACCTTGGTGTAAATAATACTTTACTCGCCAACTCCCACATGCCGTATATTAAGAGTTGTATTCTTTCCTCGGGGTTTTCTAAATACCCCATTCCCTTATGGTATATCCTGTATGTTTAGAAGAACTGGTTTTAGACTTCTTCAGTAAACATATTTATGGGGCGGGGGTGCCTTTAAGTCAGGGGTCTTCCAACTTGGCCCTTTGATGACTTGTGGACTTCAACTCCCAGAATTCCGCGTGCCTGGCTGAGGAATTCTGGGAGTTGAAGTTCACAAGTCATTTAAAGGGCCAAGTTGGAAGATCCCTGGTTTGGATACAAGCCTGCAGGTTCATCAAAATGGCCGACTGAGGAATTCTGGGAGTTGAAGTCCACCAGTCATCAAAGGGCCAAGTTGGAAGACCCTTGCTTTAAGTCATTCTTAAATTCTGATGACTTCAAGCACAAATCCATGCTGCCTTCCAGACATTTCTTTTTTTGGTCATTACCTTTTTTTTAGGGCCCAGAGAAGTGACTGGCTCAGGGTCACAGAACTCCAGTCTTCTGTTGCTGGTCCATCAGCTTAACCACTAGACCAAATTGCCTCTCAGCTAACATGCCAGGAGAAAGATTCTTGATTTTGCTTTTCTCCACCAGCCTTTTTTTCTATGTGAAGAAATGTTGACCCTTGAAAAATCAATTGGTAATCCACAATTGCAATTTGATATTATATTGATTGAAGGGAGTTTTTATGCTATTTTGGTTTTGAACACAAAGGCAGATATGAAGAGTGTGGCGTCCTTGGTGCTTCCTGAGTTTGAATGCTTGCTTGCAGGTGTTTTGTTACCCAACTGGGTAGCATCATCAGGGCCACATGGCTAGCACTGGCAATGTTGCCTAATCATATAGTGAAAGAGATTGGACAGCCATTTGTCCGAAATGGTTTAGGGTTTCCTGCCCGAGCAGGGAGCTGGACTAGATGACCTCCAAGGTCCCTTCCAACATTATTATTATTATTATTATTATTATTATTATTATTATTATTATTATTATTATTTTATTATTATTATTAAATGTGTGCAAGCAAACCAGCATGCTTAGAGGGCACCAGGGGCTCCTGGACCTCAGGAATTCTGGGAGTTGTAACCCTGAGGATGGGCTCCAGGACAAATCCAAAACCTTGGCAGACAAAACCCCGGTGAGCCGACCCAGATTGGATCCTGCAACATTATCCTGGGATTCTTACATTTCCCTTCATTCAGAAAATGATCATAAGCTACTTAATAAATAATAATAATAACAACAACGACAACAACAACAATAATAAAGTTGGAAGGGACCTTGGAGATCATCTAGTCCAACCCTCCGCTCAGGCAGGAAACCCTAGACCATTTCGGACAAAGGGCTGTCCAGTCTCTCCTTAGAAACTTCTTAAAAACTTTTTTTTCAGTGCCGTTGTAATTCTGAACGGTCCCTAAAGGCAGGGTAGTAAGTTGAGGACTGCCTATACTCGTTCTAGCACGTGTTTCCACTGACACCAGGGCAGAGCGCCGCTGTGGAATTAGGAGGGCCCTCCCTCCCTTCGCTTGCCTGTGGATGCTTATAAGGATACGGGATGTAATATTTCCCTTCGCCCGGAGCGATGCGCCTGCTTTTCTTGGCTCCACCGGTGCTTTCCAGCATCGAGATGCCTTTTTAAAAGCAGTGTGTGAAATTGTCCTAACGCTCCTGGGACAGTTATTTTGGGCAAGATGTCTAGAGGGTTAGATTTAGTGAAGGGTACCTAAATCCCACTTCTGTAATGTGTGTGTCTGTGTGTTTGTGTATGTAATATTTATGTAGTGTACATCGGAGGTGGTGACTCCTTGAGAGCTGAATGCAATGAAATTTCATTTTAATGTATGCCGATTAGTGTACGTTCATTCAAAGTGACTAAAAGTTTATCCTATCCCAGTGATGGCGAACCTTTTAGAGACGGAGTGCCCAAACTGCAACCCAAAACCCACTTGTTTATCGCCGGGTGGGTGTGGCCCACTGGGGGGCGTGGCTGCGGTGGTCCTGGCAGAATGGGTGGGTGTGGCCAAGGTGGGCGTGGTGCTCGATGTTGCTCGTGGGCAGAGGCTCCTGTGGGGGCCGGACAGGGTTGGGGGAGATCCAGGGGGTCTCTAGTGGCTGGGGCAGTGGGCAGGAGGCTCATCCTACGGGGTGAGGGGAAGCGAGGCAGGGCGGGGGTGCCCTTGTCGCAGGGCAAGGCGGGGCGAGGGCCGGGGCGGCTGCTGCCTGACCCCATTGGCCCCCGCACACAGAGGCCAGCGAGTGCATGGGGGCCGACAGTGTCCGTCAGCAGCCACAGCCTGCTGGCCCCTCGACGGGTGCACTCTGGGGCTACGCACCCCACCGCCAGCAGTTCAGAGGAGCCGCTCTGAGCTGGACAGATAGCCGACAGCTGAGGAGGTGATGTGGTGGGTCCCGCCTGGGAAAAGGAGAGCATGCGAGATTGGGAGGGATGGGGGGGAGGGAAACCAGCCATGCTGGGATGCATCCGGCCACGTGGGACCTCGGTGAGTTAGTGGGCAGCTGGTTGAAGAGGGACAGTTGCTATCTCCGGGGCATGGCGCGCGTGCCCACAGAGAGGGCTCTGAGTGCCGCCTCTGGCACATGTGCCGTAGGTTCTCCACCACTGTCCTATCCTATGCTATGCTATCCTATCCTATCCCAGTGGTTCTCAACCTTTTTAATGCTGCGACCCCCAACCGGTCGTAAGTCGAGGACTACTCAACCGGACGTAAGTTGAGGACTACTCAACTGGTACAGCACCGTTGGCAGACTGGGACTTTTGGTGGGCTCAGCAGGGCAGAGACAGCCTGGACAATTCCTATTGGCTTTTGAAAGCCAATAGAATTAGACTCTATTCAAGAAAGTCTATTCTATTGGCTTTCAAAAGCCAGTAGAATAAAAGGGAGTAGCACAGCTAAGGAAAAGGGGGGGGGAAATGGCGGACTGCGTTGTTTGGCGACCCCCGTGAAATGGTCGTTCGACCCCAAATGGGGTCCCAACCCACAGGTGGAGAACCGCTGTCCTATCCTATCCTTTCTCTGTTCTGTTCTGTTCTGTTCTATTCTTTCTTTATTCTATTCTATTCTATTCTATTCTATTCTATATTCTATTCTATTCTATTCTATTCTATTCATATTTTCTATTCTATTCCATTTCATTCCATTCCATATTTTCTATTCTATTCTATTCTATTCTATTCTATTCTATTCTATTCTATTCTATTCTATTCATATTTTCTATTCTATTCTATTTTATTCTATTCATATTTTCTATTCTATTCCATTCCATTCCATTCTTTCTTATTCTATTCTATTCCATTCCATTCTATTCTTTCTCTATTCCATTCCACTCCAAACGGTCTGGGAACTTTGAAAAAACGGTCATCCAGACCATTGATTTTATCTTTTTCAGCAATCAGCAAAGGTGACCTGGCCTTACCTGAAGGCATCTTTCTAAATCACATTTATAGCTTTCTCTTTCCTGAATGTCTGTGAGCCCTCATTACAGAAACCGAGGAAAGGCAGCACAGGGTCAGATCCGTCCGCTCATCCCTCCTGTAGCCTTTGTCTCCCCCGGCTCAGAGCCAGCAGGTCTGGAGTCAGGGATCCCAGAGTCCCAATTTCCTACCCCTCCCGGCTCGCTGTTCTTCTGCGAATGAAGGGAGCCTTTACTGCTCAATAGCTTTGCACGAAGAGAAGAAAGGAGAGGAAAAAAAAAGCTTCAGTGAGAATCTTGATCTTTGTAAGGATAAAGTCTTGCTGCCCCTTGTAGAAATTGCAAGCTGATTTTGATTAAACGTTTGACCAATATGGTAGCTTGACTTTACTGTCGTTCGTTTAACGAGCATCAAAGTTGCAACGGCACTGACCAAAGTGACTTACAGCTGGCCTTCTCTAAAACAGTGTTTCCCAAACTTGACAATTTTAAGGCATGAGGACTTCAACTCCCAGAATTCCACAGCCAGCGTTGCTGGCTGTGGAATTCTGGGAGTTGAAGTCCTCATGCCTTAAAATTGTCAAGTTTGGGAAACACTGCTCTAAAAGAAGGCAGATGACCAGCTATTCAGTATACTTTAGAACAGCGATGGCGAACCTTTTAGAGACCGAGTGCCCGAACTGCAATCCAAAACCCACTTATGCATCATCGGGTGCCGGGTGGGCGTGGCCCATTGGCTGGGCGTGGCCCATTGGGTGGGCGTGGCTGCGGCGGTAACGGCAGACTGGGTGGGACTAAAAAGTTCAATCAATCAATTCCAACTTTGCAAGATCTTTTTATTTTCCCGCGAGAAGTTGAAATTGATTGAATCTTTTTTTTTTCCTTGCACACGGCGGCGGAGGCCTAAAGCGAAAAAGTTTTATAAAACCCAGCTGAAGGCCTAGGACTGGGGAGATGGCGCACGTGCCCACAGAGAGGGCTCTGAGTGCCGCCTCTGGCACCCGTGCCATGGGTTCGCCACCACTGCTTTAGAACATGGGATATATTTTATCAATGGTTAGAAAAACTGAGGTAGAGAGAAAGGAATTTAACATGTATTAGTAAGTTAAATGTCAGAACTCAGATAATATGTTGCTGATAAAATATTAAGCATTTGTGATTATAAAACATTAATATATATTTATATTTGTATCTAGATATCTATATCTATCTATCTATCTATCTATCTATCATATGACAGACATTGATATCTGAAAATAGATTAGAGTATGGATACTCAAGGATAAAGCTTAATTCCTTGCCACAGTGCAAATTTTAATCTATCTATCTATCTATCTATCTATCTATCTATCTATCTATCTATCTATCTATCTATCTATCTATCTATCAAATGACAGACATTGATATCTGAAAATAGAATTCCTGGCTCAGGATTTCTGGGAGTTGAAATCCACAAGTCATAAAAGAGCCAAGGTTCCCCACCCCTGGTCTAGGCCATCTAACCATTGAAGCATAGCATTGTTTATCTGGGGAAAAAAATCAACTACTGGACTGCTGCGTGGTTTGAATGAATAATCATGAATGAAGTCCATTGATATTGATTAGTCATATAGAAAGAATGAATGAAACTCAAATGACAAAGGGAATAACGGGAAGGGAGATTGAATGGGTCAAGAGGAAGTCAAGAACTGAGAAAGTATTGGTTGGATGGAACTGATGGACTTTGGACAAAGATGGCCATGCCAGTTTATCTACCCAAGGTGTTGGCCTCTGTAGTATGGGCAAGGGGCATGTCACCACGTTCACTGCAAATGATGACCTCCTGATGGTTGTGGGAGTGTTATTGTGGTTTATTTATTTATTTATGAGACTTATATACCACTTTAAGTGCAAGCACTCTCTAAGCGGTGTACACCAGTAAGCAATGTATATATATATTTACATTGCCCCCAACAATCTGGGTCCTCATTTTACCTACCTCAGAAGGATGGAAGGCTGAGTCAACCTTGAGCCGGTGAGATTTGAACCGCTGACCTGCTGAACACAGTCAGCTAAAGTGGCCTGCAGTATTTTAGAGACCTACGAAAATTGGGACACCTAGTAAAAATCTGAGGTTGTTCAAGAGAGTTCTTTCGATGTCTGATAAATGTCCAATTTATTTAGGGGCAAACGTTAGCAGGGCCAGGAAATATTAAAAAAACATCTGGCAGAGACTTTCCATGAAATTCACAGTGCAATTACAGATTTATAGAGTACAAACAGAGGATTAAAAAATGGATTTTAAGATGGAAAACGCTGCCTTTGAAGACACAGTCTTTTTCTGCCCTGAGTATATTTGCAATATGAGTGGATTACCTTTCTCTCTCTCTCTTTTTTAAAAAAATGTTTCTAGATGAATAGATTTGAAGTATGAAGGTTTGAACTTGGGAAAAAAAATTACCTTAAATTGCTTTCCTCAAATGTTCCTCTGGCCCAGAAAAAGGATTTAGCCATGGTTTAGTCAATTAACCACAGTTTCTGGGTTTGTCTTGCACGCTTGAACTGTAGAATATGACTGAAAGCTGATACTTCAGTATGTTACCTGGTTGGGTAATGAAACATCTGGAAGAAAACAACCAAACACAGAACACCAAGGACCCCACAGTCGTCCTCCTCCTCCTCTTTATAAACCCCACTCCCTTCTAGCAATGATGATGTTACTTAGTTGGGTGATGAAACGTCTGCAAGGAAGCCGCCAAGCTCAGAGAGCACCAAGGACTCCACAGTTGAACCCTGAGCTATAAATATTCTCTTCTTCTGAGCCGATCCTTCATTATGTCCTGTAATGAAATCCATAACAGTGTTACAATAGTCAAGGGGCTGCCCCAAAGAAGAGGGAGTCAAGCTATTTTCCAAAGCACTTGAAGGCAGGACAAGAAGAAACGGAGGGAAACCAATCAAGGCGAGAAGCAACCTGGAACTAAGGAGAAACTTCCTGACAGTGAGAACAATTAACCAGTGGAACAACCTGCCTCCAGAAGCAGTAAATGCTCCAACACTGGAAGTTTTTAAGAAGAGACTGGGCAGCCATTTGTCTGAAATGGTATAGGCCAGGGGTAGGCAACCTTGGCTCTTTTATGACTCGTGGACTTCAACTCCCAGAATTCCTCAGCCAGCCTGGCTCAGCTTGGAAACCTCTGCCTTTCCCCTCAGCATGGCTGGCTCAGGAATTCTGGGAGTTGAAGTCCACGAGTCATAAAAGAGCCAAGGTGGCCTACCCCTGGTCTAGGGTTTCCTGCCTAAGCAGGGGGTTGGACTAGATTGTCGGTTCTCAACCTGTGGGTCGGGACCCCATTTGGGGTCGAACGACCATTTCACGGGGGTCGCCAAACAACGCAGTCCGCCATTTTGTTCCCTTTTTCCTTAGCTGTGGTACTCCCTTTTATTCCATTGGCTTTTGAAAGCCAATAGAAGAGACTCTCTTGAATAGAGGCTAATTCTATTGGCTTTCAAAAGCCAATAGGAATTGTCCAGGCTGTCTCTGCCCTGCTGAGCCCGCCAAAAGTCCCATTCTGCAAACGGGGCTGCAAGTTGTCTGCAGCGAAGGCGAGCTGTCTGGAAGCTTCCACCCCTCCCTGCTGAGCAACTACTCAAAATGTAAGGAAAAGAGGGCGGGGGGGGAGGGGGGAGGCCGGCGGGCGCGTGGGGCCTGGCGGGGGCCTTACCTTTCTTGGGCTGGGCCAGCTGGTGGTCGCCCTGCGCCGTCTCTGCCGCTTGCCAGCTACACCTCGGCCAGCGCAGGAGGCGGCACCACGCATGCGCGGCATTCCCGGGCAGGGAAAGTCCTTGACTTACGACTGGTTGGGTAGTCCTCGACTTACAACCAGTTTAGTCCTCGACTTAATGACCAGTTGAGTAGTCCTTGACTTACGACCGGTGGGGGGGTCGCGGCATTAAAAAGGTTGAGAACCACTGGACTAGATGACCTCCAAGGTCCCTTCCAACTACTACTACTACTACTACTACTACTACTATTACTACTACTACTTCTTCTTCTTCTTCTTCTTCTTCTTCTTCTTATTATTATTATTATTATTATTATTATTATTATTATTGCCGCCATGCTTTTTATTTGCTTCCTCTTCAAAATGACGATGACGTTTATCAAATATGGATGTAGAAAGTTTGGCAAAGGTTGGGGATCGGCCTGCCCTGTCCTGACAAAATACAGTTGATGAATAAAGTAGAGCACCTGAAGCCAGATCTATGTCTGAAGTGATGCAGAAACAATCCCAAGAATGAGACACTGGCTTCCATCTTGACTCAGTTGCTGATCTTCATCTGTGTTCCTATAATACCCTGAATAACAAACTAGCAACTAATGAGTTAGCTTTGCTTGTTAGGCTGTCTTAGCCTGTTTAATTAGCTTATTAGTTACTCGTATTTTGCTACAGGGAAGTTGGTCTAATTGAATAAATGCTGGTTAACCCTAGTGTGTTATATGAACACAGCTCTTAGCAATATGTCGATTGAAAGGACCCTGCCGAGCAAACCCCATTCATATGATCTTCCCTGCAGGCTAGTAGCTTTTCCCAGGCCAAAGTTGGCTTTCTTTGCACTTTGGTGAGTCCCTGCCTTCCTTATTGAATTTATTCGCTCCTTTCTCAGACTGTTGCTATGTGACTCTAGCAGCCCCTGTATCACATCTGTTATATGGAATGGAATGGAAGGGAAGGGAAGGGAATAGAATAATCAATAAAATAGGATACACTAGAATAGGATAGGATAGGATAGGATAGAACAGAAATTATGGATAAGAATAGAATAGAATAGAATAGAATATAGAATAGAATAGAAAATATGGAATGGAATAGAATAGAATAGAATAGAAAATATGGAATAGAATAGAATAGAAAAGAAAATATGGAATAGAATAGAATATAGAATAGAATAAAAAAGAAAATATAGAATAGAAAAGAAAATATGGAATAGAATAGAATATAGAATAGAAAAGAAAAGAAAATATGGAATATAATAGAATGTAGAATAGAATAGAAAAGAAAATATGGAATAGAATAGAATAGAAAATATAGAATAGAATAGAAAAGAAAATATGGAATAGAATAGAATAGAAAAGAAAATATGGAATAGAATAGAATAGAATAGAAAAGAAAATATGGAATGGAATGGAATAGAAAATAGAATAGAAATAGAAAAGAAAATATGGAATAGAATAGAATAGGATAGAATAGAATAGAATAGAATAGAATAGAGCAGGATGGGACCTTGGAGGTCTTCTAGTCCAGCCCCCTGGGAGAAGATGCCTAACAGGAGATTCATGGGAATGACACAGGCAGGGTTCACACTTGACAGGAAACTGCGCTGCCGTTTGGGTGTGGACTTTTCCTGTGTGAACCCAACCATCACCTTGCAAATTTTGGTTTATGGCTTAGGAGTGTTGTGAAGTGCACAAGCCACGTAAATCATGCACCCAGCTACTACTCTCCTACTGCAGGTAGTATCTTCCTACTTTTTATCAAAACGTTGCACAGAAAACCTGAGCATGGGAGAAGGCAAACAAACAAACAGGCTGCTTTGTTTCCTTCTCGACTGGCAGCAGGCAGCGCTGAAAGCAGAAGCTTGCCAGGTCAGGTGTTAAGGTGCCAGGTGTTTTTCCATATGCCTCCCATGCAGGGTTTCTCCCTCTTCCAAGCCCCCACCCCACCCACCCTGAGGCAGAAGAGGATCTAATATGCTTCTACGTGCACAGCACACCCAGGAAGGGAATGCAACTAACCCTCCCCTGCATACTTTTGCAGTCTTTTCAGTCATCCTTTATTTTCCTGCCCCTTAAGAATGGGCACAACAGCAATCGGGAACTGGCTATGGCGTTCCAGGTTGGCTGCCTGCTCCCCAGCAATGGGGCTTTAGAAAAAGCGTGCCAAAAACAGGGCGAGGGGATTTTTGTATGAAAGCAAGTGGAAGCAGGAAAAAAAAAAAAACACTGGTAAAAAAAGGAAAAAAAATGGACCCAGGAAATTACAGACCTATCAGCCTGACCTCAATACCTGGGAAGATTCTGGAAAAGATAATCAAACAACGAATCAGCGAACACCTAGAGGCAAACAAAGTCACTACTAAAAGCCAACATGGGTTGGTCAAAAGCAGATCATGCCAGACAAACTGACCAAGTCACAAAATTAGTGGATCAGAGGAATGCTGTGAATATAACTTACTTGGACTTCAGTAAGGCATTTGATAAAGTAGCTCACAACCTACTACTTGACAAGATAGAAAAATGTGGGGTAGAAAGCACCACCACCAGATGGATCCATAGCTGGCTGACCGGCCGTACTCAATGAGTGGTCCTCAATGGAACTGCATCTATATGGAGGGAAGTGTATATTGGGGTGCCCCAGGGCTCTGTTCTGGGCCCAGTGCTCTTCAACATCTTTATCAACGATTTGGACGAGGGGATAGATGGGGAACTCATCAAATTTGCCGATGACACCAAGCTGGCAGAAATAGCCAACACTCCGGAAGACAGGCTTAGGATGCAGGAGGATCTGGACAGACTGGAACACTGGGCGCTATCTAACAAAATGAAATTCAATGGTCAAAAAAGCAAGGTTCTACTTTTAGGCAAGCAAAACCAAATGCACAGGTTAGTATAGGGGGTACCTTGCTCAATAGTAGCAACTGTGAGAGGGACCTCGGAGTCCTAGTGGACAATCATTTAAATAGGAGCCAGCCGTGTGCTGCAGCTGCCAAAAAAGCCAACCAAGTGCTAGGCTGCATTAACAAAGGAATAGAATCAAGATCACGCAAAGTATTAATATCACTTTACAAGGCCTTGGTAAGGCCACACTTGGAATACTGCATCCAGTTTTGGTCATCACGATGTAAAAAAGATGTTGAGACTCCAGAAAGAGTGCAGAGAAGAGCAACAAAGATGATCAGGGGACTGGAGGCTAAAACATACAAGGAACGGTTGCTGGAATTGGGTATGTCTAGTTTAATGAAGAGAAGGACAAGGGGGGACATGATAGCAGCCTTCCAGTATCTCAGGAGCTGCCCCAAAGAAGAGGGAGTCAAGCTATTCTCCAAAGCGCCTGGAGGCAGGACAAGAAGCAACAGACAGAAACTAATCAAGGAGAGAAGCAACCTAGAACTAAGGAGAAACTTCCTGACAGTGAGAACAATTAACCAGTGGAACAACCTGCCTCCAGAAGTGGTGAATGCTCCAACACTGGAAGTTTTAAAGAAGAGACTGGACAGCCGTTTGTCCGAAATGGTGTAGAGTTTCCTGCTTGAGCAGGGGATTGGACTAGAAGACCTCCAAGGTCCCTTACAACTTTATTATTCTTGTTGTTGTTGTTGTTATTATTATTATTTATAGAGTTTCCTGCCTGAGCAGATTGAACTAGATGATCTCCAAGGTTTCTTCCAATGCTATCATCACCATCACCATTATTATTATTATTATTATTATCATTCATCGCACAGTCAGCCAGATGTTCAGCCTGGATTTGGCATTTTGTCTACCTATCGAGTCCTTACCCAGGACCTGGGATAGGCAAATGTGGATGTTTGATGGTATTACAGGTATCGTCGCAGGATGGAAGCAGTTCCTAATAAGGCCGCCTTTTGCAATTGACTAATAGCAAATTTGTCAATGCCAATGGTGTTCACGTGGTGCTCCAGTTGTTTTGGGATTGCACCCAAGGAGCCTATCACTATTGGTACTACCCTTGCTTGCTTTTGCCACAGTCTTTCTATTTCTATTTGTAGTCTTTGTATTTTGTTATCTTCTCCAGTTCTTTCTCGTCTATTCTGCTGTCTCCAGGCACTGCCACATCCACTATCCAGACTTTTTTGTCTTTCTTATCGACAATTGTTAAGTCTGGGGTGTTATGTTGCAGGTGCTTGTCTGTTTGAATTCTGAAGTCCCAGAGCAGTTTCATTTTATCATTTTCTATGACTTTCTCTATTTTATGATCCCACCAGTTTTTGCTTACAGGCAAATGATATTTTTTGCAGATCTTCCAATTCACCATTGTTGCTACTTTGTCATGCCGCTGCTTGTAGTCAGTCTGTGCAATCTTCTTGCAACAGCTTACCAGGTGGTCCACTGTTTTTTCAGCTTCTTTGCATAGGCGGCACTTACTGTCTGTTGCTGTCTTCTCAATTTTGACTTTGTATGCATTTGTCCTTAAGGCTTGGTCTTGTGCAGCCAGAATTAGTCCCTCGGTCTCTTTCTTCAATTTTCCTGCTCTTAGCCATTGCCAGGTTTTATTATTATCTGCTTTCCCAGCTATTTTTTTCATGTATTGGCCATGTAGTGCTTTGTCTTCCCATGCCTCTATTCTGTTCTTCATTTGGTCTTTCTTGTAGGCCAGTTTGGTCTCTCCAGTAGTTAGTAAGCCTTCCTGATATACTAATTTCAGTGCATCTTCATCATTGTTCTTCAGATATTCTTCCAAAGCCATTTTTTCTTCTTCAACCATCTGATGTACTTGTAGCATTCCACGCCCACCTATTTGCCTTGGTAGATAAAGTCTATCAATGTCACTGCGTGGATGAAGGGCGTGATTCATTGTCATTATTTTTCTGGTCTGCCTATCCATTGCTTTTAGTTCTGCTTGAGTCCAGTCCACTATTCCAGCTGTGTACCTAATGACTGGGATTGCCCAAGTGTTGATTGCCTTTATGGTATTTCCTCCATTGAGTTTGGATTTTAAGATCTTCTTCACTCTCTTGATGTATTCACCTCTAATCTTTTTCTTGACTTCAGTGTGCTTGATGTTGTCAGCTTGAAGGATACCCAAGTATTTGTAGTATTCTTCCTCGTCCAGACTCTTAATGTTATTTTCATGGGGCATCTTGATTCCTTCAGTTTTCACTATTTTTCCTTGTTTGATAGTAAGTGTGGCACATTTGTCCAAGCCAAACTCCATTCCAATATCTTGGCTATATATACGGACAGTGTTGAGCAGCGATTCTATTTCAGATGATGTTTTTCCATACAGCTTCAGATCATCCATGTAAAGGAGGTGGGATAGTCTAGCAGATGTTTTTGATGTTTGATAACCATGTCCTGAGTTATTCAGTATTGTTGACAGAGGAAACAGTGCAATAACAAATAGTAATGGTGATAATGAATCTCCTTGAAATATTCCTCTCTTGATATTAACCTCTCCCAGCTTCTCACCATTGATCTGCAACTGTGTCTTCCATTGTGCCATCGATCTTTGCACAAATTTTCTGATGTTTCTACTACTCCTGTTATTTCTAGGCACTTGATTATCCAATCATGTGGCAGAGAGTCAAATGCCTTTTTGTAGTCAATCCATGCCACATTCAGGTTGGTCTTCCTTCTCTTGCAGTTTTCCAAGATCATTTTGTCTATTAGGAGTTGATCTTTTGTTCCTCTGCTATTGGGGCGGTTTCCTTTCTGCTCAGGTGGAAAGAGATTGTTTTCAACTAGATGCTGTTGTACTGCATCAGCTACCACACCAGTTAGTAATTTGAAAGTTGTTGGTAAGCAGGTAATTGGCCTGTAGTTACCTGGTGTTGCCCCTTTTGCTGGATTTTTCATTATTAGGTAGGTTTTCCCAGTTGTTAGCCACTTTTCAATTTCTCCTCCTTGTAGTATATTGTTGAACTGCTTGGCAATGAGTGGGTGTATAACAGTTAGATGTTTCAACCAAAACCCATGCAGTTCATCTTCACCTGGTGCTGACCAATTTTTGATTTTCTTTGCTCTTTTTTCTACCATTTTTGTTGTTATTACTAGTTCTTTCATTTCAACTTCTGTTTTATTTGCATCCACCTCTTTTAACCAAGCCGCATCCTTGTTGTATTTCTTTGGGTTATCCCATATCTGCTTCCAGAATTGCACTGTTTCTTCCTTGTCAGGTACTGACTGATTCCTTGCAGTTTCTCCATTGATGGATTGGTAGAAACGTTTCTGATTGGATTGAAATTGGAGGTTCTGCCTATAGTTTGCAATTCGAGCTTCATATCTACTGATTTTCCTGGCTATAGCTGTTATTTGTTGCTTTATTATTTCCAGTGCTTCCTTGATCTTCCTTGTTTCTAAGTGGTATTTCTTGATTAGGTATTCTTTGGTCTTCTTGTTCTTCAGCTTCTTTTCTTTCATCTGTTCTAGCTTGCTTGCATGTGATCTTAACTTGCTGATCTTATTTTCTAGTCTAACCTTCCATTTTTGTGGTGCACTGTTTGTTTGTTTTTCTTTTTTGTTGATTTTACATCCCAGGTATTCTGTTATAACTGCAGCTGTGCTGTACATTAGTTGGTTTGTTTCTTGCAGTGAATTGGTGCTTATACTTGCTATTGCAGTATTTGCATCTTTTAATGCTTGTGCTAGCTGTTTCTTTGGAACAAGCTTCAATGCAGGCAGCCTTATTCTGTTGTTTTTGTGCTGTTCTAGATGCTCAGTTATTCTTTGTTTCAATTCTTTTATTTCTTTAGTTAGAGGGTTTTGTTCTTCCTGAGGAAGAGGTGCCTGGTTTCCAAATGAGAACAGTTGTATATCTCTACTGGATTCTTTCACTGCCAACTCCCCCTGGTTTGCCTCTACATTCTGAATTACTTCTTGTAAGGCTTTGATTTCTTTGCCCTGGGTAAACCTTTGCAGTTCGTCCAATTCTGTTTCTGTGAATACTTTATTTCGTGTTATAAATCGGCGTTGATCTGCTAGTCTCTGTTCTGTTATTTCTGATTCTGGATGTTGTTCTTTCCAGAATTGGTGCATTCGTTTTAGATATCCTCGTCTTGTTGGACTTGATCTGTAGTAACAGATCATTATTTCTTTGTTTTCCATCACTGTGTATCTGCGACGGGTAAACACCTTTTCTTCCAGTAGTTCTGCAGCTGCTGGCCCTGGTTGCTCAGCCAACAGTCCTGAGTCCTGTAACCCATTTTTCACCAGATATCCAGGAACTCCAATATCTAGTGCGGACCTTGTTAACCCGGGCGACGTCCGAGCCGGTATGGCATTCTGAAATTTACGTCTCACCATATTTTTTATGGGAGAGACACTCTTTGTCTGACTCCTCTGATGAGACCTGTCCAGTATGGTTGAACCTCTGGCATAGCTCTCATCTTCCTCAGAGTACACAAGCCCCACAACCACGTCAAGGTAGTGCCTCACTGGGGGATTATTATTATTATTATTATTATTATTATTATTATTATTATTATTATTAACAACACCGGTCCACTAATTTTAAACGGGTGCTAAGATTTCATTGCCTGTTCTGATGGGTCCCGAGGTGACTTGGGCTAAAGCTGGGGTTGCTGATGCTCAGAGGACGGAATCCTAGCCAGAAAGCTTCTGATCCAACCGCTGCTTTCCTCCCTTTACGCTTTAGGAGCTGAAGAGTTAATTCTGTCCAAAAAGGAGAACCTTCCAGTGCTGTCACTGACACCTCCGTGACTTTGGCCCTCTTCCTTATTATCTCTCATCTCTGCCTCCTGGTTGCCTGGCAACACCCATCACCGGTGACAGGCCTTGGTCCTTCCATGTTACTTTTATATACCACCCTCTTTTTTTTTCCCCATCGCTGTTAAAAAAAAAAAAAAGGAGGAAAAATTAAAAATTGCTCTTATTAATGGAAGGGCAGGACCGCTTTTAAGTAAGATTAAAGGATGCCCGGTCAGCTTGCTTACCCTATGGAGGGAGGGGGTGGGTGGGGGGCTTGCATTGCGTCCAGCTTTTGTGAGAAAAATCACTTTTTTTCTGAAATGAAGATGACCCTGCACTGAAGAGGATGCCACCCCCAAAGGAAGATTACACAGGCAAAAAACTCCTGGTTTCGTTACTTGTTTTTCTCAGAAATCCAAAACGATGCTTCTGTTTTCAAAAAATAAATCATTTTAGGGGTGAAAATATCTATCCAGAGGATGAGGGGGGGGGGGTTCACACTGAATTAAAAATATAGAGATCTAAGCTGTGTTCAGGCGTGCGTTTCCTTCAGCCTTTAGATAGATGGCTTGTTCTATACCAGGAACACAGTTTACTGTGCCTTATTCAGTAGGCAAAGGGCGAATGCTTGCTTAGCGTTGGGTCTCAGTCTGGTTAGAAGGCAATTTGTGTTTAGATTAAGGAGGGACAGAATGTGTCTCTGGGTGCTGAGTTCTATCATGGTTTGGATAATTAGAGTGATTTTTGTAGGAAAATAATAATAATAATAATAATAATAAGAAGAAGAAGAAGAAGAAGAAGAAGAAGAAGAAGAAGAAGAAGAAGAAGAAGAAGAAGCAGCAGCAGCTGGAAGGGACCTTGGAGGTCATCTAGTCCAACCCCCTGCTCAGGCAGTAACCCCTATACCATTGCAGACAAATGGCTGTCCAGTCTCTTCTTAAAAACTTCCAGTGTTGGAGCATTCACCACTTCTGGAGGCAGGTTGTTCCACTGGTTAATTGTTCTCACTGTCAGGAAATTTCTCCTTAGTTCTAGGTTGCTTCTCTCTTTGGTTAGTTTCCATCCGTTGCTTCTTGTCCGGCCTTCAGGGGCTTTGGAGAGTAGCTTAACTCCCTCTTCTTTGGGGCAGCCCCTGAGATACTGGAAGGCTGCTATCATGTCCCCCCTCGTCCTTCTCTTCATTAAACTAGACATCCCCAATTCCAGCAACCGTTCCTTGTATGTTTCAGCCTCCAGTCCCCTGATCATCTTTGTTGCTCTTCTCTGTACTCTTTCTAGAGTCTCAACATCTTTTTTACATCGTGGTGACCAAAACTGGATGCAGGATTCCAAGCGTGGCCTTACCAAGGCCTTGTAAAATGGTATTAACCCTTCATCTGATCTTGATTCTATCCCTCTGTTAATGCAGCCCAGCACTGTGTTGGCTTTTTTGGCAGCTGCAGCACACGGCTGGCTCATATTTAAGTGATTGTCCACTAGGACAGTGTTTCCCAAACTTGACAATTTTAAGGCATGAGGACTTCAACTCCCAGAATTCCACAGCCAGCAACGCACTAGGACAATATAATGGCAGTACCTGGAGATGGAGTGAAAGGAGGGATCAACTAGAATCCCTACATAGCCACAAGGGAACTAAGTCCAAGCCCTCATTTGAGTGCCACTGACTCTTATCTAGTGCTAAATAAATGCTCACTTTAATTGAGAAGATTCCTGTACATAGGCTTTTAGCAATAAAGCAGCTTGACTGAGTCTTCACCTATGAATCTGATCTTTCTTGCCTGACAATTTTGTAATTACAGAAATGGCCTGAAAAGTTACGAAAGGTACAGGAAAAACTAAACGTTGTATTAATCTACTGCACTAAAGTCAGAAGGTCATTATTTCTTTTTTTCCTCTTTGTATTTTTCTCTCTTGTTTTTTTTAACTCTCTTTTTTTTTTACCTTGTAATGAAACTTAATCAAAAAATTTACAAAATTTCCTATCATGAATTGTGCTGAGAGTGGAGTATAGCAGCATCTGAGGAAATGGTCTTAATTGGAATACTGAATCCAGTTTTGGTCACCACGATGTAAAAAAGATGTTGAGACTCTGGAAAGAGTGCAGAGAAGAGCAACAAAGATGATCAGGGGACTGGAGGCTAAAACATACAAGGAACAGTTGCTGGAATTGGGGATGTCTAGTTTAAGGAAGAGAAGGATGAGGGGGGACATGATAGCAGTGTTCCAATATCTCAGGGGCTGCCCCAAAGAAGAGGGAGTCAAGCTATTCTCCAAAGCACCTGAAGGCAGGAGAAGAAGCAACGGATGGAAACTCATCAAGGAGAGAAGCAACTTAGAACTAAGGAGGAACTTCCTGACAGTGAGAACAATTAACCAGTGGAACTACCTGCCTCCAGAAGCGGTGAATGCTCCAACACTGGAAGTCTTTAAGAAGAGACCGGACAGTGATTTGTCTGAAATGGTGTAGGGTTTCCTACTTGACCTGGGGGTTGGACTAGATGACCTCCAAGGTCCCTTCCAACATTATGATGATGATGATGATAGCAATGTCTTACAGCTGCCAACAAAGCCAATGCAATCTTGGGGCTACATCAAAAGAGAGTGTCAAATTCAGAGAAAGTGATCGGATAGGTAGCCCTCAACTAAACAACTGCAATTGAGCTCAAAATGTATGTCGCTAAGTGAGGCAATGAATTAGGTTGGCCCCATTTTACGGACTTCCTTGCCACAGTTGTAAAGTGAATGACTGCATTTGTTCAGTTAGTAACATGGTTGTTAAGTGAAGCTGGTTTCCCCATTGACCTGGTTTGTTGGAAGCTTTGCAGAAGGCGATCGCACGGCTCCAGGGCGCTGCCACTGTCATAAGTACAAGTCAGTTTGCAAAGGTCCCGACTTTTGATCACGTGACTGTGAAGACGTTGCCATGTAAGTGTGAAAAATGGGCATGTGTCACTTTTTTCAGTGCTGTTGTAACTTTGAATAGTTACTAAACAGACTAGGGCAGAATTCTAGACTCTAGGCCTAGGGTAGGGGTCTTCAAACTTGGCTCTTTTATGACTAGTGGACTTCAACTCCCAGAATTCCTGAGCCAGCATGACTCAGCTTGGGAGCCTCCCTTTCCCCTCAGCATGGCTGGCTCAGGAATTCTGGGAGTTGGAGTCCACACATCTTAAAGTTGCTGAGGTGGAGAAACAATGGACTATGCCAGGTATAGGCAACTGTGGCTCTTTTCTGACTCGTGGACTTCAACTCCCAGAATTCTTGAGTCAGCTTGGGAGCCTCTCCCTTTCCCCTCAGCATGGCTGGCTCAGGAATTCTGGGAGTTGAAGTCCACGAGTCATAAAAGAGCCACGTTTGAAAACCCTTGCTTGTGGACTTCAACTCCCAGAATTCCTCAGCCAGCTATGCTGAGGGGAAAGGGAGAGGTTTCAAAGCTGAGCCATGCTGGCTCAGGAATTTTGGGAGTTGAAGTCCACCAGTCATAAAAGAGCCCAGGTTGCCTACCCCTGGACTAGGGATTGGGTCTTTAGCCTTCTCTACATCTGGAGAACATCTAAGGCCGTGCAAATTCCAGAATGAGCCTTGAGCTGATAGAAGTGGCGCAACATCCTGCCTTACATGGTGACCTACTGGGCCTCAAAGGACAAAGAAGATGGTGTTCAGCCACGCACGTGAATTGTGTTTGCATAATTTAACCAGGTTACTTACATTCACCTCAGCATAATGTGCAAAGCTTGGTTAGTTTTAATTTGGATTAAAGTCTTTTCCCCTACTACCTCTACCCACCTCCCTCCCTCTCTCTCTTTTCCTCTCTCCTCTCTCTCTTTCCTTCTCCCTCTCTCCTCTCTTCTCCCTTCTCTCTCTCTCTCTCTCTTTCTCTCTTTCCTTCTCTCTCTTCTCCCTCTCTCCTCTTTCTTTCCTTCTTCCTCTCTCCTCTTTCTCCTCCCCTCTCCATCCTCTCCTGTCTCTTTGAATAGTCTGGTCCAGCCTACTGTGCACAACCGAAATATCTAGATTTAGGGCTGGTATGTTACCTTGCATGTTTGAAATTGCTCCTTTGGTGTCTGTTTGCTCCTGCCGTGTTGAATTACATGCCTCTCTAGGCAGTTGAGTGTGACATTTGGGAAGGCACCACCACACTCCTGTTGGCTGCAAATTCTCAGCCATGTGCCGCTGACCGTGTTCTTTGTTAATTAAAACCCCAGTAACTTCTCTGATGATAAGGGGAGAAGGAAGGTCACACACCAGTTGCTGCTCCCCAGGGGAGACATAATCAGGTGCCGTTTCTCTTGGCTGCGGGTCTCTGATAGTTACACACTACTAATTTATCCTGGCAGCCAACAACCGTTGCCGTCCTGTGGCTGATAGAAATATCGAGATGTACAGCTATGAAACTAGACTCTGACAAATGTCCTGCTACCTGGCATATAACAATGATGATGATGATGATAACAACAACAGTAATAGTAATATAATGATAACAATAACAGTAATAGTAATATTATTAATAATATTAACATTATATTATTAAATAATAATAATATGATGATGATGATGACTAGATGACCTCTAAGATCCCTTCCATCATTATCATCATCATCATCATATTATTATTATTATTATTGATCATCGCAGTCAGCCAAATCCAGTCTGGACATCTGGCTGACTGTGCGATGATCAATAATAATAATAATAATAATAATAATAATAATAATAATAATAATATGATAATAATGATGGAAGGGACCTTGGAGGTCATCTAGTCCAACCCCCTGCTCAGGCAGGAAACCCTATACCATTTGAGACAAATGGCTGTCCAGTCTCTTCTTAAAGACTTCCAGTGTTGGAGCATTCACTGCTTCTGGAGGCAGGTTGTTCCCCTGGTTAATTGTTCTCACTGTCAGGAAGTTCCTCCTTAGTTCTAGGTTGCTTCTCTCCTTGGTTAGTTTCCATCCGTTGCTTCTTGTCCTGCCTTCAGGCATTTGGAAAATAGCTTGACTCCCTCTTCTTTGGGGCAGCCCCTGAGAGATTGGAAAGCTGCTATCATGTCCCCCCTCGTCCTTCTCATCCTTAAACTAGACGTACCCAATTCCAGCAACCGTTCCTCATATGTTTTAGCCTCCAGTCCCCTGATCATCTTTGTTGCTCTTCTCTGCACTCTTTCTATGATGAGTTTTATGATGAGCTTTAATGGCTGGGAGGAAAGCAATCTACTTCAAAAGCAGGTCCTTGAGACGTTCTTCATTACAGCACCCAGCCCATCAAGTCAAGAGGGCCCTGGACACGTTCCTGGGGATGGCATATATTTTGGTCAAACTGGAGCCAGGGCTGGCTAAGGAATTCTGGGAGTTGAAGTCCACAAGTCTTAAAGTGGCCAGGTTTGAAGACCCCTGATCTACTACTACTTGATTGTGGTCTGGTGTTCATCCCTACTCACCTGGGTGTTGATGGCTGGCCAGGGAGTGTTCTGAGCTTCTGAGCTCAGAAAAAAAAACCAAAATGTTTTCCTTCGCTGAGGCTCTCCACTTCCTTGTTCCCTTTAAATATGTTGGTGCATATTTTGTTTTTTTTTTCCTAGTAAAATTGGGTAAGATTTTAATGGATGTGGGGTGAACCCATCTCCGGTAAAGTAGGAGCTCTCTGTTTTAAATATGCATAAGGAATAAATAGAGCAAGTTTGGTCTCACAGTTAAGGCATCAGATTACAAACCAGGAGACGGTGAGTTCTAGTCCTGCCTTCGCCATGAAAGACAGCAGGGTGACATGGGCCAATCACCAGGAGACGGAGAGTTCTAGTCCCGCCTTCACCATGAAAGACAGCTGGGTGACATGGGCCAATCACCAGGAGATGGTGAGTTCTAGTCCTGCCTTAGGCATGAAAGACAGCTGGGTGACATGGGCCAATCACCAGGAGACTGAGAGTTCTAGTCCCGCCTTCACCATGAAAGACAGCTGGGTGACATGGGCCAATCACCAGGAGACGGTGAGTTCTAGTCCTGCCTTAGGCATGAAAGACAGCTGGGTGACATGGGCCAATCACCAGGAGACTGAGAGTTCTAGTCCCGCCTTCACCATGAAAAACAGCTGGGTGACATTGGCCAATCACCAGGAGACTGAGTTCTAGTCCCGCCTTCACCAGAAAGACAGCTGGGTGACATGGGCCAATCACCAGGAGACAGTGAGTTCTAGTCCCGTCTTAGCCGTGAAAGACAGCTGGATGACATGGGCCAATTACCAGGAGACAGTGAGTTCTAGTCCCACCTTCACCAGAAAGACAGCTGGGTGACATGGGCCAATCACCAGGAGACTGTGAGTTCTAGTCCTGCCTTCGCCATGAAAGACAACTGGGTGACATGGGCCAATCACCAGGAGACTGTGAGTTCTAGTCCTGCCTTAGCCGTGAAAGACAGCTGGATGACATAGGCCAATCACCAGGAGACTGAGTTCTCGTACTTTTATAAAAAGTAATAAAGGTGAGATATCAACAAATAAATCTTGTGTTTTCCAAATAGTATTTTGTATGCATTGGGTGGAAAGAAGCCTAAGCATTATACGGTCTCTCCATTACTAAATGGCTAGATACAGAGAGAGAGAGAGAGAGAAAGAGAGAGAAAATACCAGCCAGCTTTCTTAACTAAACATTCTATTAATTCCTCTTTATATCTTGCAAATTGCAACGGCGTCATTACTTTTCTTTAATAGCAAATATGTGCATTTGGTGGCTTATTGGCGGCGCTTTGCCGGAGGATGCTCTTCCCTTTGCTGAGAAGATTATTGCCTTGTAAATCAACATGAGGTTATTGCTAATGCCTTTTAATTAAAAATCTAATAATCAGCTCCCTTTGTTTTAAACTCTGAAAGGCAGCGCGAAGGAGCAAAGGTCTTCGCCCGTGTGGAGACGCGGGTACACAAGTTTGCTGCTCCCTATTTCAGGAAACAAGGAAAAACCCTTTTAATATTTTCTTCCTTTGTTCTCTAGTTCAGTGAGATATATATATGGCTTTAAAGCAGGGGTGTCAAATCTGGGCAACTTTTAAGACCTTTGGACTTCAACTCCCAGAATTCCTGAGCCAACATGGGGGAACTACGGCCCCCTCATGACTGGTGGACTTCAACTCCCAGAAATCCTGAGCCAGCCTGGCTCAGCTTGAAAACCTCTCCCTTTCCCCTCAGCATGGCTGGCTCAGGAATTCTGGGAGTTGAAGTCCACGAGTCATAAAAGGGCCAAGGTTGCCTACCCCTGGTCTAGACTCTAGGCTTAGGGTAGGGGTCTTCAAAATTGGCTCTTTTATGACTGGTGGACTTCAACTCCCAAAATTCCTGAGCCAGCCATGCTGAGGGGAAAGGGAGAGGTTTCCAAGCTGAGCCATGCTGGCTCAGGAATTCTGGGAGTTGAAGTCCACGAGTCATAAAGCGGCCTAGGCCTAGGCTACAGGTAGGCAACCTTGGCTCTTTTATGACTGGTGGACTTCAACTCCCAGAATTCCTGAGCCAGCATAGGGGAACTATGGCCCCTTCATGACTCGTGGACTTCAATTCCCAGAATTCCTGAGCCAGCACGGCTTAGCTTGGAAACCTCTCCCTGTCCCCTCAGCATGGCTGGCTCAGGAATTCTGGGAGTTGAAGTCCACCAGTCATAAAAGAGCCAAGGTTGCCTACCTCTGGCCTAGACCTAGGCCCCTTCATGACTCGTGGACTTCAACTCCCAGAATTCCTGAGCCAGCCATGGCTCAGCTTGGAAACCTCTCCTTTTCCCTTCAGCATGGCTGGCTCAGGAATTCTGGGAACTGAAGTCCAGCAGTCTTAAAAGTTGCCAGACTTTAAAGCAACTCCAGGCTGTCCTGCTATTTAAAGTTGCCCTAAAAGTAAAGCTTATGAACAGAGGGAGGGGGAAAAATAAATACGAATGGGATTGATTGATTGCTTGCCAGTTTTCATCCAGGACTTTTATCTTCTATATCTATATCTATAAATAAAAATGTAAATGTTCATATGTTCAAAATCTTAAATTTCCGAAAGTTCCTCACCGATTGCTTTGAAATTTTGACACAACGTTGCATTCGAATACGCGCGTGTTTTTATATACATACTAGATATCACACCTATAGATGTCATACCTGTGACAGGTAAAAACATGCTTTTTTTGAAAAACAGTGCCGGCAAACCAGACAATCTCTATCTCTGCACAGACAATGGAACAACAAAAAATATTGTATACCCACAAGCATTGTGCAATTAAACATATTACAAATGTGCGCTTTCTCCTTTCTTTTCCATTTAACCAGACTGAGCCACAGTAACGCGTGGCTGGGTACAGCTAGTTTATATAATAAATAAATACATAAAATAAAAAAGAGGGTTTCCTTCCTTAAAAACGTGGGAGGTTTTTAAAGAAGAGATTGGTTAACCATTATAATAATAATAGTAGTAGTGGTAGTAAAGTTGGAAGAGACCTTGGAGGTCATCTAGTCCAACCCCCTGCTCAGGCAGGAAACCCTATACCATTTCAGACAAATGGCTGTCCAGTCTCTTCTTAAAAACCTCCAGTTTTTGGAGCATTCACTGCTTCTGGAGGCAGGTTGTTCCACTGGTTAATTGTTCTGACTGTCAAGAAATTTCTCCTTCGTTCTAGGTTGCTTCTCTCCTTGATGAGTTTCCATCCGTTGCTTCTTGTCCTGCCTTCAGGCGCCTTGGAGAATAGCTTGACTTCCTCTTCTTTGGGGTAGCCCCTGAGATATTGGAACACGGCTATCCTGTCCCCCCATTTTGTCGAAGTGTTATAGGTTGACCAGGGGGCTGGACTAGAAGACCTCTAGGTCTCTTCCAACTCTGTTATTCTGCTATTCCTTCCTTTCTTCCAACCCAACCTAACCAGGTCAGGGTGAGTAACAATTCCTAGAACTCCATAAATTCATAAAGACAAAACACCAAGGGGTAATCCTAATATTTTTTCTCAAAAGCATTTTTTTTTTTTTTTTTTGGTAGAGGGTCTGTTTCCTGCTTTGGCTTCACAGCCGAAACCTTGTAATATCCCCCAATGCTTCATCGAGGTCTCTGCAGAGCCCTGAGCAGCCTCACAGCCTTCAACTTTTATTATGAAACCGCTCTATATTATTCTACGGGCAACTTAATTAATGATTGCTGTGCCATAAATTCATCATCTTTTCCAAGGGGGCTTAGGAGAACCTGACAAGAACCGTCCTGGGCTTGTCTAATCCGGAAGAAATTCCGGTGTCATCACAGGAGCAACGATAAACAAATAAACGGGAGGAGGAAAGAACAGAGAAGTTCCTATCCAATTAAAAGCGCGTCTCTTTCTAACAAGATTAAAACAAGCACCCTCCGTGCAATTGAAAGTCACCAGAGCTGATTCAGGAGCGGAGGAAGCGACAGTATTTTCAGCAGAATATTGTTGTCAGGGAGGCATTTTGGCAGTTGGGTGTGGAAGAGAGGTCCACAGGCAATGTAAAAATAGAATAGAAGCTGGAAGGGACCTTGGAGGTCTTCTAGTCCAGCCCGCCCCCACTCGAGCAGAAAGAAAGAGTACAGAGAAGAGCAACAAAGATGATTAGGGGACTGGAGGCTAAAACATGTAAGGAACGGTTGCTAGAATTGGGTAGGTCTAGTTTAACGAAGAGAAGGACAAGGGGGGACATGATAGCAGTATTCCAATATCTCAGGGGCTGCCCCAAAGAAGAGGGAGTCAAGCTATTCTCCAAAGAGCCTGAAGGCAGGACAAGAAGCAACGGGTGGAAACTAATCAAGGAGAGAAGCAACCTAGAACTACGGAGAACAATTAACCAGCGGAACAACCTGCCTCCAGAAGCAGTAAATGCTCCAACACTGGAAGTTTTTAAGAAGAGACTGGACAGCCATTTGTCCGAAATGGTGTAGGGTTTCCTGCCCGAGCAGGGGGTTGGACTAGATGACCTCCAAGGTCCCTTCCAACTTTACTACTATTATTAACCTACACCATCTCAGACAAGTGACTGTCCAGCCACTTCTTAAAAACCTCCAGTGATGGAGCGCCCACGATTTCTGGTGGCAAGCTGTTCCACTGGTTAATTGTCCTTGCTGTCCTAGAGCAAGGGTGTCAAACTCAATTTCACTGAGGGTCGCATCCGGTGTTCTATTCTACTCTACTCCACTCCACTCTATTGCGGTTGCCCTTGGGGGGCTGGGTGGGTGTGGCCAGGGTGTGGCCTACTGGGTGGGCATGGATAGAGTGGGTGTGGCCTACTGGGTGGGCGTGGCCAGCTCTACATCCTTCGCGTCAAGGGTGCCTGTGGGGGCCTGGGCAGGAGTGGGACAGATCTGAGGGTCTCTGGCCAAAGGGGGTGGGACCGGGGCAAGTGCCAAGATGGCCACCACAAAATTGTACATTGGCTCCCAGCCGGCCAGGGCCAAGGCAGTGGGGGCCGTTCCCTCACTGTTTCCAGGATGGCTTCACGGGCCACATGAAACCGCAGACTGCATCCGGCCCCCGGGCCTTGTGTTTGACATCTATGTCTAGAGCATTCTCCAAATTTTCAAGCAGGGTTTTCCACTGAGCAGCTGTTGAAACTAAGACGTCCTGCTGCTCTGAGTAGAGTAGAGTAGAGTAGAGTAGAATAGGGAATAGAGTGGAGTGAACTAGAGTAAGACTAGAGTAGAGTAGGGAATAGAGTGGAGTGGAGTAGAGTAGAATAGAACAGAATAGGGAATAGAATGGAGTAGAGAGTGAAGTAGAGTAGAGTAGAATAGGGAATAGAGTGGAGTAGAGTAAGAGTAGAGTAGAGTATAGAGTAGAGTAGAATAGGGAATAGCGTGGAGTGGAGTGGAGTGGAGTAAAGAGTAGAGTAGAATAGAATAGAAAATATGGAGTGGAGTAGAATAGAATAGAATAGAATTAGGAATAGAATTAGGAATAGAATTAGGAATAGGAATAGAATAGAATAGAATAGAAAATATGGAATGGAGTAGAGTAGAATAGAATTAGGAATAGGAATAGAAATAGGAATAGAATAGAATAGAATAGAATAGAATAGAATAGAATAGAATAGAATAGAATAACCGAGTTGTAAGATACCTTGGAGATCATGTAGTCTAACCCCCTGCTTAGATAGGATACCCCATACCACTCTATGATAACTAAACAGCTGCAGCCATTCACTTAACAACTATGGCAAGATCCTGTTGTTGTTAGTTGCGAAGTCATGTCCGACCCATCACGACCCCATGGACAACGTTCCTCCAGGCCTTCCTGTCCTCCACCATCTTCTGGAGTCCATTGAAGCTCACACCTCCTGCTTCAGGGACTCCATCCAGCCCCCTCCTTCTCCGTCGTCCCCTTCTTCTCTTGCCCTCCATCTTCCCCAGCATCAGGCTCTTCTCCAGGGAGTCCTTCCTTCTCATTAGGAGGCCAAAGATCCTGTAAAACGAGGCAAAACTCACTTAATAACTGTCTTGCTTAGCAAAATAAATTTTGGGCTCAATTGTCATCGTAAGCCAAAATCTGAGTTCCCCTCCCCTGAGCACATAGTATCAAAGCACAATTCCCTCCTTTAATTAACAGTCATAAATCACATTCCCCAATTAGCTTGAAACATAGGCTCTCCCTCCAGTTCTCCAGCTCCACCAATTCTATCATCTCTTATTTCAATAACCTTGCTTCTCACACTAGGTCCAGTATTGTTATGACTAGCTAAAATCTCATGCATATTCCTCCCCCCCCCCCAGCATCATCTAACTCTAAGAGTAAAACATAAGAAGAAAAGGGTTGCATTTCTAACTGTTGTCAAAGCAAAAACATCCGATGTTAGCAGCGTTGACACCTTGGACACTTCAAGATGTGTGAACTTGAACTTCTAGATTTCCCTAGCCAGCATGCTAGAGTTGAAGTCCACACAATCTCAGTTGGCCAAGATTGAAAACAGTGTTCTAGATCAGGGCTTTTCAACCAGTGGTACGGGTACCCCCTGTGGTCCATTGGCCCCTGGCAGGTGGTATGCGACCATCCTAGAAAAGGGGTAGTGGGGGAGGGGAATGGGCTGAACCGGTGGCAGCACCGCACAAGCCTGAGTGAGAGACGGCTGGAGCTGCAGGGCTGTCAGGGCTCAGCGGAAGCCCCAGGATCAGTGCCAGGCTCCAGCTGGAGCTCAGCACTGATCCTGGTGCTTCTGCTGAGCCCTGAAGAAGCACCAATCAGCTGGAAAGCAGCACTGATCCTGGCGCTTTTGCTGAGCCCAGAAGAAGCGTCGATCAGCTGGAATGTTGCAGCCTCTCCAGGGTCTTGTGATTTACATTCAGATGCTTGGCAACTGATTCATATTTATGACGGTCACAGTGTCCCAGGGTCATGTGAAGGGACCAAAACCTGCTGCAACCACCCAGCAGATGGGGGGGAATAAAAACCAAACACCCCCCCCACCCCAACCCTGCTGCCAATCCTCAACAGAAATGCTCACAACAATGAAAACCTTGGACAGGAGGAAGAGTGCCGCCGGGCGGGCAGGCAGGCGTCTTGCTCGGCTGTGGCTTGGGGGGCACTTTTTTCAGTGCCATTGTGACTTCGAACAGTCACTAAGCGAACTGTTGTAAGTCGAGGACTACCTGTACTTCATCGCTTTTTTCCTTTTTTTGTTTGTTTTGGTCAAGTTTTTGACAACTTGCTAGGCGACTGGTGGTCCTCGGATGTTGCCCTATCCTAAAAGTGGTACAATGGGTGAAAAGGTTGAAAAGCCCTGGTCTAGATCAGCGGCCCCCAACCTTTGGAGCCCCAGGGACCACTTCCGTGGAGAGAGGTTTTTCCACGGACCGGAGTGTGTGTGGTTTTGTGTGCTGCCTGCATCCCACGGATGGGGCTTCGCTTGTTTGTGTGGACCGGTTGCTGGCATGCCACGGCCCGGTACCGGTCCACAGACTGGGGATTGGGGACCCCTGTTTTCATGAGGATGACAAAGGATACAGAGCATCACCCGCTCCAAGATATGATGGCTGAAGTGGGTCATCTGAAGAAGTGGAATAAAGATGAAGGAAGCTCATAGTGATTTTTGTTACTGAGGAAACAGAAGACAAGAATACTATAGAATAATATATGCCCAAGGGCATAGTATCCTTTGGAAAAACCTGAAAAGAAAGCTAGAACTACAGCTGAGAAATGCCATTATCCACTGATAAATCCGGAGGGGGCTGCCTTCCATCCTACATGGCTAGGCTGATGGAATTGTAGTACTGATAGAAGAGAATTACCTGTAGCTCAAAGTTGAACTGTGGGGTCCTTGGTGCTCTCTGAGCTTGGTGGTTTTCTTGCAGACGTTTTATGACCCAACTAGGTAACATCATCAGTGCTAGAAGGGAGGAGGATTTACTCTTATATTTATATTGGTGGCTTAACCTATCAGTGTTTGTGGGAGTGTTCTTGGTAGTTCCTTGGAAATTGTAGCCCAGTGCAAAAGATGGAACCTGCTTAACTTTTGGAGAAGAGAGGGACCACGAAGTTGGTCATTGCCAATGATGTGTTTGACTAATCCAAAGCAGAACATCCAGATTCAGTCCCAGTTTTGTTCCATACAGTGTCAACCTTGTGAACTCTAAAGCTTCCTCCTTCCGCTGTATATTCAAGATGGACAGTGATTAATATTTATGTCGCTTATATGTAAGGGTATAGGTCTATGCATATGTTGTATATAGTAGGTTTATATGTGTGTTGTGTATGTGTACACTTTGAGAGCAAGCAACTCAATTTCATTTTTAATGTGTGCCGTTGTGCCCACAGGAAAAATGACAATAAAGGTTGTCTGTCTATCATCTATTTATCTGTCTATCTATCTATCTATCTATCTATCTATCTATCTATCTATCTATCTATCTATCTATCATCTATCTATCCTCTATCTATCTATATCATCTATGTATCATCTATCGTCTGTCTGTCTGTCTACCTACCTACCTACCCACCCACCCACCCACCCACCCACCCACCCACCCACCCACCCACCCACCCACCCATCTATCTATCTATCTATCTATCTATCTATCTATCTATCTATCTATCTATCTATCTATCTATCTATCTATATCTGTCTACCTACCTACCTGTCTGTCTGTCTATATCAGGGGTAGGCAACCCAAAACACTCAAAGAGCCACTTGGACCCATTTCCCACCGAAAACAAAACACTGGGAGCTGCAAAACCCTTTTGATATCTAAAATGAAGCTAACACTGCATATATCCTTTTTTACCTTTATTATAAGTGTGTGTGTGTGTGTGTGTGTGTGTGTGTGTGTATGTAATAAAGGTAAAAAAGGATATATGCAGTATTATCTTCATTTTAGATGTCAGAAGGGTCTCTGTCTCTCTCTTTCTCTCCCTCTCTCTCTTTTTCTCTCCCTCTCTCTCTCTCTACCCTCCTCTCTCCGATCTTCTGCTCACCTGGCAAGCTGGCTTCAAGCTGTTCTCCAACAAGCTCAGGGCTAGGCAACTTGGGTTCTTTTATGACTCATGGACTTCAACTCCTAGAATTCCTGAGTCAGCCTAGCTGGGCTAGCTAGCTCTCTCCTGTCCTTCCTGCTTCCTGCAGAGAGGCAGCGAAAGGAGGAGCTGCGCCCAATAAGCTTTTCAGCTCTTCGGAGAACACTGTGAGTACACTCTCTTTTTTACACACAAACACACACACACAGAGAGAGAGAGAGAGAGAGAGAGAGAGAAGCAGGGAAGCACAAGTGCCTCTCTGTCTCTCTCTGCAAAGGCAGAGGAGGCTGGGAGCCGCAAGGGAAGGCTCAAAGAGCCACATGCGGCTCCGGAGCCGCAGGTTGCCGACCTGTGGTCTATATCTATCTATCTATCTATCTATCTATCTATCTATCTATCTATCTATCTATCTATCTATCTATCTATCAATCTATCAATCAAACTCTCAATCAAAACACTGGGAGACCACAGATATTGATGCCAGTGTCAGAAGGGAAAGTCCTGATTGCAGGCGATTTCCTTCAAAAACCTCCCTTTCTCCCTTCATTAATTTTGGTTTCCATTTCTGAAGAGGTGATTTTAGTTTTCTGGTTCTATTTAGGAGGCCGGGATTCATCCTTTGAACAGCCTCTTTCTAAACTCCATCAAGCTCCAGGGATGGGATTGCAGGCTAATGTCATAAGCAGCAGAGGAGAGCCGAGATTCTTCCGGACTGTAGCTTAAGAAAGCTGTTAATTGAAAAATGACTTTATTTTACTCTTTCGTTATAATCTCTTCCTAAAGCTTTCCCCTCTTCTCTCCCTCCCGTGTATTTTTTTAAGCAAACAGTTTAGTGCAGGGGTCTGAAAACTTGACGACTTTAAGGCTTGTGGACTTCAAGTCCCAGAATTCTTCAGGCAGCCAATTCTTAAAGCTGCCAATTCTTGAAGACCCCTGGTTTAATGGTTAGGGGTTTCTTGTAGACTGTTGACATACTGAGTTAGAAAACAATTTAAGTGTAGGTCTTCTCTGCTGTCCCAACTTAATTGTTCCTTAGGATGAGCAAAAGAGGCACTGAGTAAGCCATAACGGTGTGCAGGAGAATCCCCTTAAAGGTTACGTTATCCAGGTAAATGCCATATTCCTGAAGTTCTCTCTGCGTTTCTGTGGTTGACCTTCTCTCCCCCCGAAATAATGATTATTGCTTAAGAAAAACAGATTAAGGAGAATCGGCAGAAGCGTTTAGGAGTCGTTTTTCTAAATGTCACCTTTGCCCTTCGAATATGGAAAGATGCTACAGCTCCACTTTTGGTTCTCAGCAAACTTTCTGCGGAATAAAGAGAAAAATGGATCTTTTGCTTAGAATTTGTGATCACCTGTTGAGACCTTCTGACAAGCCTTTATACACAAAATGCCACCCTTGGAATTCGGCATCCAGTTTTGGTCACCACCATGTAAAAAGATGCTGAGACGCTAGAAAGAGTGCAGAGAAGAGCAACAAAGATGATCAGGGGACTGGAGGCTAAAACATACAAGGAACAGTTGCTGGAATTGGGTATGTCTAGTTTAATGAAGAGAAGGACGAGGGGGGACAGGATAGCAGTGCTCCAATATCTCAGGGGCTGCCCCAAAGAAGAGGGAGTCAAGCTGTTCTCCAAAGCACCTGAAGGCAGGACAAGAAGCAACGGATGGAAACTCATCAAGGAGAGAAGCAACCTGGAACTAAGGAGAAACTTCCCGACAGTGAGAAAAATTAGCCAGTGGAACAACCTACCTCCAGAAGTTGTGGGTGCTCCATCACTGCAAGTTTTTAAGAAGAGATTGGACAATCACTTGTTTAAGGCAGGGGTCTCCAACCTTAGCAACTTTAAGACTTGTGGACTTCAACTCCCAGAATTCCCCAGCCGGCCATGGGGAGATAACCTCGATCACCAGTTCAGTCTCTTTGTTGTCCATTGCAAGGCTCACTGTCCTACTTATTGTCGTTTGTGTGGTCTTCTTTATATTTAATTTTAGTGCCATTTTTTTCACTGTGCTGTCTGACTTTTGGGACCAGGGCTTGAAGACCTTTGCATTTTTGGCTATCGGGATAGTATCATCTTAGTGCAGGTGTGTGTGTGTTGAATAAACATGGGGAATGTATGCAGCTTTGTCACTTTTTTTGCCAATTTGGAGCAAGTCTGTTTTGCCTGGACTGGCTTTCTGACCTGTAAATTCCTCAGGAGGACAGGACAGTTTGTAGACTCCGACTACAAGAAACTAAATCATGATGCAGAAGCAGGAATAGGCATCTCTATCATAGACTCAATTTCATGTATGTTAAGGATAGTGATTTTGATTCCGTGTGATTGTTCTTTAATCGTGTAACTCAGTTGCATTAAAAAAATGTAATGCATTAGAAACGTTATGGATTGTAGCCATTTTTGAAGGCCATTGTGGGTGGCACTCAAGGCTTCCCTTCCTCTTTCTCATCTTCCTTCTTTCCTTCCTCCCTCCCTTCCTTCCTTCCTTCTTCCCTTCCTTCTTCTTTCTGTCCTTCCTTCCTTCCCTCCCTCCCTTTCTCCCTCCCTCCCCCTCCTTCCTTCTGGTCCTTCCTTTCTCTCTCTCTTCCTCCCTCCCTCCTTCCTTCCGGTCATTCCTTCCTTTCTTCCTCCCTCCCTCCCTCCTGTCCTCCCTCCCTCTCTCCCTCCTTGTCTTTCCTCCCTCCCTACCCTTCCTTCCTTCCTTCCTTCCTTCCCTTCCTTCCTTTTCTCCCTCCCTCCCTCCTGTCCTTCCTCCCTCCTGTCCTTCCTCCCTTCCTTTCTCCCTCCCTCCTGTCCTCCCTCCCTCCTTCCTTCCTTCCTCCCTCCCTTCCTTCCTTCCTTCTTCCCTTCCTTCTTCTTTCTGTCCTTCCTTCCTTCCTTCCCTCCCTCCCTCCTCCCTTCCAGTCCTTCCTCCCTCCCTCCCTTTCTTCTTCCCTTCCTCTTTCTGTCCTTCCTTCCCTCCCTCCTCCCTTCCAGCCCTTCCTTCCTTCTTCCCTTCCTTCTTCTTTCTGTCCTTCCTTCCTTCCCTCCCTCCCTTTCTCCCTCCTGTCCTTCCTTCCTTCTATTCTGAGTTGTAGGTTTCTCAAAATAGCAGCTAAACTTCAACCACAGATTGATCTCTTCCCCCCTTCCCACTTCTGGCCCTCTGATCGGACCTCCTTCCCAGCCTGGGACCCAAACGGACCCTTCGCCAGGAGCTGCTGTAACGGCAGACCCCTCTCCAGGCCCTCTGCATCCCCCCCCCCAAGACTCTCTTCCCGGACCGCCTGCCTCTACTCCCCTCCGTCAGGTCAGGCCCGGAGGAGCAGAGAGCGCTGGTTCCCCTTTTCAGGGCCACTCTTAAGCAGAAGGCGAAGCTTTGATGAGCACGGTGAGAGCCCAGGAGACCCCCAGGCCTCTTTTAGTAATGAGATTTACCACTGCCGGCTTGCTCTGGTGGAGGAGGAGGAGGAAGGTCAGGCATGTGAGCGCCGAGTCATCAGCCTCTTGGGCCACCTGTGCATCTTCTACAGCAGTGTTTCTCAACCTTGACCATTTTAAGGCATGTGGACTTCAACTCCCAGAATTCCACAGCCAGCATTGCTGGCTGTGGAATTCTGGGAGTTGAAGTCCACATGCCTTAAAATGGTCAAGGTTGAGAAACAGTGTCCTATGGAGACCTGTAGCCTGCAGGGTTTGGGAGCAAATGAGATTGGGGGGGGGGGGAGGACGTGGGGAGGAGAAGGCGGCTGGAGACTTGTCTCCGTGGCTGCACACACAGCCCAGTCCTTGCGCCTGTTTCTGTTTGATTGCAGAGGGTCCAAGAATGGACTTGGCCTTAAGAAGAGACTGGACAGCCATCTGTCTGGAATGGTCTAGGGCAGGGGTAGGCCACCTTGGCTCTTTTGGGACTCCTGGACTTCAGCTCCCAGAATTCCTGAGTAGAAGTCTGGAGGTCATCTAGTCCAACCCCCTGCTCAGTCAGGAAACCGTATAATACCATTTCAGACAAATGGCTGTCCAGTCTCTTCTTAAAAACCTCCCATGTTAGAGCATTCACCGCTTCTGGAGGCAAGGAGTTCCACTGGTGAATTGTTCTGACTGTCAGGAAGTTTCTCCTTAGTTCCAGGTTGCTTCTCTCCTTGATGAGTTTCCATCCGTTGCTTCTTGTCCTGCCTTCAGGTGCTTTGGATTTGGTTTTCCTTTTCTCCCTTGTTCCGTCGGGTTTTGTGGAGAAATCCTGCATTTCTGCTAGTGAATTTCATAGTTTCAGTGGGGATGGGAGGCAAGGGATACCTGTTTCTAGACCTTCCCTGGTCGTCTCCGCTGTAGAAATGAAGTTTGAGAAGATTAAGAGTTTGCAGATGTCATTTCTGATTTTCTTTTACAGCAGTTATAAATATAAAATAATCTCTTATTCATCGGTTACAGTATTATATACATTTTCTCTGTACTTTTTTTTATTCTAATACTTAAAACATTTATTTATTTATTTTATGAGACTTATATATCGCTTTAAGTGCAAGCACTCTCTAAGCGGTGTACACCAGTAAGCAATGTATATATATATTTACATTGCCCCCAACAATCTGGGTCCTCATTTTACCTACCCCGGAAGGATGGAAGGCTGAGTCCACCTTGAGCCGGTGAGATTTGAACCGCTGACCTGCTGAACACAGTCAGCTAAAGTGGCCTGCAGTACTGCCCTCTAACTGCTGCCCCACCTCAGCTCTTATATTATGACTTCGTTTTTTTTTTTCTATTTGCTGCAAAAGGTCCGTAAGGGTTTCCAGTAATTAAAGTTAAACAATTACCTATCTCTAATTAAAGCAGTCAATTTGGCCATCTTGTCAAGTTCCATCATCTTTTCTATCCATCCTTCATTTCTATAATTTTGTCTTTGCTCCTTCCTTCCTTCCTTCCCTCCCTCACTCCTTCCCTCCCCTCCCTCCCTCCCTCCCTCTCCTTCCTTCCTTCCTTCCTTCCTTCCCTCCCTCATTCCTTCCCTCCCCTCCCTCCCTCCCTCTCCTTCCTTCCTTCCTCTCCCTCCCTCCCTCCCTTCCTTCCCTCCCTCCCCTTCCTTCCTTCCTCTCCTTCCTTCCTTCCTTCCTCCCTCTCCCTCCCTCCCTCCCTCCCTTCCCTCCCTCCCTCCCTCCCTTCCTTCCCTCCCTCCCCTTCCTTCCTTCCTCTCCTTCCTTCCTTCCTTCCTCTCCTCCCTCTCCTCCCTCCCTCCCCCCTTCCTCCTTCCTTTTCCTTCCTTCCTTCCTTCCCTCCCTCCTGTCTTTCCTCCCTCCCTCTCCTCCCTCCCTCCCTCCCTCCCTCCCTCCCTGTCTTTCCATCCTTCCTTCTTCCCTCCCTCTCTGTCTTCCCTCTCCTCCCTCCCTCCCTCCCTCCTTCCTTATTCTAAATATTAGTTGTTGTTAGCATTCATTCTGCATTTCAAGTGTTAATAAAATTTTATTTTAGAAAAAAATTGTCATAGGAGGTCATCCATTCTTAATCTCTGATGTGTAAAAAGAAATGCAAAAGATTGCAATTGCAAAGATGCTGTAGATTTTTCCCTGGGGTCCAGTTGCGGTTCCGTTTGTTCCGAGACCAATGAATACAGCCCAGGATTTACTAGGTTTTCAGTCTGTATGTTGCAAAGGTGGAAGGTATTTGAAAGGTCACTGACTCTAGTATTGCAGCTGGGTGTCTTGTCTCCGTTCCACGCCCCCCCCCCCCCAAATTTATTAATTGCACATTTCCCCTCACATCTGTCTGTGATGCAGTGCCAGCATTAATTGTGTGGTGGTTCACCTCTTTCTAAGCAGGCAGCTTTTGTTGCGATGCATGTTGTGTCTTTTTTGCTGGCACTGATCCTGCGGTCACCAATAAACAAGGTTATTTGTGTCTCCTTCTAATTCAGGGTCAGTGGCTTCTCCGGGCTGGAGGCACCATATGTGATTCTCCCATGAAGTTGCAAGCATCAGAAAACTAAATCTTCTTTTTTAAATTTTGTGAAATTTCAGGGCAGAATGCTAACCTTACAAGAGCTTTCGGTTATTTGGCTTGAAATCTTACACGATCTGTGCAAAAACACCCAGGTTCTCGTAAGACAGTCTTCATGGGCTTTTGGATGCATTCAAATTTTAATTGTTATCAGTTGGATTTCCACAAGATCCTTTTTCTATTTCTCCAAGGGATGTAACTGTTCCAAACTTAGCTGTGATCTTTTCCTCCCACCAAACTTTGGAATCACTTCAATTAATTCGAGTTATACTACTCTAAGACGGAAGCTCTTTGTTGGCCAATGCATAGAAGCTACAATCACCCTCAGATGGTCATTAAAGCTAGTGTGGAGAGAATGATAAATGCCACAGGAGAATGCAGGAGAATCGGATGGAGCTGGATTTAATCCTGTGTGGCATCCAGAAACTTGTCCTGAGACCTAAATGTTTTTGAACTGATTGGGGGAGGGGGAATGATCATTTTGCAATAATCTTAGTGTGGATGCAAGTGAATGTTTGCTGCAAAATTCCAACGTAATTAGAAGCACGCCTGCCAAAAGGGATTGAGCAGGTTGCCAAGATGGTCATTAATGCTTGGAGGTTATGCAAAACCTTGACTTACATTCATTTAGTGACCGTTTAAATGTACAACGACACAGCTAAAAGTGGTGTTGAAGGAAAAGTCTTCATCGTGGTTCAGTCCAAGCCGGCAATAACCAACATGGCGACTGCTTTAGAATGAAGGTTGCAGTTTATTGGAGAGGAGAGCCAGACAGAAAGGAGGTTCTGGAAGAAAAGAGAGGGAGCACATGTAGGGAGTGGGTTTTTATACCCTCTGGAGCCTTTTGTTTGGAGTTGTTCCTGTGGCATGAACTTTAACCTGAGTCTAGGTGTGTCTTTCTGGTATTCTGATGGTGGTGGGTTAATCCTATGATGTCCTGTCTTAGAGTTTGGGTGGGGTATGTAGATTTTAGGTGTCTTTGTCTTCCTAAGCTTCTAGCTCAGTGGTGGCGAACCTATGGCACAGGTGCCAGAGGCAGCACTCAGAGCCCTCTCTGTGGGCACGCGCACTATGCCTTGGAGATGGCAACCGTCCCTCTTCAACCAGCTGCCCGCTAACTCGCCGAGGTCCCATGTGGCCGGATGCTAACTCGCCAAGGTCCCATGTGGCCGGATGAATCCCAGCACGGCTGGTTTCCCTCCCCCCCCCCCGTCTCATCCCTCCTGGCCTCGCATGCTCTCCTTTTTCCAGGCATGACCCACTGCATCGCCTCCTCACCTGTCGGCTGGCCGTCCAGCTCAGAGGCGGCTTCTCTGAAATGCTGGCGGTGGACTGCGGAGAGTGCGCTAGTCTACAGAGTGCGCTAGTCAAGGGGCTCTCATGCGCTCGCTGGCCTCTGTGTGCGGGGGGTCGATGGTGTCAGGCAGCAGCCACTCCAGCCCCTGCCTCATCTTGCCCTGCGACAATGGCACCTCCGCCCTGCCTCGCCTTTCCTCATCTCACCCTGCAGGATGAGCCTCCTACCCATCGTCCCACCTGCCAGAGACCCCCTGGATCTCCCCCAACACTGCCTGGCCCCCACATGCATCCCTCCCCACGAGCAACATCGAGGTGACCACGCCCACCTTGGCCACACCCAACCAGTCTGCCATGACCACCACAGCCACGCCCACCCAGTGGGCCACGCCCACCTGGCACCCGGCGATAAATAAGTGGGTTTTGGGTTGCAGTTTGGGCACTCGGTCTCTAAAAGGTTCGCCATCACTGCTCTAGCTGGAGGGCTCCAACCTTCCTGAATGGATGATCACATCTGCATTTCTACAGAGCTGGTTTCTGCTTGGGGGAGGGAGACTTGTGGCTATTAAGAAAACTGGGCATGCTTTTCTGCCTCTTTAAGATCCTTTGAGGAAATATATTTTTCTGCCCTTTTAATATGTCCTTCTCTGGTGGGGCGCTGACTTCCCACACTGGCATCACCATTTTTCACAGAACCGTTGCGGCATGCCCGCGGGTCACATGATCAAAATTGGGATGCTTGGCAATTGGTTCGTATTTACGATGGTCGCAGGGCCCCAGGGTCATGTGATCACCTGTTGAGACCTTCTGACAAGCAAAGTCAGATTCACTTAACGGCCGTGCGACTGACTTAACTGCAGGGATTCGCTTAACAGCCGTGGTCGTAACACGGGGCCAAATGCACTTAACTGTCTTGCTTAGCAACAACAATTTGGGGATCAGTGGTGATCCCTGTAGGACTCCCTGTAGGTAGCCCACGATTTATGACCGCAGTTGGGAACGTAACGTCCGTCACTAAGCGATGCAGTCATTAAAACGAGTCATATCCAGTTTGACAACCTTTTTCTGCCACTTAAGCAAATTACCGTGGCGGTTAAGCAAATCTCGCTTCTCCTCTGTTCTGTCCTTGTTGCAAGCCGCAGGAAAGGTTGCATGTGGTGATCATGTAACCCAAGGACGCTGCCGTTTTTGTAAGTACACAAGCTGGTTGCCTGCTGCCTGAATTTCGATCACGTAACCCTGGGAATTGCATGGTTCTAAGTAGGAGGACCGGTTGCAAGTCACTTTTTTTTTATTGTCTTCATAACTTTGAATGATTGATAAAGAAATGGAGATAAGCCAAGGACTATCTAGATTCTAGAATAACAAAACTGAACTAGCATGAATACACTAAAAGCCAAAAGATTATGAGCAGGATCAGAGATGCTAATAGGGACAGGAGGCGTTTTTGACCCAAAGGATGAAAATAGAAATGGATATAAAGGCTACATCCAAGTCTCATATCTATATCTATTATATCTATCTATATCTCTATATCTATCTATCTATCTATCTATCTATCTATCTATCTATCTATCTATCTATCTATCTAACTGTCTGTCTGTCTGTCTGTCTGTCTGTCTCTCTATCTATATCTCTATATCTATCTATCCATCCGTCTATCTATCTATCTATCTATCTATCTATCTATCTATCTATCTATCTATCTATCTATCTATCTATCTATCATCTATCCATCTATCTATATCTATCTATCTATCTATCTATCTATCTATCTATCTATCTATCCATCCATCCATCCATCTATATCTCTATATCTATCTCTATATCTATCTATCTATCTATCTATCTATCTATCTATCTATCTATCTATCTATCTCTATATCTATCTATTTATCTATCCGTCTATCCATCTATCTATATCTCTATATCTATCTATCTATCTATCTATCTATCTATCTATCTATCTATCTATCTATCTATCTATCTATCTGTCTATCGTCTATCCATCTATCTATATCTCTCTCTCTATCTGTCTGTCTGTCTGTCTGTCTATCTATCTATCGTCTATCCATCTATATCTATCTATCTATCTATCTATCTATCTATCTATCTATCTATCTATCTATCTATCTATCTATCTATCATCTATCCATCTACCCCTATCTATCTATCTATCCATCCATCCATCTACTCTCTCTCTCTCTCATCTATCCATCTACCCCTCCCCCTATCTATCTATCTATCTATCTATCTATCTATCTATCTATCTATCTATCTATCTATCTATCTGTCATCTATCCATCTATCCCCTCTCTCTCAATCAATCAGTCAATCTATCTATCCATCTATCTATATCTCTATATCTATCTATCCATCCATCCATCCATCCATCCATCCATCTACCCCCCCTCAATTTATCTATCATCTATCTATATATATCTATCCATCTATCCCCCCCTCTCTCCATCTGCCTGTCTGTCTGTCTATCTGTCTATCTATCTATCACAGTGGTTCTCAACCTTTCTAATGCCGCGACCCCATAATACAGTTTCCCATGTTGTGGTGACCCCCAACCACTTATACATCACCGGGTGCCAGGGGCGTGACCAAAGAAAAAGGGGAAAAAATGGCGGACAGCCTTGTTTGGCGACCCCCATGAAATAGTCGTTCGACCCCAAATGGGGTCCCGACCCACAGGTTGAGAACCACTGATCTATCATGAGTTGATAAAACGCTCACACACAGAGAGATACCTGGCAAGGAAATTTAAAAAAGGAAATAATAGGAACAGGACAGGGGTCCCCAAACCTGGCAACTTTAAGACTTGTGAACTTCAACTCCCAGAATTCCCCAACCAGCATGGCTGATTGAGGAATTCTGGGAATTGAAGTCCATAAGTCTTAAATTGGCAAGTTTGGAGACCCCTGGAGTAGTGTGTGGACCAGAAAGCCTATTGGGCTGTTTTAGAGTGGGATTTAATGGAGAATAGGGAATTAGCATAGTTTTGTCTAGTTTCTGAGGATATCAGGATGTCGTTTCCTAAGTTTGCTCTTTTGGGAGGATGTTCAGACAAGGTAAAATATAGAAGTAACAAAAATGAAGTTCTGCTGCTTGAGCAGGGGGCTGGACTAGAAGACCTCCAAGGTCCCTTCCAGCTCCTATTCTATTCTATTCTATTCTATTCTATTCTATTCTATTCTATTCTATTCTATTCTATTCTGTATTTCTATTCTATTCTAGTTCTATTCTGCATTCTCTTCTGTTCTGTTCTATGAACAAGGAACCACACAAAATGAAGTTACAAGATGAACAAAAAATAAGCAAATCCCTGCATCCAGAGAGTATCTACCTAAAAGTACTTAAAGAACCTAAATTCACGTGTGCTAAATCTTTTCACAAAGCACTGCAGATTTCCTGTAATACCCACACCTGTTCCAGGGCGGACCCCCGAGAGAAATATGCTAAAAATAACAGTAGGCCAGTTCGTTTAACATCTGTTCTAAGGAAAAGGTCTGAGGGCAAAAGAAGCAAAAAAACGTAAAAGAAAACGCTTTACTAATAAAAAGAAACCCCATGGCTTCTAGATTTTTTTTTTTTTTTGAGAGCATCCATGAGCATGTAGAGAAGAAAAACCCGTGCCTGGCTGAGGAATTCTGGGAGTTGAAGTCCACAAGTCATAAAAGGGCGGAAGTTTGAAGACCCCCTGATTTAAAGCATTGATAGGTGGGCCTGACTTTGACTGGTATCCAAAAAAACCCTTACATATAAGTAACATATTAAAACCATCAGGAACATTAATATAAAAACATACAATAACAATAATAATCAGTCAATTGCAAAAGGCAGCTTTACTTGGAGCAGCTGACAGCCCCCCCCCAAAAAAAGGTTGCGCAATTGAGTTGGTCATGTGATGACCTGCTTTACAGTTGTAAGTTGAGGACTAGCTGTGGACTTCTCAAGGGGGCTAATTCTTCGCATAATGTGCCCAAAATATAGATATGATTGATAGACAGACAGACAGATAGATCAGAGGAGAGAATGAAATAGATAGACAGATAGACAGACAGAGATGGACAGACAGACAGATAGATGGATAGATGAGAGGAGAGAATGGAATAGATAGACAGACAGAGATAGACAGACAGATAGATGGATAGATGAGAGGAGAGAATGGAATAAATAGACAGACACAGATAGATGAGAGAATGGAATAGATAGATAGATAGATAGATAGATAGATAGATAGATAGATAGATGATAGACAGACAGATTGATGGATAGATGAAAGAGGAGAGAATAGAATAGATGTAGTAGTAGTAGTAGTAGTAGTAGTAGTAGTAGTAGTAGTAGTAATAATAATATAATAATAATAGTAACAGAGTTAGAAGGGACCTTGGAGTCTGAACATCTGGCTGACTGTGCGATGATCAATAATAATAATAATAATAAAGTTGGAAGGGACCTTGGAGGTCATCTAGTCCAACCCCCTGCTCAGGCAGGAAACCCTACACCATTTCAGACAAATGGCTGTCCAGTCTCTTCTTAAAACCTTCCAGTGTTGGAGCATTCACCACTTCTGGAGGCAGGTGGTTCCACTGGTTAATTGTTCTCACTGTCAGGAAGTTTCTAGTTAGACAGGCAGACAGACAGACAGACAGACAGACAGATAGATAAGAGAGGAGAGAATGGAATAGATGGATGGATGGATGGATGCTGTTCTCTGCACTCTTTCTAGAGTCTCAACATCTTTTTTACACCATGGTGACCAAAACTGGATGCCGTATTCCAAGTGTGGCCTTACCAAGGCATTGTAAAGTGGTATTAACACTTAACGTGATCTTGAGTCTGTCCCTCTGTTAAGGCAGCCTGCATTATGACTTATGACCGTTTTCAATTTTACACCCTTTCCAGCATCCCCCTGGTCACGTCATCAAAATTCAGATGCTTCGCAACTGGTTCATATTTATGAACTGGGGGGGGGGGTTACGTGATCCCCTCTTGTGACCTCCTGACAAGCAAAGTCAATGGGGGGGAAGCCAGATGTGACTAACTTAACAACTGCAGTGATTCACTTAACAACTGTGGCAAGAATGGTCGTAAAAGTGGCCGAAATGCACTTAATGGCTGTCTCACTTAGCGACAGAAACGTTGGCCACAATTGGATCCTAAGTCAGGACTCCTGTACAACGGTTGCTGGAATTGGGTATGTCTAGTTAAATGAAGAGAAGGATGAGAAGGGACATGATAGCAGCGATCCAGTATCTCAGGGGCTGCCCCAAAAAAGAGGGAGTCAAGCTATTTTCCAAAGCGCCTGAAGGCAGGACAAGAAGCAATGGGTGGAAACTAATCAGAGAGAGAAGCAACCTAGAACTAAGGAGAAACTTCCTGACAGGGAGAACAATTAACCAGTGGAACTACCTGCCTCCAGAAGCTGTGAATGCTCCAACACTGGAAGTCTTTAAGAAGAGACTGGACAGCCATTTGTCTGAAATGGTATAGACCAGGGGTAGGCAACCTTGGCCCTTTTATGACTGGTGGACTTCAACTCCCAGAATTCCTGAGCCAGCCATGCTGAGGGGAAAGGGAGAGGTTTCCAAGCTGAGCCATGCTGGCTCAGGAATTCTGGGAGTTGAAGTCCACCAGTCATAAAAGAGCCAAGGTTGCCTACCTCTTGTATAGGGTTTCCTGCCTGAGCAAGGGGTTAGACTAGATGTACTCCAAGGTCCCTTCCAACTTATTATTGTTGTTGTTGTTATGCATATGCAACATTCCTCAGTCCAAGCCTCTCAATCTAGGCAGTGTTTTTATCCGATGGGATCCCCTGGGCGAAGCTCACACAATCCGAAGAGCAGGCAGTTCAAAAACAACAACAACAACAACAAGGTAACAAAAGGGCCAGGACCAATTTTAATGAATCCCGTATTCCTTCCTTCAGTTGCAGCTAGCATCATTTGCAAGCCACACACTCCACATTCGGTTGATTAAAAACACCTTTGGTGGCCCCATTTTGGAAGCATCGCTTTCCGAGGTTTTTGGAGGCTGGCGTTGCGCTCAACGGGGAGGAAATGTGGATGAGTTTAAAGAGGCTTTTTCAGCCTTCCTCCCATCGCCTTTCCAGTTCCTTCCTTCCAAGGGCCAGTCTTTTTTCTCCGCCTCCGTTTCTCCTGGTTGCTCATTAAATGCGCTTCCAAGGCAGACAGAAGACCCTCAGCAGCGCACCGCTGACCTGGTTCCGCTTTTCTCCTGAACGCCCACCTCTTCCGCGGCGCAGGTATTCTTGTCACGTTGGTGCGAGAAACAGGGAAGACGCTGGGAGGAAAAAAAGCAAGGCCTGTCTTGGGTCTCTGTGAACAAAAAGTGCCCCTGAATAACACACACACACACACACACACAGAGAAAAAGATGCTCAGACGGTGGGTGGCTTAGCAGAAGAAGCCTTAGGTATAAACTGTAGGTCTGGGGGCTGGGTGTAAAGGGAGTGGAGAAAGGAGGGGTGGGGGTCCTGAGGTCACCTTCAGCCTGAAAAGTGGGAAGAGGATTGTGTGTATGTGTGTGTGTGTGTGTGTGTGTGTGTGTGTGTGTGTGTGTAAGGTGCAGGTGAACGTGTTCAGTCTGGGGTCTGGGTGTAAAGGGAGTGGAGAAAGGAGGGGTAATAATAATAAAGTTGGAAGGGATCTTGAAGGTCATCTAGTCCAACCCCCTGCTCAGGCAGCTGGGGGTCCTGAGGTCACGGTCAGCCTGAAAAGGGGGAAGAGGATTGTGTGTGTGTGTGTGTGTGTGTGTAAAAGCTGCAGGTGAACGTGTTCAGTCTGGGGTCTAGGTGTAAAGGGAGTGGAGAAAGGAGAGGTAATAATAATAAAGTTGGAAGGGATCTTGAAGGTCATCTAGTCCAACCCCCTGCTCAGGCAGGTGGGGGTCCTGCGGTCACGTTCAGCCTGAAAAGTGGGAAGAGGATTTTTTGTGTGTGTGTGTGTGTGTGTGTGTGTGTGTGTGTGTGTGTAAAAGCTGCAGGTGAACGTGTTCAGTCTGGGGTCTGGGTGTAAAGGGAATGGAGAAAGGAGAGGTAATAATAATAAAGTTGGAAGGGATCTTGAAGGTCATCTAGTCCAACCCCCTGCTCAGGCAGCTGGGGGTCCTGAGGTCACGTTCAGCCTGAAAAGTGGGAAGAGGAGTGTGTGTGTGTGTGTGTGTGTGTGTGTGTGTAAAAGCTGCAGGTGAACGTGTTCAGTCTGGGGTCTGGGTGTAAAAAGGGAGTGGACAAAGGAGACGTAATAATAATAATAAAGTTGGAAGGGATCTTGAAGGTCATCTAGTCCAACCCCCTGCTCAGGCAGGTGGGGGTCCTGTGGCCACGTTCAGCCTGAAAAGTGAGAAGAGGATTGTGGGTGTGCGTGTGTGCACACACACATATGTGTAAAAAGCACATTGAAACACATTTCTGAGGAGGAGGACATCCAGCACCACAATTTCCAAGTGGTCAGTTTTCGGTCTATTATGCCCAACATCCTGTTTGACCAGTAGGATTTGCCATAAAATGTGACAGTCCTGTACAAATTCATAACAATGAGGCTTCCTGTGGTTTCTTTTTCTTGGCCTGGTCTACCTCAAAGGGCTGGCATCCACATGCCTACTACTCTGTGTCCTTATGGTCACCAAAAGCCACACTGACGGAGCAGGTCAAGTGGGCAGTCCATGCTTTGGGCCTCCTCCCCCTATGGACATCCAGTCCTCTCCTTCCCTCCTGGACCTCAGTGGACCTCAGCTTTTCTCTCCAGCCTGAGAGGTCGGATGCAAAGCCAGCCTCGGTTGTGACTTGCACTGCGGGACCCACGGCTTTGTGTTTTGTAAATCCCCTTTTTATTTATTGTATTTATTTCGCACTTCTTAATAGCCCCTTTCTCTCCGAGAAGTGCTCTTATGAGGACGTTGAGACGTTTAGCTTTATTTTTTAAGTGTGTGCTTGTTTATTTTGATGGAAAGATTGATGATAATAACAATAACAGAGTTGGAAGGGACCTTGGAGGTCATCTTGTCCAACCCCCTGCTCAGGCGGGAATCCCTACACCATTTCAGACAAATGGCGATCCAGTCTCTTCTTGAAAACTTCCAGTGTTGGAGCATTCACAGCTTCTGAAGGCGAGTAGATTAGAATAGAATAGAATAGAATAGAATAGAATAGAATAGAATAGAATAGAATAGAATAGAATAGTTGGAAGGGACCTTGGAGGTCATCTAGTCCAACCCCCTGCTCAGGCAGGAAACCCTATAATACCATTTCAGACAAATGGCTGTCCAGTCTCTTCTTAAAAGTTTCCAGTTTTGGAGCATTCACAGCTTCTGGAGGCAGGTTGTTCCACTGGTTAATTGTTGTCACTGTCAGGAAGTTTCTCCTTAGTTCCAGGTTGCTTCTCTCCTTGGTTAGTGTCCATCCGTTGCTTCTTGTCCTGCCTTCAGGTGTCTTGGAGAAGAGCTTTGACTCCCTCTTCTTTGGGGAAGCCCCTGAGATACTGTAAGACTGCTATCGTGTCCACCCTGGTCCTTCCCTTCATTAAACTAGACATATCCAATTTCAGCAACCGTTCTTTGTATGCTTTACCCTCCCGTCCCCTGATCATCTTTGTTGATGGTTTGGACTATTAGCGAGCACAGAAAAACAGCAAGTAAATAAATAACACTGTTTTTTTCAGTTTAGGTTGAGCCAGCTGCTATGTATAGCACCTCCTAAAAAAAAATCCACAGAGTTCTAGCATCTTAAAAACAAACAAATTTAGTATCTTAGAAGCATCTGTGGGTCACAATCCAATTCATTAGAGCTGTGGAGTATATAATCCTTGGAGAGACGCCATACAAGCTCTCTCTCTCTCTCTCTCTCTCTCTCTCTCTCTCTCTCTCTCTCTCTCTCTCTCTCATACACACACACACACAAACACACACACACACACACGGTGTGTGGTTAGGAGGAGGATAAAAGAAAGAAGGAGAAGAGTAAGAAATTGTAGAAAGCTGCAAAAGCTATTTTTAATCTGTGCATTGGGCAATTGATATCCGGCATGCTTTGTTAAGTGAGCAAAGCCCCATTAAGTTAATCACAGATAAGTGTGTTGTGCAGACATAGCCCTTAGTAGCCGTGGTCTGTGAAGTGACTCAGGTGAGCTTCACTTATGAGCCTGGCAATTACGGTTGTATGTCGTGACCATCGTAAAACAGATCGACACGCGACCGATCCGATTTTACAATTATTATTATTTTTTGTCGTGATTGCCATAGTTTGTTAAATGAAGCCATTTTTTTCGCTAGGGGCCGGTTCTTGCTGGAATCTGGAAATAAATGCCCATTTCTGGCAAAACTATCATCAGTCGTAGCCACGTGACTGTGGGCACTGCAAACGGTCGTAAATGTGTGTCAGTTGCCGAAAATGCAGTCACTGGAGGGGTGATGTCAGGACTCTGAAACCAGGTCATAAGTAGCTTTGTGTGGGGGGGTCTGTCATAATTTTGAATCGTGGCTAAGCAACTGATCATAAACTGAGGACTAGTTGCATCTAATAATGAATTTATTTATTTTTTTGGCTTGCCAGGGTGTCTACAGATACTGTACTTAAAAAAAAAACATAAGCTGGTAATTTCAAGTTTACTGTCCAAGCGCTGCAGTATATTATCTGCTCCCCAAAACCGGTGGGGGCTTTAATTGCATCACTGCTGCCTCTATTTTGATGCTTTAGACGGGGGTGTGTGTGTGTGTGTGTGTGTGTGTGGTGTCTCCAAACTTGGCAACTTTAAGACTTGTGGACTTCATTCAACATAGCTGGTTGGGGAATTCTAGGCGTTGAAGTCCACAAGTCTTAAAAGTTGCCAAGTTTGGGAAAAAAAACAACCCAGATTTGCTAGAACTGGGTAATGATGGAGCTCTGCCCCTTGGGGCGGCTGTAGCCTCTATTTTAGTCACCCCCCCCCTTTATCAGAAACCTTCATTGCAATCCAGGTTTATTTAAGGCTTCTTTTAGCATCCTTGGAGAGAAGTCAGTTTGCCATTAGTCTCTCTCTCTCTCTTTCTCTCTCTCACTCTCTCTTTCTCTCTTGTCTCTCTCTTGTCTTTTTCTCTCTACTTCTCTCTCTCTCCCTCTCTTTCTCTATTTCTTCTCTCTTTTTCTCTTCTCTTTCTCTCTCTCTTTCTCCCTCTCTTTCTCCCTCCCTTCTATCTTTTTCTCTCTATTTCTCTCTTTCTCTACTCTCTTTTTCTCTTTCTCTTTTTCTCTCTCTCTTTCTCTCTCCTCTCTTTCTCTCTCCCTCTCTCTTTCTCCTCTTTTTCTCTTCTTTCTTTTCTCCCTCCCTTTCTATCTTTTTTTCTCTATTTCTCTCTTTCTCTCCTCTCTTTTTCTCTCTCTCTCTCCCTCCCTTCTCTCTATCTTTTTTCTCTCTTTCTCTCTCCTCTCTTTTTCTTTCTCTCTCCCTCTCTTTCTCCTCTCTTTTTCTCTTTCTCTTTTTCTCTCCCTCTTTCTCCCTCCCTTCTCTCTATCTTTTTCTCTCTTTCTCTCTCTTTCTCTCTTTTTTTCTTTCTCCCTCCCTTCTGTCTATCTTTTTCTCTCTCTTTTTCTCTTTCTCTTTTTCTCTCTCTCTCACTCTTTCTCTCCTTTCTCTCCTCTCTTTTTCTCTTTCTCTCTCTTTCTCCCTCCCTTCTCTATTTCTCTCCTTCTCTTTTTCTCTCTCACTCTCTTTCACTCCTCTCTTTTTCTCTTTTTTTCTCTTTCTCTTTCTCTCTTCTCTCTTTTTCTCTCTATTTCTCTCTCTGTGTTTCTTTCTCTCTTTCTCTCATTTTCTCACACTCTCTTTTTCTCCTTTTCTCTTTCTCTTTCTCTCTCCCTCTCTTTCTCTCTGTCTCCTCTCTCATTCTCTCTTTTTCTCTCTCCTCTCTCTCTTTCTCCTTTTCTCTTTCTCTCTCCAGGCTCTTCCAAGTTGGGTCTGGCCACCCAGCTTGCTCCCTCCCCCTGCCTCCCCCGCATATTCCTTACAGGTGCTCAAAAACCCAGGTGATGAAATGGGAACGCTCCTTCTGAGGGCTGCGTAAAGCATGTGTCAGCTTGGGATGGATATAATCCTGGGCCTGTTTTCAGTCGGAGAATGACCTGACCCCCTTTGGAACATTTCTCCTTCGACCTCCCAACTCTGGGGGGTCTTTGCTGGGCCTTCTCCCTGTTTTGTCTGCCCCCCTCCCCTTCCTCCCCTTCCAGGCCCTTAGATTTATCCGCTGAGACCTTCGGCAACATTTGTCCTACTTTCAGACTCAGCAAGCCAGCATCCCTATTTTTGTTCCAGGCCACCATTTCAGGGCACAGATTGTCAATTATTTAGTTTATTTTTAGCTTTTTCACCCCTGGGAAGTGGGAAGGAAGCCATCTAGATGTTACTTTGCCTGGGGCCTCAAGGTCTCTGGGACTGGTTCCGGCCTTAAGCTCAGGTCCCAGGTATTTTACAGGCAATGTGGCTGTGAGCGAAAGGGTGGAAAGATTTTTTTTATTTTTATTACTATTATCATTATTGGTTAATCATCAGTTCGATTCACAGTCTGGGATTGGTTAAAAACGTAACACCTCAACTCCTCATCAAGGACCTAAGAACTGTTAAGATAATGTCCGAGTATATAGGCAATCCTGAATAGGTTTTTTTTTTTTTTTTTTGCAAAGCCAGAATATTCAGGTCTAATAAGTTCAAAATTTCCATATTATTATTTGCAGAAGTATTCTTTAGGCCAGGGACAGGCCACCTTGGCCCTTTTATGACTGGTGGACTTCAACTCCCAGAATTCCTGAGCCAGCCATGCTGAGGGGAAAGGGAGAGGTTTACAAGCTGAGCCAGGCTGGCTCAGGAATTCTGGGAGTTGAAGTCCACCAGTCATAAAAGGGCCAAGTTTGAAGACCCCTGCTCTACATCAAACTATGGTATGTTACAATCACAGATTGTTCAGTAAACTCAGAGATTGATTTAATATTAAGCTATAATATAATATAATACCCCACAGTGTTTGGGTCCATGTTAGGTCAAAACCAAGCCACGTAATTGAGGGTTTAGTGCAGGGGTCTTCCAACTTGGCCCTTTGATGACTTGTGGACTTCAACTGCCAGAATTCCTCAGCCAGGCACGTGGAATTCTGGGAGTTGAAGTCCACAAGTCATCAAAGGGCCAAGTTGGAAGACCCCCCTGCTCTAGCTTTTTCTGAACAAATACCTACCCTTTTATAAATTAAACTACTAAATAAAATAAATCATGGTGATATAGTGATAGTTTTGGGGTACAGACCCCTTGATTTCTTTCCTTAAAGCTTCTCTATCGTTTTTACAAAACTAATTTTTGCCAAGTCTACTAGTCATTCTTTTATGCATGTTGGCTGTTTCGTTTTTGATCCACAGGCAGGTGATAGGCCTGCAGTGGCATGCAAGAGGCATCTCCACCACTTTGGGGTGAATTAAAAATTCTTTCCCATAGTTAGTAAATGCCATCTCCCACCAGGCGAGGGCACTCATTCTCTACATGGAGTGTTGGCACTGCCAAAACTCTTTGGTTGGGCTTTGAAGGAAGAGTAGGGACATTTCCCAACTGTTGGACTTGAAGAAGACTCCAGAGAATACCATGGACGATCAAAATGAATGAATGAATGAATGAATAAATAAGTCAGTGGATTGCTGAACAAATCAACCCAAGCTGCCACTTGAGACACAAATGACCATGCTCAAATTATCCTACTTTAAACACAAGATGTGAAGACCCAACTCTATGGTGAAGATTCTAATGCTGGAAGGAGGAAAATACAACCAGCAGCATGGACTTGGTTCAGTTAGAGTAGAGTAAGAGTAGAATAGGGTAAAGTAGAGTGTAGAGTAGTGTAGATTAGAGTAGAATAGAGTGTAATGTAGTGTGTGTAATGTAGTGTAGAGTGTAGTGTAGTGTAGTGTAGAGTAGTTAGGGTTAGGTTTAGGGCAGAACAGAACAGAACTGGAAGGGACCTTGGAGGTCTTCTAGTCCAGCCCCCTGCTCATGCAGGAGAACCTATACCATCTCAGACAAATGACTGTCCAGTCTCTTCTTGAAAATCTCCAGTGATGGATGGAGCGCTCATGATTTCTGGGGGCAACTTCTGTTCCACTGGTTCATTGTTCTCACTATCAGGAAGTTTCTCCTTAATTGGAATAGTTGGAATACCTGGACCACCAGGATTGGAGGCAAATATTCATGGAGAAAATCCTTTATGTCAGGGGTGTCAATCTTGACCACTTTAAGACTTGTGGACTTCAACTCCCAGAATTCCCCAGCCAGTCAATCATGGGAGTTGAAATCCACAAGTCTTAATAGTTGCTGAAGTTGGACACTCCTGATCTAATGAGGTTGCTAGTTGATCTTGACTTGTTGGCAAGTAATGAATTAATCTCTTTGACAATTGTAGGGCAGGTTTCCTCAATCTGTAGCCTACCCACCTATCTGAAGGGTCTCCAATTAGACAAATCTCACTGGAGTATTCAAAAGTAATAGGTTGCTGGCCTTTAGGAAGACCCCTGAGATCTAGCTTTGAGGGTGTTCCTGTGTGGTCCTTTCAAGCAACAACAGTGGTGTAATGCAGCTGATTTGTTTCTGCAAGCCTCAGTCCTTTAAATTGTTTTAATCCTCTGTAAGTCTCCCAGAGGCATTGTCAATGTGGGTGGTCTTTAAAAAACCGGATTGAATGAATAAATCACGAATTCAAGCCTTCCTCCCAAGCTCGTGGCCATCCCCAAAAATCGAGATTTAGTTATACCAGGTCCTCTGCAGATGTTTCGAATCACACTTCCAATCATCTCTGATCATTCTGCTGGCTGAAACTGAACGGGTCAACTAAACCTTGTTGACTAAAGCTGGACTAACATTATTTCTGTAGTATTTTCTCTCTCTGATTGAAACATTGTCTTTTTTATTTTTTCCCAGTTGCGTGAATTTTAAATAATACCTTGAAGTTCCAATTCATCTCACAAACAGTAGATGAATTTTATTTTCAGATTTGCAACCCAGTGGCATAACACTTTTTAGCTGAGATAATATTGATTATGAATCCTTTTTAGTTTGATTTTGTACCTGCCATATCTCAAAGCCAGAGGTCTTCAAACTTGGCCCTTTTATGACTGGTGGACTTCAACTCCCAGAATTCCTCAGTCGGCCATTTTGATGAAACTGCGGGCTTGGATCCAGACCAGGGGCCTTCAAATTCGGCCCTTTGATGACTGGCGGACTTCAACTCCCAGGATTCCTCAGTCGGCCATTTTGATGAAACTTGGGCTTGGATCCAGACCAGGGGTCTTCAAACGTGGCCCTTTTATGATCTGTGGACTTCAACTCCCAGAATACCTCAGCCAGGCATGCCAAGTTTGAAGACCACTGCCTTACGTTGACGGCGTGATTTCATGGCTGAGCTATGATTTTAAGCTTACCATTCCTTTAACTGCTGTTGTAGACGTATAATACATTTATAACGTGGAGCAGTGTTGCATTTCAGCATTGGCCCCAATGTTAGTCTCTTATGCTGCAGCGTCTAAGCCATATTTATAAGCTGCAAGAAATTGGCTGTAACAGCTGTAAGTGGGAGGACTTTTTCCAGTGCCCTTTGAACGTTGAACTTTGAGCAAATGGTTGTAAGTCAAGGACTAATTGTACCGTCCATGAAGTTGTTGCTTCTGGTCCATCTGTTGTGTTTTTCATGCCTGTAGCTTTGGTCACCTGTTGGAGCAAATGCAGCAAAGATACTCGTGGCGAAGTTTTTTTAGAAGAGACTGGACAGACATTTTTCCGAAATGGCCTAGGGTTTCCTGCCTGAGCAGGGGGTTGGACTAGAAGACCTCCAAGGTCCCTTCCAACTTTATTATTATGGATCATCGCACAGTCAGCCAGATGTTCAGACTGGATTTGGCATTTTGTCTACCTATCGAGTCCTTACCCAGGACCTGGGATAGGCAGATGTGGATGTTTGATGGTATTACAGGTATCGTCGCAGGATGGAAGCAGTTCCTAGTAAGGCAGCCTTTTGCAATTGACTAATAGCGAATCTGTCAATGCCAATGGTGTTCAAGTGGTGCTCCAGTTGTTTTGGGATTGCACCCAAGGAGCCTATTACTATTGGTACTACCCTTACTTGTCTTTGCCACAGTCTTTCTATTTCTATTTGTAGGTCTTTGTGTTTTGTTATCTTCTCCAGTTCTTTCTCTTCTATTCTGCTGTCTCCAGGCACTGCCACGTCCACTATCCAGACTTTTTAAAATAATAATAATAATAATAATAATAATAATAATAATAATAATAATAATAATAATTATTATTATTATTATTATTATTAAAAAGAAGACCAGGATGAAATTAGGGCAGTGAGGAGGAATAACCAGGATAATCAGTTGTCTTCTGGGAAATTGTATTTTGTCATTGGCCAGGACAAGTGGAGGAAGGAAAGAGCAAAGAAGAGAGGGAGGGATGGAAGGAAGGAAGGAAAGGAGGGAGGGAGGGAGGAAGAAGCAAAGGAGAAAGGAAGGAAGGACGGAAAATTGCTAGTTTCCTCACCACTAGGAGTAGAAAAAGAAAGTGGTAGAATTATTATTGTCAATTTTAGCTGCTTAAAAAAAACTCCCTGCAATGTCTTGCCAAGGGCTTTTCCAAAAAAGTAACAATGATTGTAATTATGGTTATGTTCCATAATGTCACCTTAATAAACCGTTAGAGCAGTAAGTTTGCTTGCAAGGAACGGAAGTGCAACAGGATAGACAGCATAAAGGTGAGCTAATATAAGATGAAAAGCCCGCTAGTTTTGCTGTGTAACCCCAAAGCACAAGCGGCCGTTGCATTATTTGCTGGCTGTGCGTTTGTGACTGATGACTTACGTTATTGACCTGCAGAAAAGGGAGGTGTCTCGTGCTGGGCTAAGCGGGAAGGGCGGATCTGCCCAGCGATAATTACATCTAAATAATTGTCATTTGCCAAGCATTAATGAGGCACATTTCTTGCATGGACAGCTGGTGTACTGGGATCTGAATCAGGAATCTCTTAATCCAGGAGAAATAGATTGGATTGTCTGATTAATGAGATTGAGTCAGCTTTAGGTTGCTGCAACATATAAACCAAGGCCGGGTGTGTTTTGTAAACCGCAGATTAGGATTAGCGTGCGTTGTCTACTTTGTGTCTTCCTCTGAAAAAATATAATTTAAACAGAGTACAGGTAGTCGACCAGAATTGTATGTCGCTAAGTTAGACATTTGTTCTGAGTTTTGCCCCATTTTACGAACTTTCTTGACACTGTTGCTAAGTGAATAATAATAAAAACAACAGAGTTGAAAGGGATCTTGGAGGTCTTCTAGTCCAACCCTCCGCTCAAGCAGGAGACACTGTACCAGGGGCCTCCAATTTTGGAACATTGCTGGCTGGGGAATTCTGGGAGTTGAACTCCACAAGTCTTAAAAGTTCTTGTGGACTTCAACTCCCAGAATTCTTACGGACTTCAGTTCTTCAGTTCTTGTGGACTTCAATCTCTTCTTAAAAACTTCCAGTGTTGGAGCATTCACAGCTTCTGGTGGCAGGCTGTTCCACTGGTTAATTGTTCTCACTGTCAGGAAATTTCTCCTTAGTTCTAGGTTGCTTCTCTCCTTGATTAGTTTCTGTCTGTTGCTTCTTGTCCTGCCTCCAGGCGCTTTGGAGAATAGCTTGACTCCCTCTTCTTTGGGGCAGCCCCTGAGATACTGGAACGCTGCTGTCATGTCGTCCCTTAACTGCAGTTAAGTCAATAACCCGGTTGTTAAGTGAATTCGGCTTCCCCATTGGCTTTGCTTGTCAGAAGGTTGCAAAAGGGGATCACATAATCCCGGAACTCTGCAACCATCATAAACATGAGTCAGTTGCTGCAATGGTCATAAGCGTGAAAAATGGTCCTCAGTGACTTTTTTCAGGGCTGCTGTAACTTCAAACCATCACTAAACAAACTGCCGTAGTTCGAGAATTATCTGTATAGTCCAGGGGTAGGCAACCTTGGCCCTTTTATGACTGGTGGACTTCAACTCCCAGAATTCCTGAGCCAGCCAGGCTGAGGGGAAAGGGAGAGGTTTCCAAGCTGAGCCAGGCTGGCCCAGGAATTCTGGGAGTTGAAGTCCACCAGTCATAAAGTGACCTAGGCCTATGCCAGGGGTGGGCCACCTTGGCTCTTTTATGACTCGTGGACTTCAACTCCCAGAATTCCTCAGCCAGTCAGGCTGAGGGGAAAGGGAGAAGCTTCCAAGCTGAGCCATGCTAGCTCAGGAATTCTGGGAGTTGAAGTCCACAAGTCATAAAGCAGCCTAGGCCTAGGCCAGGGGTAGGCAACCTTGCCTGTTTTATGACTGATGGACTTCAACTCCCAAAATTCCTGAACCAGCCATGCTGAGGGGAAAGGCAGAGGTTTCAAAGCTGAGCCATGCTGGCTCAGGAATTCTGGGAGTTGAAGTCCATGAGTCATAAAAGAGCCAAGGTTGCCTATCCCTGGTCCAGCCCATCACAATGCACGATCAGTTGCAAGTGCTAATTCTGTTAATAAATTCTTCCACAAATTGCAGCTGTTTGGCAATGACGTTTGTGTCTGATTTGGTTATTTGTCCTTATTTTGTGGTGGGAACTGGCGACTTGCCAGAGATTGGCTGTCTCTGTGGGATGTGATAAAACCCACACAAAATGCACGGAGATTCCCTAGTTGATTGCCTTACAGTTGATCCCATGTTTGTGAAAGGCTGTTTGGGTGTCACCGCACCTTGTGGGTTGGTGAATTGTGCAGACAAGGAAATGCATCTTACTTTTGCAAACAATTTCTCTTTGAGTGACGTTCATCATGATAGGCCTAGTCATAGGTGGGTTAGCTGTATTTCCAGGCTGTTAAGTTCCAAGGAAACATTGGGAAAGCTAATTACTCCTTAATAGAAAATTGTGGGATTGATAATCCCAGTGGAACAGCTTCATTGGAAGCAATTAAAAGCAGGAAGGAGTGTCACACGTGTTTGCTTTGCTTGCTACCAGATGACAGTTGAAATATTTGCTAATCAAAGGGGGCAGAAAGCATTTGAGTTTTCAAAAAAGTTCCGAAAAGGGAAAGATAATAAAAATGTTATTTCGCTACCTAAGAGTAGACTTTTCAGGGCTTAGCTTTTAAAAATGTGGGTTCAGGTCTTTGTGGAGGATAGTGGGGCTGAATTTGCATTGCTCCTTCCTCTTCCTCTTCCAGCTGCCTCATTTTTTAACAGTTATAGAGCAGGGGTCTTCAAACTGGGCCCTTTTATGACTTGTGGACTTCAACTCCCAGAATTCCTCAGTCAGCCTCCATTTTGTTTGTTAGATTTAAGACAGGGGTCTTCAAACTTGTCCCCCCTTTTATGATGTGCCTGGTTGAGGAATTCTGGGAGTTAAAGTCCACAAGTCATAAAAGGGGGGACAAGTTTGAATCTTCAAACTTGTCCCCCCTTTCATGATGTGCCTGGCTGAGGAATTCTGGGAATTAAAGTCCACAAGTCATAAAAGGGGGGACAAGTTTGAAGACCCTTGGCCTAGATGAAGCGTGCCTGGCTGAGGAATTCTGGGAGTTGAAGTCCACAAGTCATAAAAAGGCCACGTTTGAAGACACCTGGGCTACAGTCTGTGAAATGTAATTGCTTTTCCAAGATCCTCCTTAATTGTTCTCATCAAGGTCATCTTTGAATCCCTTCACAGCTTCTCTCTCTCTCCCTCCCTCCCTCCCTCCCTTTTTTTTTTTTCTTTTTCTGCAAGTCCTATAATCCTGTATTTTGTTCTGGTTCATTTTCATTTCTGTTTCCACAACGGAGAGGTTTCTGCCCGTGTGAAATTTCCTTCAGTTGCTTCCAGCCCGTTTTTATAACCAGCCATGATTATATTAAATTGCTAGGTGTCTCGCCCAGTTTTGTGTCCTCTGTATATTGGATTAAATATTCTTTTCACCTCTCCCACCGAGTCATTAAGGAAGTGTGCAAGGCCCAGGAGTGAACCTTGAACACCCTCCCTCCATGCTTCCCTTCAATCTGATGAGAATCCTTGATGAGTGCCCTTTTGAGTATGACTTTTTTCAAGCCAATTATATATCCCTTTAATTGCCACTCATTTCAAACCACTCCAGACAGTCTGGTTAATCAGAATGCTACGGAATAGTTTGTCCAAGGCATGGCTGATATGTTAACATGTTATTTTACCTACTGAGTTTGCCTAATTTACTAAGAAAGTTGCTAAGCCAGTAGTAAGATAAGTTGAGCAGAGTATTGGAAACGGACTGGTGGGGTAATTGGAACCCTCACTTGGTTGATTAAGTGCCATCAAATCATTTTTGACTCCTGGCAACCACAAAGTTAGATTAGCCGGGTCCTTTAGGTCTTTCAATGGTGCATGCATCGCCATTGTAATTGAGTTCATCCACCTTGCTTTTAGTATAGGAATAGGAATAAGAGTAGAGAAGAGTAGAGTAGAATAGAATAGAATAGAATAGAATAGAATAGAATAGAATAGAATAGAATAGAATGAAATATGAATAGAATAGAAATATATGGACTAGAATAGAATAGAATAGAATAGAATAGAATAGAATAGAATAGATGGAATGAAATATGAATAGAATGGAATGGAATAGAATAGAATAGAATAAAATAAAATAAAATAAAATAAAATAAAATAAAATAAAATAGAATAGAAATATATGGACTGGAATAGAATAGAATAGAATAGAATAGATGGAATGAAATAGAATAGAATAGATGGAATGAAATATGAATGGAATGGAATGGAATAGAATAGAATAGAATAGAATAGAAATATATGGACTGGAATAGAATAGAATAGATGGAATGAAATATGAATGGAATGGACTGGAATAGAATAGAAATATATGGACTGGAATAGAATAGAATAGAATAGAAATATATGGACTGGAATGGAATAGAATAGAATAGAATAGATGGAATGAAATATGAATGGAATAGAATAGAATAGAAATATATGGACTGGAATAGAATAGAATAGATGGAATGAAATATGAATGGAATGGACTGGAATAGAATAGAAATATATGGACTGGAATAGAATAGAATAGAATAGAAATATATGGACTGGAATGGAATAGAATAGAATAGAATAGATGGAATGAAATATGAATGGAATAGAATAGAATAGAAATATATGGACTGGAATAGAATAGAATAGAATATGAATGGAATAGAATGGTATGGAACGGAACAGAACAGAACAGAACAGAACATGCTGGCTGGGGAATTCTGGGAGTTGAAGTCCACAGGTCTTGCAGTTGCCAAGGTTGGGGACCCCTGCTCTAATGGACTTCCTGACCAGGCTGGCTGAGGAATTCTGGGAGTTGAAGTCCGGCCACCTCTGATGTAAGGAGAAAAGCTTGAATTGCCTGGTACAATTCTCTCCTCCTGAAGCTGCTGGGCTAATAATAGTTACGTGGGATTTTGTGCCTTAGATTTAGAGCGTATAAAAGCTAACACGAACTCATTAAATATAATTTAGAGGCAAACAAGAAAAACGGAATCAGAATGTAATAAAATTGATTTATTACGGTCGCCTGTTCAGGCAGCAAACAGCCTTTTGAGGCCACATTTAAATTAATTTGTGCTTAGATAATTTCTGTTTCTACTCTTCTCTGTAAAAGCTGTCCTAGTTCTCCAGAACGGCCTTCCTGAACTGGATGCCCACAAAATGTGCTGAAATGCAGTTTTTACCGCCTTCAGCCAGGCTGGCTCATCATAGGGCAGCTGTTTGGGGAACTTCTGATTTTCCTAAGTAGTTTGTCTAAGAGGATTCAGTGCTGCTGGCTTGCTCTACAAAGCCCAAGGCGTTTTGTACCTTTTAAACATTTGGTCAGCTCTCCAATGCAACATGATAAAATTGCATTATTTTGTAAAATCTTGGCGATTCTCTTGCTCACCTCCTTGCCCTCCTCATAAATCTCTCTTTCGGTACAATTTGTTTAAAGCCGTCCATTGCTCAGTTTTCCCAGACCTGCTTGCTTCTCTCGGCCCATTGGCGGCTAAGCCTTGCTCCAAGGTGAGTACATGGTTGGAAACAACAACGGTTGGAAACTGATCAAGGAGAGAAGCAACCTGGAATTAAGGAGAAACTTCCTGACAGTGAGGACAATTAACCAGTGGAACAGTTTGCCACCAGAAATCATGGGCGCTCCATCGCTGGAGGTTTTTAAAAAGAGACTAGACATTCACCTGTGCGAGATGGTGTAGGTTCTCCTGCTTGAGCAGGGGGCTGAACTAGAAGACCTCCAGGGTCCCTTCCAGCTCCATTCCATTTCTATTCTATTTCTATTCCATATTCTATTCTTCATATATTCTATTCTTCATTCTATTCTATTCTTCTATTCTTTCTCTGTTCTATTCTTTATTCTATTTATTCCATTCCATTCAATTCCATTCTATTCCATTCCATTCCATTCCATTCCATTCCATTCTATTCTATTCTATTCTATTCTATTCTATTGTGGCCGTTGGCCGCAGGATTGGTTAAAGGCATAAACCATGTCAAACTATCTGTCGGGAAAGTTAAAATTCCCCTTTTTTGCTTGAGTGGAGAAGTAGACTGTGCTTCTCATTAGGCAGAAAGGGGTATGTTGTTGTTTTTTTGACACACACCAACCCTAGTTCTCCTTTTTGAAATATAGGCAGTCCTCAGCTTACAATTGAGTCCAAAGTTTCTGATGCTAAGCGAAACAGTTGTTCAGTGAATTTTCTCCCACTTCATGTCCTTTCTTGAGGCAGTTGTTAAGAGAATCAGTGCAGTTGTTAAAGTTAGTGGCCTGGTTGTTAAGTGAATCTGAATTTCCCACGGGCTTTGCTTCTCAGAAGGTGGCAAAAGGCGTCACTTGACGCCAGGACTCTGCAACTGTCATAAATAGGAATCAGTTGCCAAGCGCCTGAATTTTGGTCACGTGACCCTGGGGATGCTGCAAAGGTCATAACTGTGAAAAATGGTCCTGTCACTTTTTTCCAGTGTCGTTGTAACTTTGAAGAGTCCCTAAATGAACTGTCACTATAAGTCAAGGACTCCGCTACGTATTCCACATTGGCAAGATCAGAAACATGCCATTATCTGCCTACTGCAGCTTTGGCTCTTTCATGACTGGTGGACTTCAACTCCCAGAATTCCTGAGCCAGCATGACTCAGCTTGGAAACCTCTCCCTTTCCCCTCAACATGGCTGGCTCAGGAATTCTGGGAGTTGAAGTCCACCAGTCATAAAAGAGCCAAGGTTGCCTGCCCCTGGGCTAGGAGGCTCACCACTAAGAACAAGAGGATTTAGGCCAGGGGTAGGCAACCTTGGCCCTTTTATGACTCGTGGACTTCAACTCCCAGAATTCCTGAGCCAGCCATGCTGAGGAGAATGGGAGAGGTTTTCAAGCTGAGCCAGGCTGGCTCAGGAATTCTGGGAGTTGAAGTCCATGAGTCATAAAGCGGCCTAGGCCAGAGGTGGGCAACCATGGCTCTTTTATGACTGGTGGACTTCAACTCCCAGAATTCCTGAGCCAGCCGTGCTGAGGGGAAAGGGAGAGGTTTCCAAGCTGAGCCAGGCTGGCTCAGGATTTCTGGGAGTTGAAGGCCACGAGTCATAAAGCGGCCTAGGCCAGGGGCAGGTAACCTTGGCTCTTTTATGACTCGTGAACTTCAACTCCCAGAATTCCTCAGCCAGCATGGCTGAGCTTGGAAATCTCTCCCTTTCCCCTCAGCCTGGCTGGCTCAGGAATTCTGGGAGTTGAAGTCCACCAGTCATAAAAGAGCCAAGGTTGCCTAGCCCTGGCCTACTGGGAGGCCCCAAGAATATGGTTTTCAGTGGCGTCGGTGGCAAATAACCCCAAAAAGAGAAGTTGGTTGCTTTAAAAAAGGCAGATAAAGTACCGATTTGTTAATGGAATAAAGCATTTTTCAGCAAAAGTGCACTTTTTTTTTCAAAGTTAACTGAATGCTCTCTCTCTCCTGGCAGTGGGTGAGAAGGGAAAATGAATCGGTTGTGCATTCCCATCGCAAATAAACTAATTGTTGCAATCAGAAGCCGCTGAAGAAATCCGGTTCCTTTTCACAGGCATTTAAAAGCAACAATTCTTTGCTGAGAAATTCAAAGCAAGCCACTCAGCCAGCCAAGTGCTTCTGATTTCAGCTTTTGTTAATGTTCCACGTTGGAGCTTTTTCACCACACATCATAATATCAACATGTTTCCACCTTAATTAGGGCAGCAAGAGCTGGTAATGGGTACCAGCTGTGTGGCTACCACCAAAAAAAAAAAAAAAACAGAACCAAGTTGCAGATTCACAGCTATATCTTTATATGATTGGGGTGGTTTTTTGTTTGTTTTTTTTTGGTCTGTAGGACCTCTTTACTCCAGGGGGAAACTGCCCATATGCCCAATCTAGCCAGGAAAGGATGCTATGGGTTCCAGCCCTGGGATACCAGGATTTGGGTGTTCAGACCATGGTGTTCTCAGTAGTTGACTTTTTTCTTTATGGACTTGCCAAATTAGGCTACTATAATGTGCTCTATAGATAGTGCTATCCTTGAAGACTACCCAGAGGCCATAGGTTGTGCTAAATGCAGTGGCTTTAGAAGAGATTATCACTTTCTACCGTAGAATAGAATAGAGCTGGAAGGGACCTTGGAGATCTTCTACTCCAGCCCCCTGCTCAAGCAGGAGAACCTATACCACGGGTCAGCAACTTGCGGCTCCGGAGCCGCATGTGGCTCTATGAGCCTTCTCCTGTGGCTCCCAGCCTCCTCCGCCATTTGCAGAGAGAGACACACAGAGAGAGAGAGAGGCACTTGCGCTTCTCTTCTCTTCTCTTCTCTCTCTCTCTCTCTCTCTCTCTCTCTCTCTCTCTCTCTCTCTCTCTCTGTGTGTGTGTGTGTGTGTAAAAAAGAGAGTGGCCTCACGCTGTTCTCGGACAAGGTGACAAGCTTATTGGGCGGGGCTCCTTCCTTTGCTGCATCTCAGCAGGAAGCAGCAGCTCTCTCTCTCTCTCTCTCTCTCTCTCACTCACACACACACACACACACACACACACACTCACACACACTGAGTGGGGGAAGAGAACTGGCAGACCAAGGGCAGGAGAGAGCCAGCCCAATAAGAATGTGTGTCAGCTTGTTGGAGAACAGCGTGAAGCCAGCTTGCCAGGTGAGCAGAAGATCGGAGAGAGGGATAGACAGAGGGGGGAGGGAGAGGGAGGGAAGGAGACAAAGAGAGGGAGGGAGGGAGAGAAAACTCATGCACAGCAGTCTCTATTTCTTTTTAATTAAACTCTTCAATCAGGTCCCCCCCTTGTGTGTGTGTGCCCGTGCTTGTGCAAGTTTTGCGGCTCCTGGTGTTTTCTTTTCTCTGAGAAATGGGTCCAAGTGGCTCTTTGAGTGTTTAAAGTTGCCGACCCCTGACCTATACCATCTCTGTTTGGCATAGTTTTTATTGTTTCTCAGCTAGTACAACGTATACCTGGCGTGTATAGTCTCAGATTGTAGTAAGATTCTCAAGGGGACTGAATTTTTCTTCACGTACTACTCTCCCTCAACACACTTGAATGCCAAATAAGAGGCCGGACAAGGATTGTGCCATCTGTTTCTCAAAAGTGGATGCGAGTTTTGTACTGCAAAACATTCTGCCTTCGTGATTGTAATTTATCATTTGAAATGTCACAGCTCGGATTTGCGTGAAAACGTGGCTCTGTAATTATCCTAGAAGGGGTGTCTTTATTTTTGCCTTTCCCCCCCTGTTTTGTAAAGTCTTCCCCCTAATGGCCATAATTGAATAAGATCATACATTTTAACTTCCATCAATAACTCTCTGGGGTTTGTTTGGGAGACCATTATTTTTCTACCGTGCTTGGGTCCAGATTATATACGTGCGAATAGCCGTGAGCAAGTGTTACCGTGGACCTGTCGCCTTCCTTTCTTGCTACGTTCATTGCTAACCTTGAGCCTGACAAGTAATTCCAGATTCCTACGGAATTGCGGTGTGTGTCAGGGCAGTGCAGGTGAACAAGACTATTAAAAGGTGTGAGGCATTCTTTTTCTTAGGGAAGAAATTCATTTTGCATCGCCGCCCACCCTTCCCCGGAACAGCACGGTGCAATTCAATCAAGAAAGGTAGCCATCTCTCTCTCTCTCTCTCTCTCTCTCTCTCTCTCTCTCTCTCTCTCTCTCTCTCTCTCTCTCTGCTTCACACCTTGCCCCACATACTCGGATTTCTTTTCAGAGCCTATAAATCTTTTGTTTGACCTACACGTGGGCAGGCCAGGATTCTGAGAACCTGCACAGAGATGCCTTGGGGGTGAAGGTGAGGAAGGAAAAAAACAAAAAGCAAGGAACCAGGCCTCATTTTTATTTTCTTGCTGAAGAACTGCAAGAGATGCTGATTTCTTCACCACAGGGAAAAAATGGAGGAGAGGAGGAAAAAAAAAAGGATGGGAAGGACATTTTTATTACTTCGGCTCTTTTCTTCCAGGACTTGGAAGAATCAAACACTGATTTTATATTGCACAGACATTAGTCTCCTATTGGCTGAGAGTATTCTGGAGTAAAAGTACTTTGCATTAAGCTGTCTGTGGAGATTCTCGTTCATCCAGGTCATGGTGTCCCAAAGGTGCTTTTTCAAAAGGCAACTGGACTTCAAAAGGCAATTTTCACTTCACATCCAAGAAGCTTCTTCAGTTCAGTTTCCTGCCTGAGCAGGGGGTTGGACTAGAAGACCTCCAAGGTCCCTTCCAACTCTGTTATTCTATTCCAGTGGTTCTCAACCTTTCTAATGCTGCGACCCCATAATACAGTTCCCCATGTTGTGGTGACCCCCAACCACTTATTCATCACCGGGTGCCAGGGGCGTGGCTAAAGAAAAGGGGGAAAAAATGGTGGACTGCATTGTTTGGCGACCCCCGTGAAATGGTCGTTCGACCCCAAATGGGGTCCCGACCCACAGGTTGAGAACCACTGGTCTATTCTGTTCTGTTCTGTTCTGTTCTATTCTATTCTTCAATCAATCAATTTCTCCTATTCTATTCTGTTCTGTTCTATTCTATTCTTCAATCAATTTCTCCTGTTCTATTCTATTCCATTCCATTTCATTCCATTCTATGTGGATGTTTGATGGTATTACAGATATCGTCGCAGGATGGAAGCGGTTCCTAGTCAGGCTGCTTTTTGCAATTGCCTGATGGCGAATTTGTCAATGCCGATGATGGTGTCCAAGTGGTGCTCCACTTGTTTTGGGATTGCACCCAAGGTGCCTATGACTATTGGTACTACCCTTGCTTGCTTTTGCCACAGTCTTTCTGTTTCTATTTGTAGGTCTTTGTATTTTGTTATCTTCTCCAGTTGTTTCTTGTCTATTCTGCTGTCTCCAGCAGAATAATAATAATAATAATAATAATAATAATAATAATAATAATAATAATAATAATAATAATAATAATAAACCCCCAGTGAGGCACTACCTTGACGTGGTTGTGGGGCTTGTGTACTCTGAGGAAGATGAGAGCTATGCCAGAGGTTCAACCATACTGGACAGGTCTCATCAGAGGAGTCAGACAAAGAGTGTCTCTCCCATAAAAAATATGGTGAGACGTAAATTGCAGAATGCCATACCGGCTCGGACGTCGCCCGGGTTAACAAGGTCCGCGCTAGATATTGGAGTTCCTGGATATCTGGTGAAAAATGGGTTACAGGACTCAGGACTGTTGGCTGAGCAACCAGGGCCAGCAGCTGCAGAACTACTGGAAGAAAAGGTGTTTACCCGTCGCAGATACACAGTGATGGAAAACAAAGAAATAATGATCTGTTACTACAGATCAAGTCCAACAAGAGAGGATATCTAAAACGAATGCACCAATTCTGGAAAGAACACATCCAGAATCAGAAATAACAGAACAGAGACTAGCAGATCAACGCCGATTTATAACACGAAATAAAGTATTTACAGAAACAGAATTGGACGAACTGCAAAGGTTTACCCAGGGCAAAGAAATCAAAGCCTTACAAGAAGTAATTCAGAATGTAGAGGCAAACCAGGGGGAGTTGGCAGTGAAAGAATCCAGTAGAGATATACAACTGTTCTCATTTGGAAACCAGGCACCTCTTCCTCAGGAAGAACAAAACCCTCTAACTAAAGAAATAAAAGAATTGAAACAAAGAATAATTGAGCATCTAGACCAGCACAAAAACAACAGAATAAGGCTGCCTGCATTGAAGCTTGTTCCAAAGAAACAGCTAGCACAAGCATTAAAAGATGCAAATACTGCAATAGCAAGTATAAGCACCAATTCACTGCAAGAAACAAACCAACTAATGTACAGCACAGCTGCAGTTATAACAGAATACCTGGGATGTAAAATCAACAAAAAAGAAAAACAAACAAACAGTGCACCACAAAAATGGAAGGTTAGACTAGAAAATAAGATCAGCAAGTTAAGATCACATGCAAGCAAGCTAGAACAGATGAAAGAAAAGAAGCTGAAGAACAAGAAGACCAAAGAATACCTAATCAAGAAATACCACTTAGAAACAAGGAAGATCAAGGAAGCACTGGAAATAATAAAGCAACAAATAACAGCTATAGCCAGGAAAATCAGTAGATATGAAGCTCGAATTGCAAACTATAGGCAGAACCTCCAATTTCAATCCAATCAGAAACGTTTCTACCAATCCATCAATGGAGAAACTGCAAGGAATCAGTCAGTACCTGACAAGGAAGAAACAGTGCAGTTCTGGAAGCAGATATGGGATAACCCAAAGAAATACAACAAGGATGCGGCTTGGTTAAAAGAGTGGATGCAAATAAAACAGAAGTTGAAATGAAAGAACTAGTAATAACAACAAAAATGGTAGAAAAAAGAGCAAAGAAAATCAAAAATTGGTCAGCACCAGGTGAAGATGAACTGCATGGGTTTTGGTTGAAACATCTAACTGTTATACACCCACTCATTGCCAAGCAATTCAACAATATACTACAAGGAGGAGAAATTGAAAAGTGGCTAACAACTGGGAAAACCTACCTAATAATGAAAAATCCAGCAAAAGGGGCAACACCAGGTAACTACAGGCCAATTACCTGCTTACCAACAACTTTCAAATTACTAACTGGTGTGGTAGCTGATGCAGTACAACAGCATCTAGTTGAAAACAATCTCTTTCCACCTGAGCAGAAAGGAAACCGCCCCAATAGCAGAGGAACAAAAGATCAACTCCTAATAGACAAAATGATCTTGGAAAACTGCAAGAGAAGGAAGACCAACCTGAATGTGGCATGGATTGACTACAAAAAGGCATTTGACTCTCTGCCACATGATTGGATAATAAAGTGCCTAGAAATAACAGGAGTCAGTAGAAACATCAGAAAATTTGTGCAAAGATCGATGGCACAATGGAAGACACAGTTGCAGATCAATGGTGAGAGGCTGGGAGAGGTTAATATCAAGAGAGGAATATTTCAAGGAGATTCATTATCACCATTACTATTTGTTATTGCACTGTTTCCTCTGTCAACAATACTGAATAACTCAGGACATGGCTATCAAACATCAAAAACATCTGCTAGACTATCCCACCTCCTTTACATGGATGATCTGAAGCTGTATGGAAAAACATCATCTGAAATAGAATCGCTGCTCAACACTGTCCGTATATATAGCCAAGATATTGTAATGGAGTTTGGCTTGGACAAATGTGCCACACTTACTATCAAACAAGGAAAAATAGTGAAAACTGAAGGAATCAAGATGCCCCACGAAAATAACATTAAGAGTCTGGATGAGGAAGAGTACTACAAATACTTGGGTATCCTTCAAGCTGACAACATCAAGCACACTGAAGTCAAGAAAAAGATTAGAGGTGAATACATCAAGAGAGTGAAGAAGATCTTAAAATCCAAACTCAATGGAGGAAATACCATAAAGGCAATCAACACCTGGGCAATCCCAGTCATTAGGTACACAGCTGGAATAGTGGACTGGACTCAAGCAGAACTAAAAGCAATGGATAGGCAGACCAGAAAAATAATGACAATGAATCATGCCCTTCATCCACGCAGTGACATTGATAGACTTTATCTACCAAGGCAAATAGGTGGGCGTGGAATGCTACAAGTACATCAGATGGTTGAAGAAGAAAAAATGGCTTTGGAAGAATATCTGAAGAACAATGATGAAGATGCACTGAAATTAGTATATCAGGAAGGCTTACTAACTACTGGAGAGACCAAACTGGCCTACAAGAAAGACCAAATGAAGAACAGAATAGAGGCATGGGAAGACAAAGCACTACATGGCCAATACATTAAAAAAATAGCTGGGAAAGCAGATAATAATAAAACCTGGCAATGGCTAAGAGCAGGAAAATTGAAGAAAGAGACCGAGGGATTAATTCTGGCTGCACAAGACCAAGCTTTAAGGACAAATGCATACAAAGTCAAAATTGAGAAGACAGCAACAGACAGTAAGTGCCGCCTATGCAAAGAAGCTGAAGAAACAGTGGACCACTTGGTAAGCTGTTGCAAGAAGATTGCACAGACTGACTACAAGCAGCGGCATGACAAAGTAGCAACAATGGTGCATTGGAAGATCTGCAAAAAATATCATTTGCCTGTAAGCAAAAACTGTGGGATCATAAAATAGAGAAAGTCATAGAAAATGATAAAATTAAACTGCTCTGGGACTTCAGAATTCAAACAGACAAGCACCTGCAACATAACACCCCAGACTTAACAATTGTCGATAAGAAAGACAAAAAATCTGGAGTAGTGGACGTGGCAGTGCCTGGATACAGCAGAATAGCAGAGAAAGAACTGGAGAAGCTAACAAAAATACAAAGACTACAATAGAAATTGAAAGACTGTTCAAAAAGCCGCAAGGTTAGTACCAATAGTCTAGGCTCCTTGGCGCAATCCAAAACAACTGGACACCACTTGAACAAACCATTGGCATTGACAAATTTGCTATTAGCTCCAATTGCAAAAGGCGGCCTTATTAGGACTGCTTCCATCCTGCTACTATATCTGTAATACCATCAAACATCCACATCTGCCTATCCCAGGTCCTGGGTAAGGACTCGATAGGTAGACAAAATGCCAAATCCAGTCTGAACCTCTGGCTGACTGTGCGATGATCCATAATAATAATAATAATAATAATAATAATAATAATAATAATAATAATAATAATAATAATAAAGTTGGAAGGGACCTTGGAGGTTCTCTAGTCCAACCCCCTGCTCACCATTTCGGACAAATGGCTGTCCAGTCTCTTCTTAAAAACTTCCAGTGTTGGAGCATTACTGCTTCTGGAGGCAGGCTGTTCCACTGATTAATTGTTCTCACTGTCAGGAAGTTTCTCCTTAGTTCTAGGTTGCTTCTCTCCTTGATTAGTTTCCACCCGTTGCTTCTTGTCCTGCCTTCAGGTGCTTTGGAAAATAGCTTATTCCCTCTTCTTTATGGCAGCCCCTGAGATATTGGAATACTGCTATCATATCCACCCTTTTCCTTCTCTTCGTTAACTAGATATACCCAATTCTAGCAACCGTTC